>NC_140503.1:104935801-105490801 GCF_964339955.1 Pipistrellus hanaki
TCTGGACGCCTGGCTGAGAAGGTCTGTGCAGATTCTGAGGTGAATATTTTTGGTGCTCCACCATGCAAGTCTTCCTTCTTCTCAGTCCTTTCCTTCTCTTCTCCTGCCTCTTGACTCCTCCCCTCTGGGAGCAGTTGGCCCTGGAAGGGCTTCCCTGAGAGAGGCCAGGGTACACGCAGAAGGAAGTTCAGTTTGGAGGGTGAGTCATAAAGAGAAAACTGCTTCAACATTTTAAATCAGGTAGCATGAGATCACTTCTAATTCATAGCACATATATTTAAAATAAGCAGACACAAATTTCTTTAACATTTAAAACATTTTAAAAAACAAATAAGAAAAAAGATGAACATTCAAGTAGGAAAGGTAAGCAAGAGCCAGGGAGAGACAATTTATCCAAAAAGAAATACAAGCTGACAAAAGTCAGATAAAAGTGCCCAACTTCACTTATAATTAAAGAACTACATGTGAAAATAAGAACAACAAAAAATCTATTTGCCTAATAATAAAGATTAGAGACCTTGGAAACGCTTAATCACTACACTCCTTGCTGAAGGTTTCTGAAAACACATTCTCATACACTGTAAAGGAGTCTGCAAATAAGATGCAAATTTTGGACAACAATTTGGCAACATTTATCCAAGCAATATTAGTTTGTTACAAAATAAGGAGGCAAATTCGACAGTTACTGTTAAATCAAGTTAAAACATAGGGCTTTCTTTGCCTCTTCACCAATACATTCTTATCTAATTGGCTACTTACAATTTCGTGGTTTAAAATACAACATGCAAATTAAAAATAACAAAGACAAAATCAGGCATGTTGATATAAATGAGACTGTCCAAGATGTTATCAGCAAAAAAACACTTTTGAGTACTTTGTATGTACTGGGCACTAGGATTGATGCCTAGTTTATTAAGTTCCCTACTTCCTGCCCCCTCAAAACCAAACCTTTGAGTGTAGTTTTTGAGTACAGAAATGTGTTCAGAGAAGTTACTGACTTGCCTGAGGTTGCCCAGCAAGAAAGTGGCAGAGTTGGATTCAGGCTCTTCCCTTCTAACTCATTTGATATGGAGGATGAAGCCTGGTCCAGAATGCCCTTCCTCACCAACTTTTTACAAGTGACCCCTTCTGGTCTTGCCCTGCCCCAGGCAATGGACCCCAGAACTCCATGCTACCTGTTAGGTGAAACCCATTAGACTTGTTATCAAACATCAATATCCTATATGATTTCAAGTAGTCTGTCCAATTGCCCTTATAAATCATCATTGGTTTGCCCCCTGGACTTGATTCTCAGACTGTGTATTGCTCCTGGAAATGGTTTAAAAAATCTGTCGGATTGAGTATGCTAACTTGGAGTTCGAACAACACATGTACCCTATGTGTCTGACACACGCCAGGCTGTTGTCTCCCAGTGGCCAGTGACAATCATGTAACCTTATTATCTGATTGGCAGCCCAGAGAAGAATGGATGTGCCAGGTCTCACACCTGTCCCCTCACTCTGTAGGACAGGCGTTGGACCAGGTTGCCCCTAGGCAGTATATAACAAGCACAGGGCTAGTCACTATGGGATCTGGATAAGAACCTAATCTCCATAAGCTTTCAGTTCCTGATTATTAAAACGAGGCTGATAACAGTACTTTCCTCTGAGCACTTTGGTGAAAATTGGGTGAGTTAATTTATGTGATGGGATCAGCAGTGTCTAGCACACAGCAAGGTCCCAGAGAATATGAGCAACTGTCATCATTAATATTTCTGCAGACCTTCCTGTTTGAAAGATGGAAAAGACAGTCTCCATTCAGGTGGTGGGCCCCATTAGCACTCAGCAAAGAAACATCTGCAGAGCCCAAGTGTGTGCCATTCCTAAACAAAAGCTGCCTGCACTGTCTATCAGCAGAGCCCCAGGAAAGAGGCAGGTTGTTAAGTGTGAATTCATTATTCTTTTCTGATAGATCAATGTAGTGTTAACAGAAGTAAAAGGGGGCTAATAGAAAAGGCACTGGCAAAAAGACCTCAGAAGATGTCTGTGTCCTAATCACCTTATATGGCAAAAGGGACTTTGCAGACATGATTGAGATTTTGAGGTGGAGAGATTATCCTGGGTTATCTGGGTGGCCCCAATAAAAGTCCTTATAAGAAAGAGGCAGGAGAGTGAGTGTCAGGAAAAGAGATGTGATGACGGAAGCAGAGGGTGAGAGCCAGAAAGAGATGTGAAGGGCTGCTCAGCTGGCCTAGATGATTGAGGAAGGGGCTGTGAACCAAGGAAAGCAAGTGGCTTCTGGAAAAATGGCAAGGAAACACTCTCTCCTACAGCCTCTGTGGGAACATGGCAACCATACTTTGATTTTGGCTCAGCAAACCCATGTTGGCCTTCTGACTGTTAGAACAGTAAAGGAATAAGTCTGTGTTGTTTTGAGCCACTAAGCTTGAAGCCATTTATTATGGCAACAATAAGAAACCAGTATAAGGCATTTCAAAATGAGGACCTGGAGAGAAAGACCCAGGGTGTTCACTTCTTTTTGAATCAGCAAAGGCTCAGATGAGTGGTGACCTCAGGGCCACTGACTCTGATTTAGAGAGAAAGGGTAACTGCACAGAAGAGGGAAGGGGCTTTAAAAGAAAACGCTCCAACTTTCAGCCTTAGCCTCCACTCCCCTTGTCTTGGCATGCTGGGTACCCCTCTCCATTGAGCCCTCTTGTACCCTGCCTGGCTCCTGTCTTGTCTCCGAGCTATCAGTTGGCTAATACTCCCATGGTTCACATGAGACAGATGAGGAATTTGAAGCTCACTGGGTGACATACTTCAACAAGCCAGGTATTGATGTCTGGGAATTGCATAAAGGGATGAACATACTTGTTGGCTATGATCTGGCTCCAGAACCCCAAATAATTGATTCTGCTTTGCAGGTATGCAGATGGTTAAATGACTTTGCTAGTGTGGTTAGAACCTAGAGGTTGTTAAGGACAAAGCAGGACTGCATAAGAAAACCTACCCTTATGTCATCCAGGAACTTTGACCAAATTTAAATGCACTGGGAATCTTCACTCCAGAGGAACTGAACTTTGACAAAGTATAAATCCTAGAAATAGGCTCTCCAAGGATTTACTGATAATACTAGAGTGTAAAAATCACCTGGAAATACTGATAATAACATATTACCTATTTGGACAAGTTTTCCATTACTGAGAACCAAATCATGTAATGGTAACTTGAACTTTAATAAAAAGGAAATGAATTTGAACTAAAATTAAAAATAAATAAATAAAGAGAAATGACCTGAGTGCTTGGCAGAAAACAGGGGATTTTACCTGATCTCCTGTGAGGTGGCACTTGTGGGCTGATGGCATTAGTCCCCATGATAACGTACTCATAGTGGACTCCTGGGTTAGGCTGCTGGTGTATCATCTGACAACACAAAAGTCAGTGTCACTGGGCTGGCACGCACATCCATTGGGTTCAGTGGAATAAGTGACAGGATCTATAAGTGAGGGGCTCGATTCACATCTAATAATATCAGTGAACCTGTGACAGATTAAACAAAGCTATTTCTAGATGGCTTTTTGTTATTTGGTTTAGAAGAATGAAAAACTCAAAAGAAAACTAGGCTGAAAGTGAATATTTTATAAGTTCCAAATAGAAAGAGGGGAGCAATGTGATTTTGCTTAGTGCTCTCAGAGTGTCCAAGCAGGTACATATTGACACTTCAGAGAACCTGTTTGAATATTAGGTGGCAAGAGAGCCGAGCTAAGGGCCCATCTCTGGCAGAGCCAGCCGGATACAAGTTTAGGTTCTCTCATCATTTTCTACCTGGCCAGTGAGGCTGGCTCAGGAAAGGCCTGCCCACAGCCTCTTCTTCTTTGACTCTTGGGTTTCTCCCCTTCTCATCCATAGAAAGCTCTAGACCACAAAGAAATGGGGTCAGGAAAACAGGTATAAGGGAAGTAACTGTCCCTAGGTCATATTCTCTTAGGAACTGATGACAAAAGTAGAACAGCAAACTGCATAGGGCTGTGCAGGTCAGGAATGAGACTTTTCTGGGGCAAAAGAAAAAAATAAATCAGCATGGTCCAGCAAAATAAATCCCTCTCTATTGGTCCTGGAGCACAAATGCCCATGGCTTTACTGGTGGGCAGCAGGGCGATGGGCTCAGTTCACCAGCAGAAGCAGGATTTCCTGACTAAATTGAGTCAGGCAAGGAGACACTGCTACCTTCTGGTATTTCTGTCTCTACTGCTTTATACAGGGGCTCTCTTGTTGACCAGCTGTGTAACCTAGATCAAGTCCCTTAATCTCAGTTTTTTTTTTTTTCTTCATCTGGAGAAGAAGTTGGAATCACAGATGATCTCTTAAGTCTTTTATGCTTCAAGCAGTTTGTTTCCTGAATATGTCTATTATGTCCATTTATGCCTTTATCTCTTATGTCTTCCCTGCACGTGCAATGAGGCCTCCATTTTATACATCACCCGGTGGATTTCGTACACTCAGAAACCATGGTGGTGCACACAGAGTCCTGAGAGACAGTGTTATGACCTCAGGTTCCTGTGGTCTACCCTTCATCCCCTCATTTACTTCTCCTTTCACACAATTCGACAATTGGTTTGTGGCTGGAAACTCTTTCTCTTCCATGCCTCTTGAGCTGTGTGAGCATTCTGCCAATATAAACCTTGTCACATTTAGAAAATTATTGTTGGCTACTACGTCCTAGACCACCCACAGTGGTCCTTTAACAATATGGCTTTTTATCCCTGATGCCATTCTAAACCTACTCAGAGTCCAACAACCCATCGGACAGTGTAAAAGAATATCTATCACAAGGCTTTCTTTATAGTTTCCAGTCCATGAGCTACTAGGCCCGAGAGGAACAAACATGTAAATTTATATTTGGAGAAGTAATATATATAAACCTTAATGCATACATGTACTGGTTTGGGAGGTTGTAAGAGAATGCATATCTATAAGCAAGCTCATTATTTCTATCATAAAACCCAATTTCAAGCTTTTATTTCTGTCACCTTTTATTTCCTAATGTTTTAAAGAAGACTGGATTCTAGTGTTTCTTTCAAAAACAAGGACCGTTTTTAACTTGTGTCTTTATAATTGATTTTCTTGTTAAGTAAGTTGAAGTTCCCTGTGAATCAGGGAATGCCTAGTAAACTCTGTATTGCGACTTTGCACTTTATTGGGTCATCTGGAGCACTCTGGAGTTCTCCTGTCTTCATCTGCTTTAACAGAATTTGAAGAGGGCTGGGAACTGTGAGCGGTCTTGTCTTGATTTAGGCATTTGCTTTCCTTTACCATAAAAAGAAAACATGCCAAATTAGCATTAGGAGGCAAGGGCCTGGAGGAGATCCAATGCTCATGAAATAAAGGATATGTTTTGCCTCTGATTTGGTTCAACAAGTAAAATTGGTTTTACTGGGTCAATAAACTCAGAGGGTTCTAAGCATCTGGTAGAGTTTAAGGTTTCTGTGAGCTGGGCACATTCAGGGTGAATGGTGAAGATGAAGGCTGAGATGTAAGGGCACCTCCAGCGACTTCGCTCAGATGGTCATTCTGAGCATGGGCAATGATTTGTTGCTTATTTGTTCTAAGTGTGGTACTTAGAAGCAACAAGATAAACTATCCCAAGAACAGAAACATACAAACTCACATAAACATCCAAGATCTCGTTAGTGGGACCTTCAGCCAGAAAGGACTCTCCAGCAGTGCTTGAAATCTCATTTGGACGCTTGTAGGTGAACATCGTCCCTCCACCCTCATATTTTCCCGGCCTGTCAATTGCCCAGTTCCCGTTGATGATGGAGCGGCCAGAACGACTTCGCAAAGCTGTCAAGAGAAATGACACAGTTTCTCAGGTTAGCCCAAGGAATTGAACTGGCTGCCCATTACTGACTTATTGCTTCATTAAGTTTTTCATCAGGATCCACTATGTGCCAGGTACTGATCTAGGCATTGGAGCAGAATGAGGTATCTAGATCACATCCCTTTGGGCTTCATCACCTCTTCAACTTCGATCGCTTCCACCATAGAAATAAAGGGCAAGAGTGGTTAGGTTAGGGGAAATTGTTATATCCCATTATTGAGGTGAGAGGTTGCACATTGGCAGTTCAGTAGTGGATTTTGGCCTGCAGATGGGCTTAATTTGGCCTTCGTGTTATTATTTTTTAAATATAATTTAACATAAATTTAATAATTGGGAAATTTCACATGAAAAATTTAGAGTATTACCTTGTTTTGCAAAATAAGAAAACATGTTAACATTGGCTCCATTTCCTTGAGGCAGCAATAAGTTAGAGCTATGGAGGACTGCCCCTTTTTGATGGAGCCTGCATACTCTTGTTGGCCCTAATCCCCACCACTAAGGTGAAGTCTCAGTTTATTTTCCATTTATTAATGAACTAGAGGCCTGGTGCACAAAATTCATGCATGGGGTGTGTGTGTCCCTCAGCACCCTCTCCAGTCTGGGACCCTTCAAGGGGTGTCTGACTGCCCCTTTAGGCCCCATCCCGGGCAATCTGACATTCCTCTTGCAATCCAGGACTGCTGGATCCCAACTACTCACCTGCCTGCCTTCCTGATTGCCTCTAACCACTTCTGCCTGCCAATCTTATCACCCCCTAACCACTCCCCTGACAGCCTGATTGATGTCTAACTGCTCCCCTGCCAGCCTGATTGCCCCTAACTGCCTTCCCCTGCCAGCCTGGTCACCCCTAACTGCCCTCCCCTGCAGGCCTGGGTCCCCCCAACTTCCCTTCCTTGCAGGCCTGGTCCCTCCCAACAGCCCTCCCCTGCTGGCCATCTTGTGGCAGCCATCTTGTGTCCACATGGGGACAGCCATCTTGTGTGTTGGAGTGATGGTCAATTTTCATATTATTCTTTTATTAGATAGGATAGAGGCCTGGTGCATGGGTGGGGGCCGGCTGGTTTGCCCTAAAGGGTGTCCCATATCAGGGTGGGGGTTCCCTTGGGTGTGGGCTAGCCTGAGTGAGGAGCCTGTGGTGGTTTGCAGGCTGGCCATGCTCCCCAGCAACCCAAGCATAGGCTGGAAGCAGGTATCTGGGATTTATCTATTTTCTATAATTGAAACTTTGTAACCTTGAGTGAAGACCAGGGGAAATCCAAGACTCCTGCTTGCTCCAGCTCCATAGCTCAGCCATCATTGTTGGGATTTATTTATCTTCTATAATTGAAACTTTGTAGCCACCTCTTACTAGACATCTCAGCAACATTTGGCACTATTGACCACTCCATCCTATTTGAAACACTCTTTCACTGGTTTCTGGGACACCACACTTGGCTTGCTTTCCACCTGCTCTCAGACTTCTGTTTTTCCTTTCTATATCATCCTTCTCTACTGGGCTATTAAATATTAGCATTCTTCAGGGATTCCTGGGCCATTGTACTCATGTCCATGGCTTTAATTACTATGTCCAGTGACTTTCAAATTTATGTTTCCAATCCAGACTTTTCCCTTGCTCCCAGATTTTTGTGTCTATTTGCCTACTTGACAGCTTCACTCAGATGTGTTGTCTAATACTGAATTCATCCCTAAATCTACCAGTGTTTCTTGTTTCAGTAAATGGTACACCATCTAATTAGAAACATATGAATCCTTAGACATGTGGATCCTGGACACTTCCTCCCTTCTTTATCACCTCTATCCATCCACCATCAAAATTTATTTGTCCTCCATATTTCTTGAACCAATCTGCTTCTCTCCTTGCCCATCACCATATCAAGTGCCAAGCTACTATCAGGGCTTATCTGCACTAACTCAAAAACCTTCAGCTTAGTCTTTCTGTTTCCCTTCTTTTTAGAATTCAGATTTGGTCACTAACTACAGCTCAAAATCCTTCAATGGTTTTCTCTTTCTCTAGGGAAAACCTCCAATCATTAATGAAGCCAGGGCCATAGGTGATGTGGTCCAACCTCATCTTGTATCACTGTTATCTCTGTGCTCTGCTCGCTGGCCTTCTTTTAGCTCATCTAACACATCATGTTCCCTCCAAAATGCTGTGCTTTCTTCCAGACATACTTCCTTGAGCCTCCAGTCCCATTTGTTCTTTTTATCCCCTTTACTTTTTAAAAAGTTGAACTTGCTGGGGTGACATTGGTTAATAAAATTATATAAGTTTTAGGTATAAAATTCTATAATACATCACCTATAATATTGTATTGTGTTTTCACCACTCCAAGCCAAGTCTTATTCCATCACCATTTATCCCCCTTTTATCCATTCTTACCTTCCCTCACTCCCTTCACTCTGGTAATCACAATACTATTGTCTGTGTCTATGAGTTTTTTTGGTGTTTTGTTGTTATTGTTGTTGTTTAATCCCTTCACATTTTTCACCCATCCCTCAACCCTCCTTTCCTTTGTATCTATGAGTCTATTTCTATTTTGTTTGTTTATTTTGTTCATTAGATTCCACATATAAGTGAAATTGTATGATGTTTATTTTTCTTCTGTTTGTTCTCTGGTTGTCAGCTCCTCAGCAGTCTTCTCCCACCCCAAGTCCAAGCCTGTCTCTTCTCTCACTTGCTCTAATAATGTCTGTCTCCCAGTACACCCTAAGCTCCAAAAGGGCAAAGGAAGTGGTGCTTCCTCACTGTTAGAGCTCTAGTCCAAGCACAGTGCTCACCAGGTAGTAGGAACTTGCTATTTGCTGAACACAAAAGTAGAAAAAGGCAACATCAAAAGAAAGATAGGCAAGAAATGATAAATAGGCAATTCACAGAAAACCAAGTACAAATATTCCATAAGTAAATGAGGTGCACTCAGCGCGTAGCCCCACCAATGAGCTTCCCTCCGCCCTTATTCCATAAGTAAATGAAAAGATGCTCTACTTTGCTTCTAATTTAAGGAATGTAAATCAAAACCACAATGGTATATTCTTTTTTTTCTCAATATATTTTATTGATTTTACACAGAGAGGAATTGAGAGGGATAGAGAGTTAGAAACATCAATGAGAGAGAAACATCGACCAGCTGCCTCTTGCACACCCCCCACTGAGGATGTGCCCGCAACCAAGGTACGGCCCTTGACCGGAATCGAACCCGGGACCTTTCAGTCTGCAGGCTGACGCTCTATCCACTGAGCCAAACTGGTTTCGGCCACAATGGTATATTCTTGATCCACTAGATTGGCAAATGTTTTAAAAGATTCAATGATGCCAGAATTGACAGGTATATGAAGCAAGCACCCATAACATTGTTGGTGGAAATATAAACTGATTCAATCATATTGGAGGGCAGTAGTTATATTGTTAAAACTTTATGTGCCTATACATAAAGTACCCAGGAATTGTACTTCTAGGAAACTACTTGGTAATACCTTTCTGTAAATATACGAAAGTGTTTATAACAATATATTCTCTGAAGATTTTTTTAAATGTAGAAAAACTAAAAACAACATGAATATTCATTAGTAGAAGATTGCTTAAGTAAATTGTCATAGTGGATGCCCATGCAGTGGGCCTTAAAAACAATGAGATGGGTCTGTGTGTGTGGGTATGGCAAGAACTCCACAATAATTTTTTAAAAAATATATATTTTATTGATTTTCTTACAGAGAGGAAGGGAGAGAGATAGAGAGCTAGAAACATCGATGAGAGAGAAACATCAACCAGCTGCCTCTTGCACACCCCCTACTGGGGATGTGCCTGCAACCAATGTACATGCCCTTGGCCGGAATCAAACCTGGGACCTTTCAGTCCGCAGACCAACGCTCTACCGCTGAGCCAAACCAGTTTCGGCAACGATAATTTTTGAAGGAAACAAAAATGCAAAGCAGTGTGTTTGTATAATCTCATTTGTGTATACTTTATATAAAAGTATATACATAAGACATGCAGGCACATGCATAATACTTTTTAGAAAAAGTCATAAAACTGTTAATATTTGAGGACAGAAACTGGGGTTTAGTTTGGGATGTGAGATGAGAAGGGAACCATTATTTCTCATTTTCTATCTTTTTACTACTATTTTAAATTTGCTTTATCCTATGCTTATATTACTTTTTTAAAGGCTTACGATTTTGTAATTAATATAAAAAGCACCGTACAAGCAGACATACCCTGAGGGATATATGTATTTTCAATTTTTTACAGCTTCTCCTTAAAATCCCATTCAGAGTATCAAAAGCTCAAAACTGAGGTAAGTTTTGACTAAGATTTTATTGCTGTTAATGAAAATATTATAGAATAGCAATACCAGAGAGCGAGAAACATAAAGTTCCAGTAAAGAACCATTTGAAATACTTCATAGGAGAGAGCTGCAAGGGCCTCCCAGCAAATAAAACATGTGACCCTGAATTCTTTTATCATCTACTACTGTTACTCACACATCCCTCTAAAGTTTTATCAATAGATGAGTCCTTACCCATATAACAGCAAAGCATATAAAAGCCATACCAGATTTTTAACAAACACAGTCCTGATTCCATATGCTCGTGGTTTAGCTTCTGAAACAGCTCTCAAAGAACTGAAACCTGGTCAGATATATTGAAAACAGCTGTACCTACAGTTTATGTGCCCCTAAGCATTCACAGAGCTATAAATGGTGTCCAACACTACCCTACAAAAAGGTGCAGGTGACTTATGACTCTTGCTAGTGGGTGTGTTCACTGAAGGTTACGCTTTGACAAAACCTGTTCGAAAGTCAACCTCACGGCTCTGTCAATGTGAGGAAATCACTTCTGTTTGACATTTAAGTTTTATTCCAGTTTTAGTTGTCAATGCCTGGCATATATATTTGTTTTAAACTATCTGCACCAGCAATGCCCTTATCCAAGAGCCTAGAGGAATGGTGTATAACCTAAGCCTTGCTTCTCATACATTTTACCCTATAAGCTTAATGCCTTTTGTTGATAACCCAACCACTGACTTCCACAATCAGATAAAGAAGGTGACTTCCTTAGAGCAAGCAGGTCACTGTGATCTGGATGTCGTTTCTTCCTATGGAAGTACTAGTAAATTCCAAGTTTCTCAATCTTTCAGCAGGTCTTAGAAGTTATTTGGGAAGTAGCACAGCACAACAAAGTCAAAAGCTGAGGGGACTGACATCACCAGCCACCGCCACAATGCCAGCTGAGGTCTGCAGCCCTGCTATTTTCTGTCTAGTCTATGAGTTTCAACATAAGCCCACACATGGACACAAACCCAGCTGAGTCTCAGAATATGCTAGTGAAGCTGGAAATGGAACGCAAGTATTCATTTCATACTACCACCTTGAAAGGGTCTGTCAATTACATCTTTATCTTAGCATTCCTTCTATAATAAATGTAGGCAACAGACCATAATAGTACTAGTACTATTGTGACTTTTATCATCAATAGAAATCACATATGTATTCATATGACATTAAGATGTTACAAATATTTTGAAAAATTGTTTAAAAACTCATTGCCATATAGGTCAGAGATTTCACGTATTCAGGCTTTCTTTGCTTTAAGAAACAATAAAAAATTGTATCAACAATACAAAATTAAACCGTTGCTCTTAACAGCATTGATCCAAAGCAATACCAGAGAGCGAGAAACCCCTAAGTGGGTGACGGAGCCTAATAGCCCATCTTGTTCCCCTTATCTAGGACCCCCAGAAGGACTAGTCCCACCAAGCCTCAAGGGGAACTCAGCCACACAAGCTCCCTGACTACCATTTGTCCTCTCCAGGCAGTGACAGGGGGAGAGTTTGGACCCACCTGTGTCCAGATATCATCTTCCATATACGACTTAAGACAAATTAAGATAACTTTAGGAAAGTTTTCAGATAACCCTAACAAGCACATAGATGTTTTTCAGGGATGGACATAAACCTTTAATTTATCATGGAAGAATGTAATGCTTTTTTTGAGTCAGACACACTCAGCATTAGAAGCTACACAACCTAGCAGTTTGGAGACAAATATTTCTCAGCAAATGCCACTAGGGTCCTTTATGATCAGATTGGACTGTTTACCTAGGGCTTTGGAGAGAGTCCCTATTTATTTGGTCAGGCATTAGCTCAGGATTTATGTCAATTTAATCACCTGCAGACCAAAATATACAAAGGTCACTAAATTCAGTGATTCACATGGTAACTGATCATAGAATGGCCCTTCCTACTATATATATGTCAACATCCGTTTTAAAATACATATGAGAACACAAGGTATTCTTAAACAGACTACGTAGTTAAGGGAACGAATATCATATTCTCAATTTTCTAAAATTTAGGCCTAAATCAAGGGTTTACTACCTGTTCCTAGCATTATTGTTTGGCCCTTGTATACTCAATTGTCCAACTCTTTTCATTCTCTCTCACTTAGAATCCATAAAACTACAGATGGTCATGGAAATGGAACTCTGAATGACATATCTTCCGTGGTTCATTAGATTGTCTGCCTCCGATGGAGCCCCAATACTCCTTGCCATGTTCCGCTTCAGTTGGAAGTAACCAGAGCAGTTGTCACCCCAATTCCAACAGCAGTTGTGATTTCCAAATCAGAAAGGGGAATGAGACAAAAAAAAAAGTTAGGTAGATAGGGGTGGGACCATGGGAGGAGGAAGTGAAACCAGGAACCCAGCTAGGTGGAGTTGCTAAGACACCCCAACTGGAGTGGGAAGGAAGGGTGTGTGTGAGAGGCATACATTTTAAAATGTATGAATATTACTAAGACAGACAAAGCGCAGATAACCAATCACACAATGAGGTAAACATATATACAAAAAGTATGTGCTCCCTTCCTTTCTTCCCCAGCATAGCACACAGTGGATACCTATTGTGAGGGAGCATATCCCCTATGCCCATGTGGCTTATGGCCATGTGGGTCTCCATACATGGACTATCAGGATTTAATTAGCTTGGATACTAAACTACTCTCGATTGTAATATAGAAAGGAAGCTCTGGACATGCCTGCTCCTGAAATCCTAGCTGCACCTTTTCCAGGACTGGCTTCTCCCAATAAACACTGGTTCCATAAACAAACAAACAAACAAACAAAGTCATCCCTATATATAATAATTACTATGATTGTTAGGTCCTCTAAAAGATCTCTTATTTTAATGTTAAAGAAGCACATGCTACTGTATTGCAAATTTGTTTTTGAAAAATATGCTGATAATTATTGGTTTCCTTTGTACTCTTCTGTATCTTATTTTATGGATTTAAAAATAATATTCTGAGAAGGTACCCATTAACTTCCAAGAGAGTCCCTGGCACAAATAAGTGAAGAACACCCATTTAATAATTGATGGTTTTCAAAACACAAATGAATACATAACATAGTCAATAGTCAATAATTCTATATAATAAAAACCTAATATGCTAAGTGTCTGGATGTCCAGTAGACATTTCAACCAAGCAAAGAGTAATATGCTAATGATATGCTAAGGCCACTCAACCACTTGCTATGATGTGCACTGACCACCAGGGGAAAGATGCTCGGACCAGTAAGTGAGCTTGCTGCTGGGATCCAGCCAACTGGGACTGAGCAGGATGGGCAGGACACTCCCTGGAGCCTTCCAGCAGCCCTCTCCAGCTGGCCAACCTCCTGCATCCCTCCACAGCCCCAATTGTGCACTGGTGAGGTCCCTCAGCCTGCACCCTCTCACAATCTGGAACCCCTCAGAGGGTGTTGGAGAGCCGGTTTTGGCCTGATCCTGCAGGCCAGGCCCAGGGGACTTCCCCTCTCCCCCGAGGGGCCTCTAGTGTGTGCATGTGTGTATATATATACCCAATATACAAATTGTTCCCTTGGGAATTCTACTGGGAGACAGGGAGTTCAATCACTTGCTATGACATGCATTGACCACCAGGGCCAGCACAGAACAAAGAAAGCCCCTGGCTAGCAGCTAAAACACCCCAATCAGCCCTGATTGCTGGCCAGGCCTAATGCGCAAATTGTGCACTGGACCTCTAGTTTCTCTATATAAAAGCCTAAGCTATGATGTGCAATGACCACCAGGGGGCAGATGCTCAATGCAGGAGCTGCCACCCCTGGTGGTCAGTGCACTCCCTCAGTGGGAATGCCACTCAGCTCACTGACAGGTGCCAGATGCAGGGCTCACAGCTGGCCATCACAGCCCAGAGACCGCAGTGGGGCCGGGATGAGCAGGAGTGGCAGGCAGGAGTAGTAGTTGGCGTTGGACTGCAGGTTTCAGCCCAATGCTTACAGGCCACTCAGAGGAACTCCACCAGTGCACGAATCTGTGCACTGGGCCTCTAGTACTATAATAAGTTTGTATGGTGACAATCATAACTTTTTGTGGTGATCACTTTGTAATGTATATAAATATCAAATCACTATGTTATACACCTGAAACTAATATAATTTTGTAAGTCAATTATACTTCACTAATAAACCCTACAAATGAACTCATAATATGAATGCCAATCCTATAAGGCAAGCAGGACACATATTACATTACTTGTACAGATGAGGAAATAGGCTCAGAGAGATTAAGTTGCTTGCTCAAGTTCATAGGCTGTTATATAGAGTTCAGGACTTAAACTTTGATGATCTGATTCCAAATTCTTCCCTTACACCAATGTGGTTTTTGGACCAGCACCATCAGTATCCTGGTAGCTGGTCAGATATGTAGGTTCAAGCTGGCTGAATTGGAAACTCTGGGAGGGGGTCTAGCATCAGGCCCCCCAGGTGGCTGTGGTGCAATTAAAGTTATAGAGCCACTGCAGTACAACTTCTCTAATCTCTTATTTTTGAGCCCTGATCAAAATAGAAGTTTCTTAATCAAAGGAGGAAAGGTTTTACCTCTCATCTTCTGGCTCTGCCTGGACAATAGGGCAGACACTGAGAGGAGGTAGGCCAAAGGGCCATTTATTCCTCCCTTCTACTGAAGCCTTCACAACATGCCTGCTGTCCCTGTCTGTGAGTGTTTAGGATTCCCAGAGCCAACCTTTTCGAGTTATCAGCAATCAATTTGAGAAGATGCCTATAATCATGTAACATACACAAGGCATAAGCTATTATGGGTTTGGATTGTGATTAATCCTTGGCAAGGGGGGTGGGGTGGGAAGAGAGGTATAAAAGAGAGTCCAATTCAACTCAACACAAAATATCCCCTGACACTAAGCTCATGCACTGCATTGTTAAATGCTGGCATGTACCATTTTCCCATTTTCATTGGCACTGGATGTGTCTTCGACAGAAAGGTAGTAGTGGCCAGGCAGGTGATTAAGTTCTGATATAGGTGTCCTTTCCTGAGCACTTGCGATAGGGTACATGAGGTCATTCCAGTTGAGTTAATTGCATTGGCAACCTGGTTTATAGCTGTATTAAAATATTTTAAAATTAGGATATTACTTATATAAAGTATTTATAAATTTATAGCATGATTTTTATATTTGTATTATACCTGTGTTACTACTGCCCAAATAAGATATAGACCATTCCAGCATCCCAGAAGCCTCCTTCCAGGTTTTTCAAAGTCATTACCCCTGTCCCCACAAGCCTCAAGGATTCCCACTAATTACTCTGCTGTCTAACACCATAGTTTTGCTTGTTATTAAATTTCATATAAATTGAATAATACCACAATACGATACTTTTGCATTGGGCATCTTTTATTTAACTTTATTTCCATGACATATCTTCACATTGTTCATTCTTTTTTGCTGGAAGTTAGCATAATACATTCGAGAAGTTCATCAGGAGGATGATGGACAGCTTCAGCAGGGCTGAAAATCTGCATATATTATTGCCTGCTGCTGGAACAGCTGACGGCAGTTCGCCCAACCTGATAATCTCTTGATTGTTTATCAAACTTTACCTTTGATATGTACATCTGCTTTGCTAGAAGGAAAAATGTGTGATAAAAAGTCCTGTGTGCTTTTTTTGGGAGCTTAGTCACTAGAACTAAGTTTCTGTCTGGTCCTCCAACATGCCTTCCAAATTTTTATTTTGTGTCTAGTCTCTTAATCCATTTATGTGCAGCCCCTTTTCCAGATTCCTATACCCTTCTAGATGCTGAGAAACACCCTGGCATTAATGGTGCCTGAGACAAGGATATCTGGAGAAGATTATTTGCCTGAGTGAAGAAAAGTTTTGCACGATATTGGTGGGAATCACCAGTAATAGGAGAGTAGTCACTGGTAAATTCGGTGGGATGATTCACTGTGCATAAAGCCTGCACCAGCTCTGGAAGTTGTGAATCCAGACTGGGTGGGAATGTCTTTTTCTAGCCAGACTATAATGGGAAATAATTAAGTTTAAAGGCAAATGTATCATTGTAAATTTTTAGCTTCCATGCTCAAGGATAAAGAAATTAAAATGTTGAAAGGTATTCTTTTAAATAAGGCTCAAGGAAAAGGAGTGCTGTTGTCACATTTAACTATGTGGGTTCTTGTTCAAGATGCAAAATGTCTAATTCAAATTTGGGATCAAAAGTCTGTAATAAAAAATAAAAATAAAAAAGCCCTGCTGCCGAATCCGCCTTTAGTATTGAAAGGCTGAGCAGCTAGAGAGATTAAAGCTTTGAGCATTCTCACTGAGAGACTCTAATGTTTTGCTTAAAAATTACTGTAGGACATGTTGGGAAAAGCAGATTTTAGCAAAAATAACTTTAAAAGCTAGTCAATGCCATGGAGAGTGGAAAAGAAAAAGATTCAGGATCTGTCATCTTATTTGGATTAATATGTTTATTGTTATCTATTAAACATGCCTTTAAGTTAATAAGAAAATAAACACGGCCAGGTCAGTTGCTAATTTTTCCCCAAAAAAACAGGATGTGGAGGTTGTGAGTCACGTGGTAATCCTATAAAATGGATGCCCACTCTTGAGTGTGCTAGGAAAACTCATTTCCGCCATGCTTTCCCCCCATTCATCTTTTAAAAGTTTTACAGAATTTAGGAATTCGTCTGGTATTTCTGTACTTGTAGAGAGAGAAAGCTATCTTAAAGCAAAAGAACACTCTATCCAATGTTGGACAAGGTTTTGAACTAAGTTTAAATCTCTTTACTAATGCTACAGAATTAAACCCAAAGCTGTTTTTTCTCAAAAGAAAGATGGTGGAAATGACCCAAGGAGAAAAGAAAGAATACAGGCTGAGTTTGGGCAACAAGATTAGTGTTTCAATAATAAAGGGCAGTTTTTAAATAATAACGGACTGTATTCCAAAGTTAACATTAAGGCCACCAAAATGTCAGTAAATCATCTCTTTTACAGAATTTAACGAAGTAAATACCATGGATAATAATTAGCTTTAAAATCCCCAAATTGTTAAAATATAAATAAATAAATGTAATTAAAATAAAGGATTTGTAGTAAAGCTTTTCAGTAATAATATGTTAATAGCAAGGGTCCAAGTAGCCCAGGGGGAAACTAGCTTCATTCTTTAACAGAGAAAAAGACTGGTCTTAATTCCTGTGGCAGCAACCCAGTAGGAAAAATGTGGCAATTTACATTCAAATAGACCAGGCTAGGCCAAACCTGTTTTGCCAGGCAGAAACTTGGTTTTCTGGAGCCTCTGGCAACTTAAAACTTTGGAGTTTGCTGAATTAAATGATAAAAACTTATTAAATGTCTAGGTATTTTGAAATAACAAAATACTGAAATATTAACCTGAGTTTGTTTCGTAAGAAAAATCTAGGGGACAGAATTGAATATATTAATTAAATATATCTTGTATTTTTGAAATACATTTTTTAAAATGTAAAGGTGTTAGTAATCTAAGAAATGCTAAGTATTTAACTTGCCAGCTAAAATTTAAGGCTTCTAAAAGTTTAAAGTTCAAATTAAGTTATGAGAAATTATATGATTGTTATAATTGATAGATCCTCTCTTCCTCCAGCTAATGGACAGACTTAAACCCCACTTGTGGCCAGACATTCCTGAGCTCTGAACCACCAATCAGCACCTGCTAAATGCCCTAAGCCCCTGATTCCTAAGTCCTTAGATCCCTAATCACCAATCAGCTTGTGCTGAGTGCCCTAAGCTCTGCCTCCTATCCTTAAAGGTGTTTGTACCCCCTGCACTAGCTCTCTTCCACCCCTCTCCATGGAAGCAACCAGCAAGGGTACCCTTCCTCCAATAAAGCCAGTGTGTGTCCTGCTATCCCGATCTCCAGCTACCTTCTTTATTTAATCTATCAACAACAAAATGCATAAAGTATAGAAATTTATTTTTTAGAAAATAATTTTTATATTTTTTCTAGAAAAATTAGTTCAAAATATACTGTTTATTGGTCTAATTAAATAAGGGGATTAATTCTGTGGTATCAACCAAATTTTTAATATATAAACCAGTTTAAATTTGATTAATATATTTTAAGATAACTATAAAAAGTAAATACTATAATCCTTGGAATGAATATATATATGTATTATGTATATTAGGATCCTAGTGGACGAAATTTGTGCAATGGGGCCCTCAGCTGAACCTTCCCCCTCTCACATACTGGGAGGCCTTAGGGGATGTCCTAAGCCTCCCTTTGTGGGAGGTAACCAGGTTGATCAAGGTAAGGCACCAGCCCCATCACCCCACTGCTGAAGTCACTGCCAGTCACCACAGACACCAAGGTGTTTTCATCAACATGGACTCCAGTCTCTTCACCGAGAAAAAAGGACAACTTTCTTTAGGTATTTTCAAGATGTGTCTTTCATAGGATATGCATTTATTTCTCTCTTTCTTTCCCTCCCTCCCTCCCTCCCTCCCTCCCTCCCTCCCTCCCTCCCTTCCTTCCTTCTTTCCTTCACTTGAGGATATGTTTCCATTGACTTTTAGAGAATGTGGAAGAGAAAAGGAAAGAAAGAGAAACAAGTGAGAGGAACGCTTTGATTGGTTGCCTACTACATGAGCCTTGACCTGGGCCCCAGCATGCCCTTGATCAGAATGGAACCCAGACCCTTCTGTTGGCAGGCCAAGACATTATCCACTGAGTCAAACTGGCTAGGGCAGGATATGACATTTCTTAGCCCTCCAGCAGTGGACCTTTGTTTTTTTCTCCAGAAGTGTGGTGAAAAAACGCTAGATTACCTTTTCGGATCCTTATTACCCAAGTTACTAAGAATATTATCAAGATTTTGGGAGGATCCAAGATGGCTGCACAGGTAAATACCTAACCGCAGCCGCACACAACAATTTCAATAAAATACAATTAAAATATAAAATGGACATTACCCAAAACTACAGGAAAGTCGACTGACTGGAAATTCTACAACAAGAAGGAAAGAGAAAACCAGAAGGAAAATCAGAGGAGCTGTAAAAGCCTAAGGTACAGAGACACGCTGCGCGAGTGGAGAGAACAGAGCCTGAGAGGAGGGGGAGGCTGAGTGCCTATTTGGCGTTCCCTAGAGGGAAGGAGATAAAAGCTCTGGATTGTGCTGAACCCCAGACCCAACAGCGCTGAACCCCAGTTCTAAGCTAGACCCTGGGGACCCAGGTTCATACAGAGGGAAACTGGGCTGTGAGGTGGAATATCAGAGGAGCAGCGAAAGGCAGAGTCCCCAGAGGCATGCAAATTGCACACAGAGGATGAACTGTTAACTCTGCTGCTAGATTGCCCTAGCGGGAAGGAGACAAAAGCTCCGGACTGTGCTGAGCCCCAGTTCCGACTACTCTGAACCCCAGTTCTAGGCCAGACCCCGGGGACCCAGGCTCATACAGAGGGAGCCTGGGCTGTAAGGCGGAAACCCGGGGAGTGGCGAAAGGAGGTCCCGGAGGCGCGTGCAGAGAAGGGACGGTTGGCTGTGCCGCTGGATTGCCCTGGCGGAAAGGTGACAAAAGCTCCAGACTGCTCTGAACCCCAGTTCCGGGCTCATTGGGGGAGAGACTAGACTGTTTGGTAGCAGGTGAAGCTCAAGGGCACCTTTCTCTCAGAGGTGCTTGCAGCGAGTACCAAAGGATCCTGAGGAACACTGAGACTAGGGCAGGGCTGATGGAAGCCAAGGCTGTAGACTCCACCCTGAAACTCCGCCCCATCCAAGCTGAACAAAGAGACTTTTAAGGCTACTAACTCAGGGAAGCTGCAAAAATGCCAAGACAAAGAAATAGATCACAAACGAAAGAAATGGAGGACAAAAGCGACTGGATATAGAGTTCAAAACCACGCTTATAAGGTTTTTCAAGAATTTCCTAGAAAAGGTTGATAAGACCTATGAGGATATGAAAAGGGATCAACAAGAAATAATAAGAGATCAACTAGAAATAATAAGGTATCAACAAGAAATAATAAGGGATCAACAAGAAATAAAGAATACATTGTCTGAAATAAAAAATATTATATAGAGTCCTAAAAACAGACTGGAAGATCGCAAGAATCAAGTCAAAGATTTGGAACATAACGAGCCAGAAGACACTCCTCCACAGAAGCAAGAAGACAAGAAAATCCAGAAAGTTGAAGATAATGTAAGAAACCTCTGGGACAACTTCAAGTGAACCAACATCAGAATTATGGGGGTCCCAGAAGATGAGAGAGAGCAAGATACTGAAAACATAATGGTAGAAATAGTGACAGAAAACTTCCCCCACCTGGTGAAAGAATTAGACTTACAAGTTGAGGAAGTGCACAGAACTCCAAACAAAAGGAATGCAAAGAAGACCACACCAAGACAAATCATAATTAAAATTCCAAGAGCAAAAGACAAAGAGAGAATATTAAAAGCAGCAAGAGCAAAGCAGGTAGTTACCTATAAAGGAGCACCTATACGATTGTCTGCTGATTTCTCAACAGAAACCATGCAGGCCAGACGGGAATGGCAAGAAATATTCAAGGTGATGAATAGCAAGAACCTAACAGCCAAAAATAATCTACCCAGAAAAGCTACCACTCAGAATCGAAGACCAGATAAAGAGCTTCACTAATAATAATAATAAAAAAAAAAATCTAAACGAGTTCATCACCCCCAAACCAGAATTATATGAATTGCTGAAGGGGGTTTTTTAGGAAGAGGAAGAAAATAAAGATAAAAACTATGAACAACAAATATGTAACTATCAACAAGTGAATGTAAAAACCAAGGAAATTAAAAAAAAAAAACCTGATGAACAATATTAACTGTTGAATATAATAGAATCAGAGATATGGAAGGGGAGTGAACTGACGATTCTCGGGGAAAAGGGGAGAGGGGGGTGTGGGAAGAGACTGAACATAAACTGTGCACCTATGGATGAGGACAATGGGGGGTGGGGAAAGGGCAGAGGGTGGGGTGGGAACCTGGTGGAGGGGAGCAATGGAGGGGGGAATAAAAGAGGAACATTTGTAATAATATGAACAATGAAGATTTATTTAAAATAAAAAAAAGAATATTATCAGTGGCATAAGGAAGCTTAGTCAATGTGCAGTCAGAAAAGTGGTTTACTCTATAGTTCACACCAATCACAGGCTGGGCCCTGCCCAGGCCTAAAGCCTCTGGCTGAAGCTTTATGCCTGAGCAGGGACCCTCCAGCTCCTTATCGCCAGCTCCACCCCTGCCTAGGCCTGCCCAGGCCAAAAGCCTTTGGCGAAGGACCCCCAGCTCTCTGCGATCGCAGACTCTGCTCCTGCCAAGGCCAAAAGCCTCCACCAGAGGCTGATTGCAGGCTCCATTCCTGTTCCCTCATTCTGATTGCAGGCTTGGCCCTGCCCAGTAGCCCCGTGGCTCAGGCCTTTCCCAGGCTGCTCTAGGCTCACACGGCTTGGCCTCACAGTAACTTGTGTGCCAGGATGTTCCCAGGACACAGGCGCTTTTTTTTAAGTTAATTTGCATACTCACTCTGATTGTCTGTGGGCCTAGTGGAGGTCAATCTACATGTTTGTCTATTATTAGGTAAGATATTTGATAGTTTTTCCAAGTTAAATTTTAAGACTTAAACCAAAGGCTAACTTTGAAACATTTCATGGGCCCTGGAGTGATTGAAAGAATTTATTTTTTCTTCTTAAAATAGATATTTTTGATGGCTGCTGACTGGAAGGCAGACTGCAAGATAGAGTGTAAGAAAACAAAGGGAGAGTGTGTGGTAGTGCAAAAAGTGTTTGTTGGTGAGTTGAGGGACAACTATACTCCAGTAGGTGGTGGGGGACTGTTGGATGGGGCTCCCCTGACCAGGCAGCTCCCATTGCTGCTGGGTTCCCTCCCTGAGTGTCCAGCTTGGATACGGAGACTGTGCCATCTTGAAGGGGAAAGTGGATGTTATCAGATGCCTGAAAAGCCTGGGGAATCTACAACTACAACACCCACTGTATAGCTGCGAATCTGAGAACATCAGTCCCTGAGTGGCACAAGCACGCAGATTCAAAGGAGCTCTACACTCCACCATGGAAAGGTCAGATTTTGCCTGGCATAAGCTGAAGTCTCTGGTCCCTGCAAAAGAGAGAAACACACATACTGTGGGAGCTGGAGAACCTGGGGCAGTCTGTGCCTAGGAAAATCCATGGATGTTGGGGCTAGTATGATCTGTGAATGTGGAAGGGGTCTGCAGAGCTGCTAACAGAAGGGAACTCTAAAAAGCAACCCATTTTGATCTGGGTGCAAAAGGACAGTCTAAAAATTTTAAAACTGTCCTAGCTGCTTAGACCCAAAAGGAAAAAAGACTGCATAGACTTGTGCACAAAGCCCTGGAGTTCACACACTTATTCTTACTCTTTCTTCTTTTTTTCTTTTTCTTCTTTAAATCCTTGCTTCTGATTACTAAGCCCAATATATAGAATCACCAATTGAGGTCACTCTAAGAGACTGCAGGGGAAAGTTGCTTTTCTGGAACCTGGGGATCAGAGCAGGGAATAACCATCAGAGAACCAGCTCTGGGGCAACCCACTCCACTAAACCAGAATTAGGGTGCCACAGGGAAAACAAATCTAAACACTAGATAGAGAAGACTTATAGACCCAGAGGTCATTCTGGGAAAACTGCCATCCAAGGGTTGAATCACAAATTGACTCTTGTGTAAAAACAAATAAATGAAAATAAGAAATACAGATGTACTGCTTGCTTAAAAATCAAGACTGGATTACAACACTGAGGAGCAGTGGAATGCAGGGAACTTCAAAACTGTCCTGACTAGGCAAGGCGTGCCAAACAGAACAGAAGAGAGAATGACTTTCACTACTGCACATTTTTATTTTTTTCATCTTTTACTTAAGAAACTAATTTTTTTTCTATTTCCTCACTTGATTTATACCTTTTAAATTATTACATTTTTTTTCCAATCAGTATTATTACTACTAATATTTTACCTTTATTTTTAAAGTGTCATTTAATTTTCTCTTTATTATACTTTGGGATTACTGTTCTACATTCTATTTTCATCTTTCCTTTAAGATCATTTTACTCTATCTCAACTTTACCTTTATGCCAACACTCTCTTCCTCACTTTCCCCCTTTTGTTGTCCTATTTCTCATACCCTATTCCTGCTTTAGATTTTCCCTATTTCTTCTTTTTACCTTCTGTTAAAATTGCACCCTACTTATATATCTAATTTCCAGTCCTCTGCTCCTAGTCCATACACACCTCTCTCTTCTCTTTCTTACTATCCAAATTTTTTTCTCTGTTCTTTTGTTGTTGTTTGATTGTTGATTATATCAATTTTTATGCTTGTTTGTGAGATTGTATTTCTTTTTCTTTTTCTTTATGTTTTGTGTTTGCTTGTTTTTTGCTTCTGTTTTCCCTCACCTTGCTTGATATTAGTTGTAGTTTGTAATTTTCATTCATCTCCAGGTACTTGTTGCTGGCATTTGTTGGGATTAGTGGCTATTCTTTTGGCATTTTGTCCCCACATATATACCATATTTCCCCGAAAATAAAACATCCTCCGAAAATAAGACCTATTTACAGGTTTCCTTCTGAGTGAAATATAAGGAATCCACCCGAAAATAAGCCCCCCCTAGGCTCTGTCTCAGAATGAAAATTAATTTACCGTAAACTGGTCACTAGGGCCGCCCCGACTGGCGTTTAGCAACCAGTGACGTTACGCGGAATCCTGACATCACTGCTGTGTGCAGGCGGAGTGGAGGTCGGAATGAGCGGTGAGCGCAGGGCGGGAGAGAGGAGGAGACTTTCACAGATGCATGTAGAATAACAGGAGGATTAGAGTGGACAGGACATGGCGAAGGTGGTGAGTGCTGGTCTGTCTCCGGTGACACTACCTGATGCTTGCGGCTGCCCTCATGATTACTGAAGGTTCTCAGTCAGTGGCAGACCCTGCTCCAGCCCAGATCCAGGCCCCAGCAAGCCCAGTGACAGTCCCCAGGCAGGCCCCAGGGGGTAAATGTCTGATAAAGGGATAGGAGAGATGTCTGGTGAAGGTTTTCAGTGGCACAGGGGTGGGGGGACGAGAATCACTTAAAATGACACAGGAGGATCAGAGGGGGCAATCAAAATGACACTGGAGGATCAAAAGGGGTTAATAAAATGGTAATCCCCCCTCTGATTCTCCTGTGCCATTTTGATTCCCCCCTCTGATCCCCCTGTGGCATTTTTAAAAATTATATTTTATTGATTTTTTACAGAGAGGAAGGGAGAGAGATAGAGAGCTAGAAACATCGATGAGAGAGAAACATCAACAGTTGCCTCTTGCACACCCCCTACTGGGGATGTGCCCGCAACCAAGGTACATGCCCTTGACCAGAATCAAACCCGGGACCTTTTAGTCCACAGACCGACGCTCTACCACTGAGCCAAACCGGTTTCGGCCCCCCTGTGTCATTTTAAGTGATCCCCCTCCCCCCACCTTGATACCCCAATTCCTTTTTTTTACTCCTAGAAATGAGCACAAAAAGAAAAAGCTACTCCGTGGAGTACAAGAAAGGAATCGTGGAAGACTCTTGGGGTCAAAATCTTACTGCTTTCTGCAAAAACTCTTCTTTCTGATTCTCTCTCTTATTTTTTTTCCTTTTCCCAATTTCATTTTTTCACTCCTTTTTTTCTTCTTTCTCTCCTATCCTCAAATTTGCCTTTCTTTGGTGGTCACCTTTATTTGGGGTTATCAATATCATAAATACATTTGTGTTCAGTGCCTTGTGTGTTGTACCTTGTTGTGTTGTATTTTGTGGCTTTAAAAATGCAGGAGAGAGAGAACTACATAACCAAATGCCCAGATAAGAGAGATCATGGGGAGATAAAGAAAGAGCCCACATATGAAAGAAAAGCAGGTGTTACCAGAAAAGGAAGTAATGAAATGGAGGCAAGCAACCTGTCAGAGCAAGAATTCAGAGAAATGGTCACAAGGAGGATGAAAAGAATGAAAGACAAATTTGACAATATGTGTAAGAACCAAGAGGAAATGAAAAAGAACCAAGAAGAAATGAAAAATGACATCACTGCTGTAAAGAACTCAATGGAAAGCATCAAAACTAGACTTAAAAAACAGAGGACCACATAAGTGAGCCAGAAGATAAGGCAGGAAAAAATACACAAGTAGAGCAGCTTCTAGAAAAAAAGTAAAAAGCAGGAGGAGAGCTTAAGGGAATTTTGGGACAACAAGAAACAAAACCACATCCAGATAATAAGGGTGCCAGAAGGAGAGGAAACTGAGTGAGGAATAGAAAAATGGTTTGAAAAAATGATGACAGAAAACATCCCTGATATAAGGAAGAAAAACCCCACACAAATCTAAAAAGCTCAGAGTTCCAAGCAAAATGAACCCCAAAAGACCGATGCCAAGGCACATTATAATTAAATTGGCAAGCACCAATGACAAAGTAAGAATACCTAAAGCAGCAAGAGAGAGAGACAGAAAGTTACCTACAAAGCTACCCCATCAGGCTAGCAACTAATTTCTCAACAAAAACACATCAGGCCAGAAGGGAATGGAATGAAATATATAAATTCATTCAAAGGATGGGTGTGAATCCAAGAATACTATACCCAGCAAGGCTATCAATCAAAATTGAAGGTGAAATCAAAAGCTTGACAAACAAAAAAAGGATAAAGGGAGTTTATTACCACCAATACAGCAACTGAAGAAGTGCTAAAGAGCCTGCTGTTAAATAAACAGAAATAGGAAGTGAAAAAGGAACACAGGGGTAAAGAATTAAAAATGACCACAAACAAGTACCTATCAATAATAACTTTAAATGCAAATGGATTAAATGCTCCAATCAAAAGACATAGGAAAATGGGTTGGATAAGAAAACATGACCCATATATCTGCTGTCTACAAGAAGCCCACCTCAGAAAAAATATGCACACAGACTGAAGGTGTAGGGATCAAAAAAGGCTTTTCAGGCTAATGGAAATGAAAAAAAAAAAAAGCTTGGGTAGGAATACTTATATATGACAAATTAGATCTCAAAATGAAGAACATAAAAAGAGATAAGGAAGGCCACTTCATAATACTAAAGGGAGCAATCCAACAAAAAGAAATAACTCTGGTAAACATATACACACCCAATACAGGAGCACCAAAATACATTAAAAAAAAAAAAAAAAAAAAAAAAAAAAAAAAAAAAAAAAACTTCTGGAGGATATCAAGGGAGAGATTGACAGCAATACAAACATAGGAAGAAACTTTACTACACCACTATCACCTTTGGACAAATCCTCTAAACAAAAAAATCAGCAATGAAACATCAATCCTAAATGACTCACTAGACCAGATGTAATTAATTGACATCTTCAGAATGTTTCACCCCAAAGCCACAGAATATACATTCTTCTCAAGTGCACATGGGTTATTTTCAAAGATAGACTATACGTTGGGTCTTAGGCAAAGTCTCTTCAAATTCAAGAAGATAGAAATCATATCAAGCATCTTCTCAGATCACAGTGGCATAAAACTGGAAATCAACTACAATAAAAACAATAAAAACAAAACAAAACAAAACAAAACAAAAAAACACCTAACACATGGAGACTAAATAGTGTGCTATTAAACAATGACTGGGTTACCATAGAGATCAAAGAAGAATAAAAAAATATATATTATGGCTGCAAACAACAATGAAAATACAACAACCCCAAATCTATGGGACATAGCGAAAGCAGACTTGAGAGGGAACCTCATAGCTCTACAAGCCTACTGCAGAAAAAACAAACAAACAAACAAAAAACCCAATTGGTAATAAATTACAACTAACCTTACAACTCAAAGAATTATAAAGAGAGCAACAAGAAAAGCCCAGTGAAGGTAGAAGAAAGAAAATAATAAAGATCAGAGTGGAGGTAAATGACATAGAGACTAAAAAGACAATACAAAAGATAAACAAAACCTAGAGCTGGTTCTTTGAAAGGATAAACAAGATTGATGAACCTCTAACGAGGCTCACCAAGAAGCAAAGAGAGAGGACCCAAATGAACAAAATCAGAAATGAAAGAGGCAAAATAACAACAGACCCACAGAAATATAAAGGATTGTTAAAAAATAATATGAACAACTCTATTCCAAAAAACTAGATTACCTGGAGGAAATGGACATATTCCTAGAAAAATACAAGCTTCCAAAACTCAATCAGGAAGATTCTAAAAATCTCAATAGTCTTATAACTATGGAAGAAATTAAAGCAGTCATTCAAAAGCTTCCAGCAAACAAAAGCCCAGGGCCAAACAGCTTCACAGGAGAGTTTTACCAAACATTCAAAAAATAACTAATACCTATCCTCAGATTATTTCAAAAAATTCAAGAGGAAGAAGCACTTCCAAGCTCCTTCTATGAAGCCAGTGTCACCCTAATACCAAAACCAGATAAAGATAACACAATGAAAGAGAATTACAGGCCAATATCCCTCATGAACATAGATGCCAAAATCCTCAAAAAAATTCTAGAAAATCACATCCAGCAGTACATCAAAAAGGTAATACACCATGACCAAGCAGGATTTATCTCAGGGATGCAAGGATGGTAAAATATCCTCAAATCAATAAACACAGTACATCACATAAATAAACAGAGAGATAAAAATCACATAGTCATATCAATTGATGCAGAAAAAGCACTTGACAAAATCCAACACCCTTTTTTGATAAAAACTCTTAGCAAGGTGGAAATAGAAAGGATCATAACTCAACATCATAAAATCGATATATGATAAACCTACAGCCAACATTATACTCAATGGGAAAAACTAAAACCATTTCCCCTAAGAACAGGAACAAGACAGGGATGCCCACTCTCTCCACTCCTGTTAGACATAGTACTGGAAGTAATAACCATTGTGATCAGATAAGTAGAAGAAATAAAAGTCATCCAAATTGGAAAAAAGAAGTAAAACTGTCCTTATTCTCAGATGACATGATATTGTACATAAAAAATTTGAAGGAGTCCATCAAAAAACTAATAGACTTAAGTGAATTCAGCAATGTAGCAGGATACAAAATTAACAAGAAATCTATGGTATTTCTATTCACCTAAAGAGAGACTAAAAAGCAATTCCATTTATCATTGCACCAAAAAAATTAAGATACCTAGGAATAAACTTAACTAAGGAGGTAAAAGATCCATACGTGGGAAACTACAGGACATTGAAAAAAGTGATAGAGGAAGATATAACAGATGGAAGAACATACCATGTTCATGGATTGGTAGAATCAACATCATTAAAATGTCCATATTACCCAAAGCAATCTATAGATTCAATGAACTCCTCATTAAAATACCAATGGCATATTTTACAGACCTACAAAGAACTGTCCAAAAATTCATCTGGAATAAAAAAGACCCTGAATAGCTACAGCAATCCTGAGAAAGAAATGCAAAGTAGGAAGTATCTCATACCAGATTTTAAGCTGTATTATTATACAAAGCCATTGTTCTCAAAACAGCATGGTACTGGCACAAGAACAGACATATAGACCAATGGAATAGAATAGAAAACCCAGATATTGACCCAAACCACTATGCTCAATTAATATTTGACAAAGGAGGCATGAACATACAATGGAGTCAAGACAGTCTCTTCAATAAATTATGTTGGGAAAATTGGACAGATACATGCAAAAAAAAATGAAACTAGATCATCAACTTACACAATAAAAATAAACTCAAAATGGATAAAGGACTTAAACATAAGATAGAAAAACCATAAAAATACTAGAGGAATATACAAGCAGAGAAATCTGAAACATATGCTGAAGCAATTTCTTCACTGATGCCATTCCTAGGGAATTGGAAACTAAAGAGTAACTAAACAAATGGGACTACATCAAAATAAAAAAGTTTTTTCACAGCAAAAGAAACCATCAACAAAACAATTAAAGCCCTCTGCATGGGAGAACATATTTGCAAATGTAATCACTGATAAAGGTTTAATCTCCAACATCTTCAGACAGCTTATACAACTTAATAAAAGGAAGATAAATGATCCAATAAAAAAATGGACAATGAACCTAAATAGAATCTTTTCAAAAAAAGATAGAAGGAAGAACAAGAGACATATGAAAATACGCTCAAAGTCACTAATTATCTGAGAGATGCAGATCAAAACAACAATGCAGTACCACTTCACACTTGTCAGAATGGCTACCATCAACAAATCAACAAAGGACAAGTGCTGGTGAGGATGCGGAAAAAAAGGAACTCTCATGTACTGCTGGTGGGAATGCAGACAGATGCAGCCACTGTGGAGAACAGTATGGAGTTTCCTCAACAAACTAAAAATGGAACTTCCATTTGACCCAGTAATCCCACTTCTAGGAATATATCCCAAGAAACAAGAAACAGCAATCAGAAAGAATATATGTACCCCTATGTTCATAGCAGCACAATTCACCATAGCTAAGATTTGGAAACAGCTTAAATTTCCAACAGCAGATGAGTGGATTAGAAAACTATGGTACATCTACACAATGGAATATTCCATTGCGGTAAAAAAAAGGAGTTCTTACCATTTGCAGCAGCATGGATGAACCTGAAGAGCATTATGTTAAGTGAAATAAGCCAGACATTGAAAGAAAATACCACATGATTTTACTCTTTTATGGAAGAGAAAGAACATTATAAGCTGATGAACAAAATGATAGATTCAGAGGCAGGAAAGCACCAAACAGACTGTCAAATTACAGTGGGAAGGTTGGGGAGTGTAGGGAAGGAAGGAAAGAAATCAACCAAAGACTTGTATGCATGCATATAAGCACACCATGGACACAAGACACTGGGATGGTGGGATGAGGGCATGTGACAAGGGGTAGTGGAGGCTGGGGGAAAGTCAAATGGGAAAAAAAGAGATATATGTATTACTATATGTTAATACTTCAAACAATAATATATATATATATATATATATATATATATATATATATATACACACACACACACACACACACACACATATATGTCAGAAGAATTATTTTTTAATTAGACTGATCTACTATACTTAAAATCACGTGAAAAGCTTTATCAAATAAAAATTAATAAATATATTTTGTTTATATACATATATTTTAAATATAATAAAGTTTTAATCCCTGAGGGCAAGGCAAAGTTGCAGTACCAGATTTCTTCCTCTGAAGAATTTTAAAAACACACAAAAGCAATGGAATTTTGAAGACAAAAAAGCCCTCTAGCGGCCTGCATTTTAGATAGGCTGGGGAAGGGGATGGAATTTGTACCTCTTGGGTCAAATATATAAATTCTCTTCCTTTGCTTTTTCAACAAAGATGCCTACTTTAATTATTTATATAATTTAGCTTTTTAAAATATAATCAAGGTCTCATATAAATTAAGTGATAGGAGAAACCAATATTTTTATAAGAAATTAGGTTTAACAAAAGCCAAAGTGAAAATTGCTTACACCCTACAAGCCAGTCCTTTGAAAAAGTTATTAAGACCTCCCAGAATCCCTCTGTATATGCAAATGATCCAAAAAGGATGCTGTTTAAAAGTAAATTTTAAGCTTATTAAAAAGGAGAAATTTAAAAAATTTAAAATCTCTTCTACTAATATTTAAGCATTAAATCTGATTATAAATAAAGTTAGAAATTTAAAGAGAGTCACTTAAAATGTAGATATGTGCGTCCTCTCTCCCCCAAAATCTGGTGTGAGTCTGATCAGCTCCTGGTTGCAAGCAGCCTCTTGTGGTCCTTGCCTAGTCTCTGCACCCCAGCCTGATCAGCTTAGGGTTGAGACAAGGCTGTGCGTGGCACAGGGCAGTCTGTCTGGTATTCTGTCTTGCTGTGGGGAAGCCACAAACGGTTGTCTGTCTGTTGTGTGCACATGTAAACATTGCAATGTTAACATAAAAACATTCAAACCTGTTAAAAAAAAAAAAAAAAAAGATATGTAGCAGTATCAGCCAGCATTTGAGAAGCAACCAGGTAGGTTGCTTGGTGTAAAAAAAAAAAAGAAAGGAAAATATTTAAAAAAGAAACTCTCTTAAGGTGGCCTAGAAATTACTCTGGAAAGAAATAAAAAGAGGTTTCCTTAAAATGTCTGGAAAACTGTAATTAAAAATCAATATATTAGGCCTAAAAAAGAAAAATAAGTAATATATGTTTTTGCCTCTCTAAACAAAGCTTATGTAAAAATACTCAAAGACTAATAGCAGAAATTCAATTAGAACCATTTACTCTCCACAGCAAAGTATAAAAAAAGTTAGAAAATAAGCCTTATTTAAAATTGATTTAAATTGGCAAATTGAAATAAATGAATATTCATGGGAACTTAGTTGTACTGGGCAGGAAACTATTCTTGAAGCATTAACTAATTTTTTACTGATGGTTCATCTCATAGCAAAAACTGCTTATCATGCTATCAATCCAGACCAGACATATTTCTGTGCAAAGAATTAAATTAAAAGATATCAAGACTGCATTGTAAGATTTCCAAAAATCCTCTTAATAATATTTAAAAACATAAAAGGGGGGTAGTGGAGAAATATCCTCTAAGTTAAGCATATCAAGCCTTAATTACTTAATTTTTTTACTTTAAAATTATTTTTTTACTTGTAATGCTAATGGAAAAACACACATGGTGTCAGAATAAGCCAAAGGAAAATGGTTTGGAAAAATTAAAATCCTGAGTCTAGTTTATAGAAAGGATCCCTTTATTAACCTTTGGTTGAGAATATGCTTATATATTTCCAGAAAACTCCTCCAAGCCTATGTGGATCCTGCAACAATGGATCCAAGAGAGGAACTAACCAGACTACTCCAGTCATAGATGGTGGTGGCCCCATGCAACATGCTGACGAGACAAAGGAGAAACAGTCCAGAAATGGAGATGGTGAAGACACCTTGCCATGCTAGCAGTCAGAAGCTGTGCATCACTGCAGGTTTCCCAGAACAAAGTCAAAGAAGGTCAGACCTGCATTGTTATTCTGTTTGTCTACCATCCAGAACTAGAGTATCATTGCTGGCATGAACTCATAAAAAACTTTTGGACATTGGAAAGGGAACTCAAAGAACTGTTGGCCCAGGAAGGAGGTTACTGAAGACTGATTCCTTTGATGACTGGCAACAATTTAAAGGGACATGATAGAACTCTATCCTTTCCATTGAATTTAAAAATCTTAAAAGGACCTAAGCTCTGCAAATGACATACATTCTTATTAAATTTATTAAATAAAAAAGGGGGATATGCAAATTCAAGTAGTTAGCATAATAAATGTGAGTTCATCAGAAGGATAATGGACAGTTTCAGCAGGGCTAAAAATCTGCATATATTATTGTCTGCTGCAGGAACAGCTAAAGACAGTTCCCCCAACCTGATAATCTTTTGATTGTTTATCAAACTTTACCTTTGATATGTACATCTGCTTTGCTAGAGGGAAAAATGTGTGATAAAAAGCCCTGTGTGCTGAGATTTGGGGAGCTTAGTCACTTGAACTAAACTTCTGTCTGGTCCTCCAAAATGCCTTCCAAATTTTTATTTTGTGTCTAGTCTCTTAATCCATTTATGTGCAGCTCATTTTCCAGATTCCTGAACCCTTCTAGATGCTGAGAAACACCCTGGCACTTTTTCATAGCAATTTAGTATTATACCATATGACTATGTCACCATTTATTTACTTTTTTCTAGTATTTATTGACTTTTGGTTCTTTTCAGTTTTGACTGCTAAAAACATTCTTGTATGTTTTTGATGGACATAAGTCCTCACTTATGCTGGAGATATATTGAGGATAGAATTGCTAGGGCATAAGTATATACAAGTGTTGTAGTAGGTATGCCAAACATTTTTCCAAAGTGGTTGTTCCCAGAAGTTGATGTTCTTGGGAACCAGAGATCTCACTGTGGAAAAGGAGATGTATAACTATGGAATGCAGAAGGCAATATAGAATCCTATGGTGATGGATTTGAATTTGAGGTAGCATGAATTCATGATCTTAGAATTATGTATTTGTATATATGTACATTTATATCTACATTTATATATGTACATGCATGTGAGTGTGCATATTTTATGTACTTATATGCATATATTTCTTGGTATGTCTGCTAAGAGGGCAAAGAACCAAAAACTCCACTAGCTATAAGCACACCTAGCACCTTAATCTTAATCTCTACTACCATTTCCCATAAAAGGCATGATTTCCTGAAAAGATGATGAGTTTCAAAGATGCGGCAACATAGGTACAAAATAAGCATGAAAGTGTTCACAAGCCCTGGTCAGGTGGTCCAGTTGGTTGGAGTATCAACCTGTACACCAAAAGATTGCAGATTCACTTATCAGTCAGGGCACAAACCTAGGTTTCTGGCTCAATTTCCACCCCCCTACCTCTTGGGATGCTTACCAGAGGCAACCAATCAATGTTTCTCTATGTTTCTCTCTCCCCCTTTCTCTCTAAGATCAATAAGCACATCTTCAGGTGAGGATGAAAAATGTGTTCATAAAAATGAAGGGGGGCATGTCACAAGTGCTTAGGAGTCATGAAGAGGCTCCTACTGGCCACATCTGAAATACTTTGCACACCAAATAAGTATGGTGATAAATTATAAATTTTTAAAAGGAAATATGAGTCCAGATCAAGAATAAGTAGATAATTATAATAAATACTAGAGACTAGGTGCACAAAATTCGTGTATGAGGAAGGGGGTAGAGGGATGTCCCTCAGCCCAGCCTGCACCCTCTCCAATCTGGGACCCCTCGAGGGATGTCTGACTGCCCGATTAGGCCCGATCCCAGATTGGGCTCCCAACTGCTCACCTGCCTATCTTCCTGATTGCCCCTAACCACTTCTGCCTGCCAGCCTGATCACCCCCTAACCACTCTTCTGCCAGCCTGACTGATGCCTAACTGCTCCCCTGCAAGCCTGTTTGCCCCTAACTGCCCTCCCTTGTAGGCCTGGTCCCTCTGAACTGCCCACCCCTGCTGGCTGTCTTGTAGTGGTCATCTTGTGTCCACATGGTGGCAGCCATCTTGTGTGTTGGACTGATGGTCAATCTGCATATTACTCTTTTATTAGATAGGATAGAGGCCTGGTACATGGATGGAGGCTGGCTGATTTTCACTGTAGGATGTCCCAGATTAGGGTGGGAGTTGCCTTGGGGTGTGGGGTGGCCTGGGCAAGGGGCCTGTGGTGGTTTACAGGTCGGCCATACCCCCCTGGCTACCCAAGTGAAGGCCTTGGTAACTGTAGTTTATTTCTCTTCTACAATTGAAACTTTGTAGCCTGGAGCGGAGCCAAGCTTTCTGCTTGCTCCGAGGCAGCAGCCATTTCTGTTTGGATTTATTTATCGTCTATCATTGAAATTTGTAGCCTTGAGTGGAGGCATAGGCCAGCAAGGGCAGGCGGAAAGCTTGGCTTCCTCTATTGCTGGGAAACCCAAGCCTCCCTTCTACTCTCTGTGGCCATAGCCAACTTGGTTGGGTTTATTTGCATATTCGCTCCTGACTGGCTGGTTGGCGTGGCTTGTGGTGCAGTAGAGTGATGGTTAATTTGCATATTACTTTTTATTAGCTAGGATAATACTTGGGGGAAAAGAGAGAGCTCTTTCTTATGAGTGATTTTGAGGGTTGGATGGTAACTATGGAGGGAGTGCTGAGTTGGAAAATCATTTCTCAATTGTCATAGTAAATATTGTTTTCAGCAAAAGTCATCAACAGATGGCAAACTTTGGGGGACATTTCATTGTGGAGCAAGATATTCCCTTGGTCTTATAGGTTCCTCAGATTGTTTAATAGTAGTAGCAAAGGAGAAATTGGGGAACACTTTACTAGGTGCTCAAATTAAGATCAGTGATTAAAGGTGAGCATTGCGTGCATCCAGATGTTGTGTCTTGGAAAGGAGGCACTTGACACTGCAGTGCTCTGACTAAAAGAGTGTCATTGCATCTGACCATGAAGAGCATTCTGGCTTTTGAAAGTGGGGAAACAGTATTCTTCAGAAATGTCAATATCATGAAAGATAAAGAAAGTCTATATACAGATTAAATGAGGAGAAAGAGAAATGTCAACTAAATGTGGTTCCTGACCCTGAACCAGATTGGATCCTAAACTGGATGTAGAAAAGTGCTATAAAGAACATTACCTGATTAATTGACAAAACTGGAGTATGAGTGGTAAATGAAATACTTTTAAGTACTGTATTAACTTAAATGTGTGAAGTTATTCTATTGTACCATGGTTATATAAGAGAATATTCCTATTCTTAGGAAATACTAAAACAGAGGTATACACAGGTAACGGGCCATTATACATGTAAAAACCTCAAATGGTTCAGAGGAAAACATCTAGGTGACTCTCAATAAAGAGAAAGGGGTTCTTTGTATTATCAATATTTTTATGTTTGTTACATTTTATGAATTTCAAATTATAGATTCTCCTCAGCTTACAATGGGGTTATGACCTGATAAACTGTAAGTTGAACATATTGTAAGTAAAAAATGCACTTAATCCACCTAACCTACATAGCCTACCTTAAACGGCTCAGAACACTTGCATTAGCTGACAGTTGGGCAAAATCATCTAGCATATATTCTATTTTATAATCAAGTGTTGAAGAACACAGAGTATTGTATGGATCCTCATTAATGTGCACAGTTGAAAGCATTCTGGGTCTGGAAAATGTTTGAAGCTTTGAACTAAAACAAAAGCTCTGGCAACACAGTACACTGCAGGGCATGGGTTGCCTACACTGGTGTCAGCCTGGCTGACTGGGAGCTGCAGCTCCTGCCACTGCCCAGCATCCTGAGAGAGTATCGGACCTCATATTGCTAGCTTGGGAAAAGATCAAACTTCAAAATTCAAAGCCTGGCTTCTACATATTACCTTCTTGCTATCAAAAAGTAAAGAAATCATTAAGTAAAACCATTCTAAGTTGGGGTCTGTCTGTATTTCCAAATAAAAAGTTGACTTATTTTCCTTCAAATCCTCATGCCTGAGTTCTACTTCCCAGAGATGGAATTTAATTGGTTGGGGTATAGCTTGGGCATTGAGTGTTTTAAAAGCTCCCCAGGTGATACTAATTACAGGAAGAGCTGGACCAGATAATAAAAATTTCAAAGCTGGCAGAAGCTGCTGCCTCTGACTCCTGAATCCTGGATCACTACTCTGTTGCTCCATATGCATTTTTCAAAAGTTTTGAGCTAACTCTTAGGCGACAACTGCTAGAAATATGTAATTTGATGAAGGGACAACAATGTGTATAATCAAACATGCAATTCAGACAAAGCCCCATTATTCCTTAAAATGCTTCAAACTTCTACTGCTTGGTATAAACACACTAAAGGAAGGCTGTGCACATAGATTGCACAGATTCTGTCACTGTTTGCTTCTCAAAACTGCCAAAGGTAAAACATAGTTCAGATTAAGTTTTAGGATCTGAATCAGAAGAAGGCAATGTCCAACTTCAATGGCAATAGAACAAAGTAGCACGTGTGCATATGTCCATCAGGGCTGGTTTCCATTATCACGTTTATTTTTCTGTACTTGAGGCCCAGTACATGGATAAATGCACCAGTGGCGTCCCTCGGCCTGGCCTGAGCCCTCTTACAAACTGGGACTCCTTTGGGGATGCCAGACTGCTGGTTTTGGCCTGATCCCCGCGGGTCAGGCTGAGACACCCCCCCCCCCCCCCCCGCCTCAGTGCATGAATCTGTGCACCAGACATCTAGTATGCATATAAGATCTTTGGTTAATCTTTTCCTGCCCTCCTCCCATTCCTCTTTCCTCTGAGATTCATCACTCTGTTCCATGCCTGTTCATTGAGCATCTGCCTCCTGGTGGTCAGTTTGTGTCATGGCTACCAGTTGAACAGTCACTTAGGGTTTTATATATATAGACCAGAGGTCTGGTGCATGAATTCATCATGGGTGGGGGCCCTCAGCCTAGCTGGCGATCGAGGCCAACTGGCTGAGTGGGGGGCAGGGACCGAGGATATTGGCTGACTTGGGGGAGGGGCCACGGGAGGTTGGTCAGCCATGGGAGGTTGGCTGTGGAAGTACACTGACCACCGGGGGGCAGCTCCTGCTTTGGGCATTTGCCCTCTGGTGGTCACTGCGTATCATAGCAACTGGTTGACCAATTGTTCGATCATTTAGGCTTTTATATATATATTTATATACCTGCCTTCCTTGCTAGAAGGTGAGTGCATTAAAGGCAGACACTGTGATATAAGCTTGTTTGCCCACTACTTGGCTCTTGCTTGGCATCAATAAATGCTTGTTGAATAGAAGCAAATTATGAGCTGTATTGCTCTGATCTACTTATTTTATTTTTATTTTTGTATTTTTGTATTTATTTATTTATTTTTTAAAATAAATCTTTATGGTTCATATTATTACAAATGTTCCTCATTTCCCCCCCTTCCATTACTCCCCTCCACCAGGTTCCCACCCCACCTTCTGCCCCCACCCCCCATTGTCCTCATCCATATGTGCACAGTTTATGTTCAGTCTCTTCCCACACCCCCCATTCCCCTTTTCCCTGAGAATCGTCAGTTCACTCCCCTTCCATATCTCTGATTCTATTATATTCAACAGTTAATATTGTTCATCAGGTTTTTTTAATTCCCTTGGTTTTTCAAGTCACTTGTTGATAGTTACATATTTGTTGTTCATAATTTTTATCTTTATCTTTTTCCTCTTCTGAAAGAACCCCCTTCAGCAATTCATATAATTCTGATTTGGCAGTGATGAACTCCTTTAGCTTTTTATTATTATTATTATTAGTGAAGCTCTTTATCTGGTCTTTGATTCTGAGCTTTGCTGGGTAGATTATTTTTGGCTGTAGGTTCTTGCTATTCATCACCTTGAATATTTCTTGCCATTCCCGTCTGGCCTGCACGGTTTCTGTTGAGAAATCAGCAGACAATCGTATAAGTGCTCCTTTATAGGTAACTACCTGCTTTGCTCTTGCTGCTTTTAATATTCTCTCTTTGTCTTTTGCTCTTGGAATTTTAATTATGATTTGTCTTGGTGTGGTCTTCTTTGCATTCCTTTTGTTTGGAGTTCTGTGCGCTTCCTGGACTTGTAAGTCTAATTCTTTCACCAGATGGGGGAAGTTTTCTGTCACTATTTATTCCAGTATGTTTTCAGTATTTTGTTCTCTCTCATCTTCTGGGACCCCCATAATTCTGATGTTGGTTCACTTGAAGTTGTCCCAGAGGTTTCTTACATTATCTTCAACTTTCTGGATTTTCTTGTCTTCTTGCTTCTGTGGAGGAGTGTCTTCTAAAGTTCCAAATCTTTGACTTGATTCTTGCGATCTTCCAGTCTGTTTTTAGGACTCTGTATAATATTTTTTATTTCAGACAATGTATTCTTTAATTCTTGTTGATCCCTTATTATTTCTTGTAGATCCCTTATTATTTCTAGTTGATTCCTTATTATTTCTTGTTGATCCCTTTTCATATCCTCATAGGTTTTATCGACCTTTTCTAGGAAATTCTTGAAAAACCTTATAAGCGTGGTTTTGAACTCTATATCCAGTCGCTTTTTGTCCTCCATTTCTTTCATTTGTGATCTGTTTCCTTGTGTCGACATTTTAGCAGCTTCCCTGAGTTGGTAGCCTTAAAAGTCTCTTTGTTCAGCTTGGGTGGGGCGGAGTTTCAGGGTGGAGTCTACAGCCTTGGCTTCCGTCAGCCCTGCCCTATTAGGCTCCTTAGTCTCAGTGTTCCTCAGTGTCCTTCGGTACTGGCTGCAAGTACCTCTGAGAGAAAGGTGCCCTCTCATTTCGCCTGTTATCAAACAGTCTAGGCTCTCCCCCAATGAGCCCTGAACTGTGGTTCAGTGCAGTTGGAAGTGGGATTGGAAGTGGGGTTCAGAGTAGTCTAGAGCTTTTGTCTCCTTCCTGCTAGGTCAACCCAGCGGCACAGTCAACTGTCCATTCTCTGCGTGCAATATGTGCGCCTCCAGGACTTCCTTTCGCCGCTCCCCCGGGTTTCCGCCTTACAGCTCAGGCTCCCTCTGTATGAGCCTGAGTCCCCAGGGTCTGGCCTAGAACTGGGGTTCAGTGCAGTCAGAACTGGGCTCAGCACAGTCCGTAGCTTTTGTCTCCTTCCCGCTAGGGCAATCTAGCAGCAGAGTCAACGGTCCATCCTCTGCACGTAATGTGTGCGCGTTTGGGACTGCCTTTTGCTGTTCCCCTGAGATTCTGCCTTACAGCCCAGGCTCCCTCTGTATGAGCCTGGGTGCCCAGGGTCTGGCCTAGAACTTGGGTTCAGTGCTGTCGGATCTGGGGTTCAGCTCAGTCCAGAGCTTTCATCTCCTTCCCGCCAGGGAACGTCAAACAGGCACTCAGCCTCCCCCTCTTCTCCTCTCCACGCGCACAACATGTCTCAGTACCTTAGGCTTTTATGGCTCCTCTGATTTTCCTTCTGGTTTTCTCTTTCCTTCTAGTTGTAGAATTTCCAATCAGTCAACTTTCCTGTAGGTCTGGGTAATGTCCACATTGTATTTTAGTTGTATTTTATTGTAATTGTTGTGTGAGGCTGCAGTTAGGTGTTTACCTATGCTGCCATCTTGGATTCTGATCTATCTTATTTTAATCCTGGAGTTCAGATAAGAAAGTCTTGGAAACTCTACTTAAAGTCCTGCTTATCTGGATATTCCTGTTTAAGAATTCCAATCGCAAAAATGTTCTTCATTCCTCCTGACCCAAATGGTAAACATAAGCAGTGCTGCATAAAAACTCTGTTTTTTAAAAAACAAGCATTTCTTTTTAGGTAGATCCAGGCACAGTTTGATAAAGTGTACAAATTATGATTTCTGTTAAATAAATATACACACAGTATTACACAGTAATTTTTCAGTTCAGATTCACTTTGGCATTTGGATTTTAGAAAAATTGAACCCATGTCATTTTCTAAAATATGATGTAACATGTTTGGACTGGAAGTCAGAGTATCAGAGAAAGGTTGGCTTTCTTTTCAGCACTCCGTGATCCCAGGTTGTAAAGGGGTTAAATAAAGAGAAATGCCAAGTCTTTGTTCTCATTTCATTGCTAAATTAGAGCTAAGTACAGCTAATTCTCATTCTTTAAGATATTAACATTTGATTTATTTTTACTCCAAATTTCCTTTGAATACTTACTATAAAGAAGGTTTGTGTTTTCAAGCCTCAAATACTTTGTATGTAATAGGTTCCATCTATGGTTTAAGAAAGAAAATAAACTGGGCAAAGCAGTATTGAGGGGCTGCAAAGATAACATAGCTCATAACTTTGGAATTTCAGACGCATGCTAATATAATGGGAACAGAGAGGCTGGTAAAACTTTCATGAAAGGTAGAGGATCTTAGAGAAGAGGTCGCATTTGAGCAGGAATTTGCAGGGTGAGAAGCAGTTCACCAGGAAGAGAACAGGGGAAGGGCACCAGGGGGCAGAGGTAGAAGCAGAAAGAGGCCTGAGCTTAGAGGAGAAGGAACAGCCTGATGTGCTAGAGAGGGGTGTCATGGGTGCTGAGTACTGGAGTGGAGTGGGGAGTATGGAGGGAGAGCCCCATTGAAGAGGTTAGAAGGGAAGACTGCAGGATGGACTGTGGGTGCTGGAGAGCCATCAAAGGTTATTTTTAAATTAAATTGATTGGGGTGACATTGATCAACATGAACGTATAGGATTCAAGTGTGGGTTTCTATTTTACAAGAAATTGTGTGCCCACCACCCAAAGTCATATCTTCATAATATACCATATAAACAAAAGAAAGGATAAAAATAATATGATCTTATCAATAGATACAAAAAAACCATTTGATAAGACACAATATCCATTTATGATTAAAACACCCAATAAAACAGGAATAGAAGGAAAGTACCTCAACATAATAAAGGCCATCTATGACAAACCCTCAGGTAATATCATAGTCAATGGTGAAAAACTGAAAACTTTTCCTCTAAGCTCAGGAAAAAAACAAGGATGTCCATTCTCACCACTATTATTCAGCAGAGTGTTGGATGTCCTAGCCAGAGCAATAAGGCAAGAAAAATAAATAAAAGGCATCCAAATAGGGAAGGAAAAAGACACATAGTCACTTTTTGAAGATGACATAATTCTGTATAGGAAACCCTAAAGACTCCACCAAAAAACTATTAGAAACAATAAACAAATACAATCAAGTTGCAGGATATAAAATTAACGTGCAAAAATCCATTGCCTTCCTGTAAACTAACAACAAAACTTCAGAAAAATAAATAAAAAAATTTCTTTTGCAATTGCAACCAAAAGAATAAAATACCTAGAAATAAACTTAACAAAGAATGTCAAAGACCTATATACAGAAAACTACAAAGCATTATTAACAGATATTGAAAAAGATACAACAAAATAGAATCAACATAGTTTAAATGGCCATATTACCCAAAGTGATAAACAGATTAATGCAATCCCATTTAAAATTCATTGTCATTTTAAAAAAAATAGAATGAGAAATCGTCAGATTGTATCAAGTAATTCATGAATTCCTGTACTTGCCAGACTGTCCAATGCCTCTAATGGGTAGAAACCTTTTAGCCAAAATGGAGGCAGAAATCACTTTTGCTCCAGAAGGTTCAGCACAGCTTTGCCTAGGTGAGGAGACCTCCCCAATGATCCTGTTCTTAGCAGTGCTGAGGGAGGAAGAATGGAGACTTTATATCCCCCGACAGAGGCCTCACCATTAGAACCTGAATTAGAGAAGGAATTCCTGTTGGCCTGGGCAGAAGAGAGTCCTCCAGGCCTGGCTAAGGACCATGGCCAAGTGCTAATTGAGTTAAAGCCTGGGGCACAGCCTGTTAAAATCCACCAATATCCAATTCCAAGGGAAGCATGCCTAGGAATCCAGGTCCACTTAGACCAGCTGCTTCAGTGGGGACTTGGTAAACAATGCAGGTCTCCATGGAGCACACCTCTCTTGTCTGTCAAAAAGCCTGGAACTAACAACTACCGCCCAGTGCAGGATCTACAGGCTGTTAATAAGGCTGTTATAACCCTGCATTCAGCACTGCCGAACTCCTATACTCTTCTGGGACTCATCCAATCAGAGGTGGAGTGGTTTACATGCTTAGATCTGAAAGATGCCTTTTTCTGCCTTTGATTAGAGCCTTCCAGTCAGCCTCTCTTCACTTTCAAATGGGAAAACCCAACTACAGGAACCAAGGAGCAATTCACTTGGACCAGACTGCCACAGGGTTAAAGAACTCTCCTACTCTTTTTAGTGGAGCACTATCATCTGATCTAAGTTTCCAGGACAGGACTTGGGTGTGTTCTACTCCAGTATGTAGATGACCTCCTACTGGCCAGCTCCACACCAGTTCAATGCTGGGAGGGAACACGAGGGCCTCTGAAACTACTAACTGAAACAGGTTATCAGGTGTCCAAGAAAAAGGCACAGATTTGTCAGGAAGAAGTCAAGTATCTAGGCTTCTGGATCACCCAAGGGAAACGAAAGCTAGGAACTGAAAGGAAGCAGGCAGTATGTGCCATCCCAGTCCCTAGCACCCGGCGGCGGCAGATTCTGGAACTCCTGGGAGTGCCAGGATTCTGCCGAATTTGGATCCCAGGGTTTTCAGACCTGGCCAAGACTCTATGAAGCTTTAAAGGGAGAAGAGAAGGCACTCATCAACTGGGGTCCCGGACAGGAGAAAGCCTTTATCAGCATAAAGGCAAAGCTCACAGAGGCCCTAGCACTAGGGCAACCAGATGTGACACGAGACTGTAATCTTTTTGTTCATGAGAACAGCAGGGTAGCTCTAGAAGTTCTAACCCAGGGGTTTGGACTCTGGCAAAGACCAGTAGCCTATCTCTCCAAGCAGATTGACTCAGTTGCCTTGAGGTGGCCCCTGTGTCTCAGGGCCCTTGCAGCCATTGCATTGTTAGTCAAGGAGTGGATAAGCTTACCCTGGAACAAAACCTAAATGTAAAAGTACCTCATGCTGTTGTCACCCTGATGGAAGCAAGGGGGCAGCACTGGCTGACTTGTGCTCAAATGACTCAGTATCAAGGGCTGTTATGTGAAAATCCTTGGGTACGATTAGGAGCAGTGAGAACACTTACTCCTGCCACCTTTCTACCCATCGCTGAGGGGGCCCCTGAGCATGATTGCCTGGAAAGTCCTAGAGGTGGTTTATTCCAGCCGGCCAGACCTAAGGGATAGGCCCCTGCAAAACTCGGACTTAGTATTGTTCACAGAGAGCAGCAGTTTCTTAGATAAAGGAAAAAGAGGAGCCAGATATGCAGTGGTATTAAACTTTGAGACAATTGAAGCCCAGGCCCTACCTGAAGGATGGTCAGCACAAAGGGCAGAATTTGGACCCTCACTAGAGCCTTGGAACTCAGTAAGAATAAGCGTGCCAACATCTACACTGACTCCTGCTATGCCTTTGCTACCCTGCATGTCCATGGGGCCCTATATAAGGAAAGGGGGCTCTTGACAGCAGGAGGAAAAGGAATAAAAAATCAGAATGAGATTTTAAATTATTAGAGGCAGTCTGAGAGCCCAAGGAAATAGCCGTCATCCATTGCAAAGGCCACCAGAAAGGGAAAGACCAGTGTCAGAAGGAAACCAGCATGCTGACACCACAGCCAAGCTGGCTGCTAAAGAACAAGCAGCACCAGCATGGATCATGTTTGTCCTAGAATTACCTGAACCTCCAAAATACACTCCTCAGGAAGAGAAATGAGCCCAGAAAGAAGAGGGCAAGAGAACAGTGGAAGGCTGGTGGATACTCCCAGATCATAAGGTTTATGTCTCAGAACAGTTAGCCCATAAGGTAGTCCTCCAGCAGCATGAACTCACTCATTTAGGGAAGACTGCCCTAGAAGCTTTGTTAGGCAGATACTAAGTAATTTCCCATCTACCCTCCTTGTGTGCCTCAGTCTCTCAGCATTGCCTTCTCTGTGCTCAGAACAATGCCAAACAGGGTCCTTTTGAGGACTTAGAAGTAGATATTTACAGAAATAGGGCCTAAAAGAGGGAATAAATACCTGCTAGTCTTTGTTTGCACCTTTTCAGGTTGGGTCAAGGCATAACCCACTCCATTGAAAAGGTGAGAGAAGTCACTAAGGCACTGCTGAAGGATATAATTCCATGGTATAGAATGCCTCTGACCATAGGGTCCAATAATGGCCAGCCTTTGTAGCAGAAATAGTACAACAGGTAACCAAGGCTTTAGGAATTAAATAGAATCTACATACAGCTTATAGGCCTCAGAGTTCAGGGTAAGTGGAGCGCATGAAACGGACACCAAAGCAGGCTATGACTAAGCTGTGCCAAGAGACACAAATCCTGGACAGAAATCTTGCCTCTTGTACTCCTGCGGATACACTGTGCCCCAAGGGTAAGGGTAGGTTTCTCTCCCTTTGAAATTCTATACAGTAGACCCCCTCCCTTAATTCGGCCAAAGAAAGATTTGGGGGAAATAGGGAACTTAGAAATCCAAGAAACAACTACAAGGACAGAAAAACTGTCTTTGGGGTCCACAGATGGGTTATTGACTGACTACCCATCTCTCTAGGGAAAGCTGTACATCTTTATAAACCTGGAGACCAGATTTTGGTAAAGGACTGGAAAAAGTAGCCCCTCAAGTTACCTGGAAGAAACCCTATCCAGTCATATTAACCATCCCCACAGCTCTTAAGGAAACACCTGGATTCACCACTCCAGGTGAAGGCAGTCCCCCAGCCGAATGACATCTAGTCTGAGTGGAAAGTGAAACACCTCTAGCAGATCACCCTCAAGAAGATAGCAGATCTCGCAGAGCATGCTTCAAGGAATTCAGATAACACCCTGCTGAATTCTCCCTAACACTAATCTTTCTTATCTCCTCCTAATGTAACATGCTCTAGTATTTCTGAATAATCACTGGTTTTATCTAATAATTCTTATTTTGTCTTTTTATGAATGCCAGCAGAATCCGAGACTAGTACCAGGAGGAGACATCATCTGTTCTTACTGGAACACAGAAGTACCATAAAATTACTGCTCTCCACACAGCAAGGAAACAAAGTCCTTATCATAAATTGTTGTATTACACCTTGTCATGCCATACTTTGCTTCTTGCTTAGAAACTCACTACCCAAATATACTAAACCGGGTAGTCCATGAGAAAACCCAATCAAATCAGATTTCTGTTAGCTATACTTATTAGTCTGTGGCATGTTACGACTCTACTACCAAATGCATGTAGGGATGGGGGTGGGGATGGGGGTAGTGAGATTTTATTTGACAGGAAAAAATAATAATAGGACCTGTCACAGCCAATGTGCAGCTAACCAATGTTGCTCCTATTTGTTTCAGCAGTATGCAGGGCCAACATCCAACAGATGAACTATGCAACTCTGCTCCCAAGCCTGAAAACACCACCTACCTCTGATGTCCCCTGCAGGAACATTCTATGCATGTGGGACCACTGCTTACCTCTGCTTGCCTGCAAACTGGACAGGAATGCCTTTAAACTTCAGATGGTCCTACAAACCAGAACTCTCTACAAACCCCTGAGAGGAAGAAGTGGGATGATAACCCCTTGGTCATTGTCCCTTTCCAGTTGGAAGTAGCTAAGAGTGGTAGTCACTCCTGTTCACCATAACATCCCGTGGTCATTGCTGCCCAAGGTTAAAAGAAGCTTGTGGGACAAGGGGAGGAGGGTTTGGATGAGGAGGAAACTGGTCTTGCAAGGCTTGTCAGGCCATAAAAACTGTGAACAATGCACTGCCCTGGGGGGTGGGAAAAGAGGGTCATATATCTGGCCCCAGAACAGATCATTGGATATAGCCTGGGGACCCCCAACACCTGGGGGCCTTTTTTTAAGCCCATGAAAGGGGGCGGAACCATATCTGCAAGACAAAGACCCCAGAAGGTTATAAAAAGTGAAGCCCTGTTTCTTCACTCTGATTTGGAAATCATTCCAGAGTCCCCTAGTGTTAATAAACGGGTCCCTCTAGGAAGTGTGCTTGGTATTTCTTTTGTCTTCTGCAACAAGAGCACAAAACTTGGGGCTAAACTGGAATGACATTGGTGAATAAGCAGAATTTTCAACACAATGGGAGAGTTAGTGTTTTAAATTTTATTACTTATACAAATATATAATTTTAGAGTTTCATTCCTGTTCTAGGCACTATATAACCAAAGGTCCTTCAAAGCTGGAGATTTGAGAAATTAAAAAAATATCCATTTTATTGTTGAAAGTATTACGTGTCCCCTTTTCTTATCCATTACCCTCTCCTAGCCCTCCCAACCCCCATCCCTGGGTAATTTTTAAAATATGTTTTTATTGATTTCAGAGAGAGTAAGGGAGAGGGAGAGAGCTAGAAACATCAATGATGAGAGAGAAACATTGATTGGCTGCCTCCTGCACCTTCCCTACTGGGGATGGACTCTACAACCAGGTATATGCCCTGACCCAGAATCGAACCATGACCTCCTGGTTCATGGATTGACGCCCAACCACTGAGCCACATCAACTGGGTGGGTAGTTGTTGTTTTTCTTAATTAAAAAAATTGATGACAAAAAAAGAGGAAACTTGATGCATAAACTTGAATCCAATGAAAGAAAATGCAGGATTGTGAGGGAAATTCCAAACAACCAATCCAATAGTGTTGCTAGGAGTTCCAAGATGTCAGCAGCAATTCAGTGAACTGGTAATGGCAAAGCAGTTATTCTAAAAAAACATAGTATGTATTTAGATGTTAATTTAACATAAGGGTTTCATTGTAGAGGCACAAATGAAGCCAAACCTTGGTGTTTAAACAAGCCCTGGTGACACTAGTTTATCAAGCACTGCTCTAGAGGTTGGGCTAACTTGAGACATAGACAACTCCAAGAATCAGGGATCTGATATTCCCTAGGCAAAATTTAAGAATCCTTGATGCTATATTTAATATTACAAATTCTACTTTCAAATTTTATGATAATGTATGTGCAGTAGACATCTCTGAAACTTCACGTTATTAACCCACCCTGAAACTCACTCCATGCCTGCTACAGTAATCAAGACAGTGTGGTATTGGCAAAAGGGTGAACACAGATGAACAGAACAGAATACAGCCTAGAAATAGACTTGCACAAATATGGCCAAATGATTTTTAACAAAGTTGCAAAGGAAATTCAATGAAGAAAGGATAATCTTTTAAACCAATGCTACTTTAACAATGGACATCAATATGCAAAAATTGAATCTCAACCTATATTTCTCACCTTAAACAAAAACTAAATGAAAATGGATCATAGAACTATATGTCATTGTAAAACGTTTAGAAGAAACATGGGATACAATTGTTAAGACCTTGAGTTAGGTGAAAGTTTCTTAGATATTACACCTAAAGCTAGATCCATGGATAAAACACACTGATGAACCGGACTTCATCAAAATTAAAAGCTTTTGCTCTGTGAAAGACTGTATTATATTCAGAAGATGTAAAGAACTCTTGAAATTCAACAGTAAGAAAACAAAAATCCATTTAGAAATTAGGGGAAAGATTTGAACAAACACCTCACCAAAGATACAGATTGCATATAAGCACATTGATTTTCTCTATTGCTTTCCTATTTTCAATTTCACTGACTTCTGCTCTTATTTTTATTTCATTCCTTCTGCTTGCTTTGGGCTTAATTTGCTCTTCTTTTCCAAAATTCTCTATGTTGCAGATTAAATTATTGACTTAATATTGTCTTCTCTAGTACAAGTATATAATGCTATTAAGTTCATCTAAGCACTGCATTAGCTACATCCCAGAAAAATTTTGACATGTTCTATTTTCATTTTTATTCAGTTCAAAATATTTTCTAAATTCACATGAGACTTGTGGTGTTTCCATGTGTTGTTTAATTTCAAATAGTCTGGAAATTCCCAGATCTGCTTTTGTTAGTGATTTCTAGTTAAATTCCATCATGGTGATTCCGGTTGTTTTATTGAGCAGGATGCAAAAGTGATTCTGGGTTCTTGTCCAGATGGATTTGAAGAATGAAACCATAGACAAAAGGTTGTAGGTGAAAAGTACAGAAACTTTATTGCAGCCAGCTTCTATCTCTAAAACTCCTAATTCTAAGTTTCTACTCTGTCTCTCCTGGCTAAGGAGGGACAGAGGGGACCCCCTACAAAGGGCGGCTGCTGTTTTCTTTGTCCCTTTCTAGTTAGACTCTTCCTCAACTTAGGACCCCCGTGCTTATATCCTGTGTCTTTTCTTTGCCCTTCCCATACCTAACTTATCTGTTCAAGTTAGAGTTACTTTTGATTTATTTTATGGCTTTATCCTAGTTGTTCTGGCCAGAGATGTTTGTACCTATGAAAGTCAGGAATAATGTTCTAGTTGCTAGATCCAGCTGCCTCTTCTCAAGTGTTATGCTTGTGGCATGTTAACTCTTTTTGCTGGGACATAGACTGATCCCTGAGAAATCTTTCTCACCTCTCCCCTCCAGGGTATTACATCTCAACCCCTGCTGACCTCCACCTATCATGGGTCCCCTCTGCCTCCTCCTTTCCATAGGGAGTTGTGGATACTGTCTGCTGAGCTTCTATTTCCCCTCCATCCCATCTCTTGGCTAACTCCAACTCTCTACCATGAAGAGATGACACTCAATTATCTTTGGTCTTGACTCCTTCATGAACTGCAGGAATGGCCTGCTAGAACTTTACCCTGTACATTTCATAAATGCCTCTAGTACATGTCCCAAACCAAACACATCATTTTCTCTCCTAGCCCTACTTCTTCCTGTTCCTGGCCCAGGTGTCTTCCCTGCCACTGAGGCTGGAAACCTTTGTTTTTCCCTGGCTCTTCCTTCACCTGTGGCATCTGTTCAATTACAAACCCTGTTTCAAAGCAAACTGCAACTCTCATTCCACCCGAATAAGGTCAGAGCTTACCCCCTTCCAGCCAGTTGCATACACTGCATTCAGAGGAAGCCCTGCCCCAGGACACTATGAGAACAGAAGCTGCAGTAGGTAAAGGCTCAGTTTCCAGACTTGCCCCTACCTAGCCTGGGCCTCAGTTTCTTCACATGTAAATTGAAGAGTTAGACAATTCTCTGAGGCTTTGTGATTCTCTGGATGCAATTCCTCATTTTGCATGCATGGCAATAACTTACTTATCCTTCAAGTTTCATGGTTAGTTGATGCTTTCTTCCAAAACTTCATCTGACTCCCTCCCTGCCCCACCCCCACTAGAAGTAACACCATCCCCTCTGGATTCCTATAACATTGTGTTTATCTCTTTTAGGGAATTTTCACTAAAAGATTACTTCTTATCTCCCTCATTAGATTAACTGACCACATACTCTTGGAAGGAAGAACCCACTTCTATTTTTTCTTTTTTATATCCTCCTTGTGGATAGTAGGCAATTCTGAAATACTGAATGAATGAATGACTGCAGAATCCTTTTCCTGGGTGAAAAATCAACAATAGCTTCTAATTTCATCCTGGCAGCTATCCTGAGGTTGGGGTTGGGTTAGCTTAGCTACCCTGAGTGTTGGGACAGGGAATGGACCAGTTTGGCAGCTGTTGGGGCGGTGGTCTGTGAGGAGCTCTCAAACATCTTTCAGACTGTAAAACAATACCTCACAAGAAATGCAAAGATAGGAAATTTTATTTCCCTCAACTCCTCTCAGGGGCTTCTGTGTATGTCCATAGACCTCCCCAGATGAGCTGCTTGGGGTTCAAGAAGAACCTGTTCCACCACACTGCAGTGCTTCATCACCAACAGAGACCAACCAAATGCCCTCTAAGGAAAGTGGGTTGGTTATCCTTGGGGTTTAGTTTTGCTAAATTTCCATAGGATGTGGAAATTGAAGTGCTGCTACCATTGATCTCCCTTTTCTCACACAGGGCCCAACTTCTTCTTAAAACCAACACTGATTAAGCATTTGAAGGACCCACAGTTTGAGGGGCTCCTGGCTGTTGGCGAGCCATGGGTGCCCACCCTTCTGGTGTCGCTTCTTCCCAGAAGGCCCTTCATTCCAGTCCTGCCAGTTCATTGGCTGCCTTTAGTGGTTTAGGATTATCTTCACCCCTTAGCTCCTGCTTTTTCCTTTCCAAATTCTACCTGTTCTTCAAGGCCTGGCCCATGTCCCATCTCTTCTGTGTCTCCCCTGCCAGCAGTTATTCTACACATCACCTCTTTCTTTCTGTTTTGGAAGGCAGCTATGCTAACCACTATACCACCAACGCCCCTCTTTCTGTTTTGAAGACACAAAGTGGACTTTTACCTTCTCCAGGCCAAGATTTTCAAATCAGAGTCCACGAGGATGGCATCACGCTCCACTTCCCACATGGAGACCCAGGCTGCCATGTGCACAGCTAATAGGTGTTGGGCTCTGGAGTCAGAGTGGGTTTGGGCCCTGGGCTCCTGCCACATGTTCTGCATCCAAACCCACTCTGCCCCTGTTCCATTACATATGCCACTGCGGCCTGTGGGTCTCCAGGTTGAGTGCCTAGATCCTGGTGGTTGCTGGATAAATGTGTAATAACAAATACTTATCTCTCAGTTATATAATTTAGTATAACTGTATGCACTGTCTTTACCTTGTCACTTAGCAATTTTCACTCTAAGAAAAAAAACTATGGTTTCTTAGTGTGAAATTACTTTAAATTATGTTAAAAAACTTTGTACAGTTTTTCACTAAATACTAACTAATATTTGCCAAGATCATTGCCCTTCACCAGAAGAGGAGGACAGAAGTCAGACCTGACAAGTGTGAGAATTATGATAGTCAACCCATAATCTTTTCTGTCAAAAAAGGAAGCTCCTTAGCTTAAGAGTAGCCATTTTGAGAGACGGTCACCACTCTAACTCCCATGACTTGCAATTCCCCAGGAGGCTGCCATTCTAAATATTTGTTTCCTAAATGTCAACCTTTCCCCATCCTTTGAATTAACCAATCATGTAAGAATGTGAACCCAAGCCTTAACCAATCAGGGTGAAGGCAGACTGCATCAGACATAAAATCTGAGGTACTTTTCGATCAGTGTGTGTGTTTACCAGAATTTGTAGATTGCACTCCCTTCTGCAGAAGTAAAGATACTGCCTTACAGTCTAACTCCTGAGTATCCTTCATGTTTTACTAGGACCCCTAATTCTGGGGCTCACCTTTCTAACACAAGGAATAAATGAAGGCTCCTAGTAGTAGAGTTTCTCCAAATACCACCAGAGGAGACTTGGGCCTGCAGCTGAGTTCACGTCTGGATCTGCCATCATTCCAGATCCTCCCATGACCGAGGACCCTCCCATGACCGAGGACCCACTGCTCTTGTGCCATCTGTCTGCACTGCAGGCCCAGATGAGCTGTCTCTGTGGGAAAACCTGCAAGAGGTCAGCTGGTGGGGCTGGCTTTAGGCATCTTCCATAGCACCAAGCCCCCAGGATCCTGTCCCTGGTACTTAAGACCTAAGTCAAATCTATCCCCTCTCTTTGTCACCTGACTCAGATTACAACCACTCACAGATTTCCCCCATCTGACTCAGGCCACTATCCAAGAATGACTGAGTAAAGCATTCAGATGACAGTGGACAGCTGAACAAACATCATAAATTAATAGAAATATGTTCAGTCTCCCTTGTAATCCACACAAATTACAATAATAGAGCTGTACCATTTTTACTTAAAAATACCCTTAAATGATAATACAATTCCATGGACCACATGAGGGGACAATCACATAAGAGCAGGGCCAGAAGTGGGTGTCAGATTTGCACCTCTATTCACCTAACAAACTCTGAGCACCTACTATATGCTCTGTGTTCTGGGATCTAAGGACATGAGACACACAAAGTCTGCCTTCTTTGAGGAAAATGGGTTGCCAGAAGGGGCAATGATGGGAAGACCTCTCAGAGGAGGTGCCTGAGTGTGGGAAGGAGCCAGTCTTGTGAAGAGAAGAAAGAGGGAATAGCCTGTGTGGAAAAGTCTCAAGGTCAGAAGGACTTAATTTGAAGGAATGACAGAAGGTCTGACTGATGACATCTACACTAATTAAAAGAGAAACATGCAAATTAACCATCACTCTGCTATACCCATCAGCCAATCAGGAGCAAGTATGCAAATTAACCCAACAAAGATGGCCACTGCCACAAAGCTGGATTGAGCAGGCGGCTTTGGTTTCCTGTGGCAATGGAGGAAGCCAAGTTTCCTGCTCGCCCTGGCTGGCCCTGGCCTCTGCTTAAGGCTACAAAGTTTCAATTAGAGAAAATAAATAAATCCCAGATACCTGCTTCCAGCTGGCCCTGTCCTATGCTCAATGAGGCACTGAAAAAAGAAAAAAAGCCCCTTACTCAGGCTAGCCACACCCGCATGGGGTGAGGGTCCCTGCTGGGGGGCTTGGCCTGCCTGCACACAGCCATCAGCCCCTCACCCAGACTGGCCACGCCCCCATAGAGTAAGAGTCCCTGCTGGGGGTGTGTGGCCAGCCTGCACACAGCCCTCAGCACCTCACCCAGGCTGGCCACATCCCTACAGCAGGGACCCTTATCCATGGGGGCATGCCAGCCTGCAAACCACCACAGGCCCTTGCCCAGGTGGCCACATGCCCCAAGGGAACCCCCATCCTGATCCAGAACACCCTTCAGGGCAAACCAGCCGGCCCCCACCCATGTACTCGGCCTCTATCTATACTAATAAAAGGGTAATATACTAATTAGACTGGGAGACCTTCCAGGATACCTTCTGGACAAAGCCATGGTGGTGGGGCCAAGGTAGAGGCAGTTAGAGGCCAAGAGGGGAAGGCAGCTGTGGGTGATCATGCCAGGATGGGACAACAGTTGTGGTGATCAGGTTGGTGGGAAGGTGTTGGGGATGATCAGGCTATCAGGGGGGCAGTTGGGCATGAGCAGACTAGTAAGGGGGGCCAGTTGGGGGCAAGCAAGCCGTCAGTGGGGGTCAGTTGGGGGTGACCAGGACAGTGGGGAGAGGGGCAGTTTTGGAGTGAGCAGGCCAGCAAGGGGCAGTTGGGGGTGAGCAGGCTGGCAGGCAGAGTGGTTAGGGGCAATCAGGCAAGCAGGCAGGAAGGCAGGTGAGTGGTTAGGAGCCAGCAGTCCTGGATTTCGAGAGGGATGTCCAACTGCCAGTTTAGGCCTGATCCCTGTAAATGGGTAGTAGGACATCCTTCGAGAGGTCCCAGATTGGAGAGGGTGCAGGCCAGGTTGAGGGACAACCATTCCCCTTGCACGAATTTCATGCATGGAGCCTCTAGTCTATAATAATAAAAGCATAATATGCTAAGTAGACAAGACAACTGAATGACCTTCTGAATGAAGTCATGGTGGGGGTGGGGGTGGGGGGGGCCAAGGCAGAGGTGGTTAGGTGTAATCAAGCAGGCAGATCAGGAAGGCAGGTGAGCGAGAGGGTACAGGCTGGGCTGAGTGACCGCCCCAAATGCACAAATTTCATACACTGGGCCTTTAGTTTGTTCTATAAAGAGAAGTGACTATGGTCACCTTTCTGGAGGTATAGATGAGCAGCTGATGGCAATAACATTCTCAAATGGTGGCAAACAGTCAGTCAGGAGTTTGCTTTCATAAGAATCAAGAAATGAGGCTGAGCCCCAAATTCAAGGGTCTTAAATGTAACACAATATATTAACGATCCTTCCTTGGGCCTCTGACTCCTCATACATAAAATGTTAGGATTAAACTGAAAGATCTCCAAGGTCTCTTTAAATGAAAAACTCTCTTAAAAGATTAAATTTAATTAAAATAATGAATTCAAAATGATGGAATAAATTAACTAAGAATTTAACTATGAAAATGAACTCCGAGACTTGGTGGTAGGCTCCTCCTGCTTTTCTCTGATTCTGTTACAACACTGCAGCTGTGGTCACTGTGGTGTGTGTGTGAGAGGGGCCTGGACAAGGCAGCAGGGAAGAACCTGATGGGAAAGCCTGACCCGCGAGGAAATCCCCAGAGCAACTTTGCAGACAGCCCAGGCTTTGAAGTCTGTCAGTTGGGAATACCTCAGATGATGAGGGTAGCAGGGGACATCTGGTCTGAAGACATTTTTCAGATTTGATTTATAGGCTGGACAGTAGTGTTGCCTCTGCCCATTTTATTTTCCATGTTTTTCACCAGAATAATTTGAGTTTTTTACAACACAGAGGTTAAATCATTAAAAACATTGTGTCCTAAAGGTAAGTAGAAATTCTCTCTTCTCCCTCTACATAGCCCCAATCTCACTTTATATATTTTTTCTTTTTTATTCATCCTCACATGAGGATATTTTTTTCCATTGATTTTTAGAGAGAGTGGAAGGGAGGGAAAAAGGGTGGATAGAAGAAAGAGGTAGATAGAAATAGAGATAGAGGTAGAGGTAGTGATATAGAGATAGAGATAGATAGAGATAGAGATGGAGATAGACATAGACATAGACATAGACATAGACATAAGAAATATGTGAAAGAAACATAGTAATTGGTTGCTTCCTGGAATCTGTCAGGGCTTCTTCCCAACTGTTTCATGCATGTTCCCACACGGAGGCATATAAAGTGATATATACAGTGGGACCTTGGTTTTTAAACTTACTTCATCCTGGAAGCTATTCAAGAAGCTATTTTTGTGAAAATCATTATTTTTTTCCCATTACAAATAATGTAAATTGAATTAATTCGTTCCAGCCCCCTAAATTATTTCCTGTTTTAACCTTTCTTATATATACTAGTATAGTACACGTGTAATATACTGTTTACTCTATAAACACTTTAAAAACAAAATGGACATGAAGTGTAAATGAAAATTTTAACAAAAAGAAAATGAAATATACAGTAAAAAGTGAAAATTTACAAATACAATAGAACTTATCTTTAATGTTGAGAGCTATTGATGACTGACTATGGAGAGGAGGGATGGAGGGATGGAGGGATGGAGGATATTATTGTTTGGAATGGGAGTACCCTTCTGTAAAAAGTCAGGTAGCTGTTCTGGGCTTCTTTGTCTCCAGCAGAACTTGCTTCTGGGCCTCTGTCTCACTAAAAACTTATCCAATGATGTGTTTTTGTCTATGTTTTAATGCTTGATGAGTGAAATGCTGCATTGTCATTATTATGGTAGGGTTTGCTACTTCTTTGTCAGAGTGATATTTCTCAATAAAACTTTGCATTTCTCCCCATTTTCGAAGCACTTCCTTGATTAGCAAAGTAGGAATACCCCTCTTCCCTCCTCCTCCTCAGCTGCCATCTGATGCTGCTCCCTCTGAAGGTCCTGGAACTCCTCGGTGGTCAGCTCAGTGCTGTGATCCTCCACCTACTCCTCGACATCATCATCATCCACCTCTAAGCCATGGACTCGCCCAGAGACACAATACCCTCCACAACAGACACAGGCTCATTCTCAAAGCCCTCAAAGTCTCTTAGAGCAACAGACTCAGTGTCTTCCAGGCTGATTGCACATTTCCCCCCATGCTTTGTCTATCAGCCTCATGCAAGTGGGGATATTAAAATGTTCCTTCCAAAACTTCCTGAAGGTTAAATTAGCTTCAGAGGTCGCTTCAAAACACCTCTGAAACAGTGCCTTTGTGTAGAGCTCTTAAAATTAAAAATGACCTGCTGGCCCATGGGTTGGATGAGAGGACTTGTTAGGTGGCAAGAACCTAACAGTGATGATACTGCTCCTCCACTAAATTGGCTTGCAAGCCTGGAAGTGGGCAGGGGCATTGTCCATTACAAAAAGTGCCCTGAGTGGTAACTGTTTATCCCAGAGTTATTTCTTCACACTTCGGGCAAACACTTCATGAATCCATTCAATAAAAAATTGCTTGGTCACCCAAGATTTGCTATTAGCTCTCCATATCATATTCACCTTGTTTTTCATTACATTATTTTTCTTAAAAACTCATGAGTTTTCAGAATAGTAGACAAGTAGAAGTTTCAATTTAAAGTTCCCATTCACATTTCCACACAGCAATAACATCAGCCAGTCCTCCATTGGCTTGTTTCCCAGCAGTGACTTCTCCTGTGTGATGTAGGTCCTCTTTGCCATTTTCTTCCAGAAGAGGCAGGTCTCATTACAATTGAACAGTTGTTGGGAACAAATCCTTCGTCATCTGTATATTTTTGAAATTGTGTCATGAAATTACCAGCAGCTACTTTGTTAGAACTGGCAACCTCACTACACTATGAATACTACTTTTTTCTTAAATTTATAGAGCCACCCTATTCTAGCCTTAAACAAATCACTTTCAGGGGGTTTTCCAGGAGGTCAGTATGTAGCATCTTTACTGTTTCACAAATAATTGCCTCTAAAATTCTATCACTGGGTAACTGCTTTTTATTTATTCAAATCAATAACAGTTTTTCTACCGCTTCAATTGCCTGTGATCATTGTTTTGTAAGCAATTTCACACTCATAGCAACATCAGCACTTTTGATGGCCTCTTAATGTTTTAAAATTGTGCTAATCATTGATTTCACCATGCCATACTCAATAGCCAATCAGACAGGTAACACTTCTTTTTTTTTCTTCCCATTTATTTATTTATTTATTTATTTATTTATTTTTACATATTTTCTTGATTTTTTTTGCCCCTCCCTCCCTCCCACATATCCCCTCCCTCCCCAGAGTTTTATGTCTATTGGTTGTACTTATATGCATGCATACAAGTCCTTCGGTTGATCTATTATCTCCCCCAGATCCTCCTCCCCTCCCCGCTGTAATTTGACAATCTGCTTGTTGCTTTACTGTCTCTATATCTATCTTTTGGTTCATCAGTTTATAATGATCTTTATTATCCACAAATGAGTGGGGTCATGTGGTGTTTCTCTTTCATTGATTGGCTTATTTCACTCAGCATGATGTTCTCCAATTCCATCCAGGTTGCTACAAATGATGAGAATTCCTTCTTTTTTATGGCAGCATAGTATTCCATTGTGTAGATGTACAACAGTTTTTTGATCCAATCATCTGCTGACGGGCACCTAGGCTGTTTCCAAATTCTGGCTATTGTAGATTGTGCTGCTATGAACATAAGGGTGCATATATCCTTTCTGATTGGTGTTTCTAGTTTCTTGGGATATATTCCTAGGAGTGGGATTACTGGGTCAAATGGGAGTTCCATTTTCAGTTTTTTGAGGAAACTCCACACTGTTCTCCACAGTGGTTGCACCAGTCTGCATTCCCACCAGCAGTGCACGAGGGTTCCTTTTTCTCTGCAACCTCGCCAACACTTGTCGTTTGTCGATTTGTTGATGTTGGCCATTCTGACAGGTGTGAGATGGTACCGCATTGTTGTTTTGATTTGCATCTCTCATATAATTAGTGACTTTGAGCATGTTTTCATGTGCCTTTTGGCCTTCCTTCTGTCTTCTTTTGAAAATATTCTATTTAGGTCCATTGCCCATTTTTTAATTGGATCATTCATCTTTTTATTTAGTTGTATAAGCTGTCTGTAGATGTTGGAGGTTAAATCTTTATCAGTGGTGTTATTTGCAAATATGTTCTCCCACACCATGGGCTTTCTTGTTGTTTTGTTGATGGTTTCTTTTGCTGTAAAAAAGCTTTTTATTTTGATGTAGTCCCATTTGTTTATTTTCTCTTTAGCTTCCATTGCCCTAGGGGCAGTATCAGTGAAGAAGTTCTTTTGGCATACGTCTGAGATTTTGCTGCCTGTGGATGCTTCTAGTATTTTTATGGTTTCCCGTCTGATGTTTAAGTCCTGTATCCATTTTGAGTTTATTTTTGTGTATGGTGTAAGTTGGTGATCTAGTTTCATTCTTTTGCATGTGTCTGTCCAATTTTCCCAACACCATTTATTGAAGAAACTGTCTTGACTCCACTGTATATTCGTGCCTCCTTTGTCAAATATTAATTGAGCATATTGATTTGGGTTGATATCTGGGTTCTCGATTTTATTCCATTGATCTATATGTCTGTTCTTGTGCCAGTACCAGGCTGTTTTGAGAACAGTGGCTTTGTAATACAGTTTGAAGTCTGGTAGTGAGATCCCTCCTACTTTACCCTTCTTTCTCAGGATTGCTGTGGCTATTCGGGGTCTTTTATTGTTCCAAATGACCTTTTGGAGAGTTATTTCTAGGTCAGTGAAATATGCCCTTGGTATTTTAATGGGGAGTGCATTGAACCTATAGATTGCTTTAGGAAGTATGGACATTTTGATGATGTTGATTCTACCAATCCATGAACATGGTATGTTCTTCCATCTCCTTACATCATCCTCTATCTCTTTTTTCAGTGTCGTGTAATTTTCTGCATATAGATCCTTTACTTCCTTAGTTAAATTTATTCCTAGGTATCTTAATTTTTTTGGTGCGATGGTAAATGGAATTGCTTTTTTAGTCTCTGTTTCTGTAGTTTCACTGTTGGTGTATAGAAATGCCATGGATTTCTTGGCGTTAATTTTGTATCCTGCTACATTGCCAAATTCATTTATTAAGTCAATTAGTTTCTTAATGGAGTATTTTGGGTTTTTTATGTACAATATCATGTCATCTGCAAATAAGGATAACTTTACTTCTTCTTTTCTAATTTGGATGCCTTTTATTTCCTCCTCTCAGACAGGTAACACTTCTATCATACTTTATAATTATTTCTTTTAAGCTCTATCATGGTTCTCACAACTGTCCTTTTCATGTTGCTGCTATCACTAACCTTCATAGGACCCGTGCTGACTTACTGTATATACATATCCTATATAATAAAAGGGTAATATGCAAATTGACCCTAACAGCAGAACGACTGCTCAATCAGTCACTATGAGGCACACTGACCACCTTTCAGTCCCTTTCCATGGTTGGCAGGCTCTGATGGCGAACAGGAAACTGGGGGTGGGTAATGGTGGGGGTGCAGGGCCAGCTGTGTGCAGCTGGGGAAGATGGCCCTGATCACAGGCCAGGTCTAGAGACCATACTCATGCACAAATTTCTTGCACACGGTCTTTAGTTAATAATAATAATCAGCAACAAAAGCAAAAAAGCATGAAAATATTCAAAGATGTTAACAATAGAGGTTTAGTGGTAATCTGACTCATACTCACACATTCTCTCTTTTGTTTGTCACCTGACAGACATCTGACTGATCATAAAGATATAAGCATGAAAGGATTGTTGGGTCAAGAATGAAATTTTGTTCGACAACTGAGACATTTATTCCATGAATAACTTGGGTGTGAACTAAATTGTTAGAGATGGGAGACTCTCAAGTATTGGGGTTTGACTATAATTTCATAGGATGTATTTTTAAAAATATATATTTTTATTGATTTCAAAAAGGAAAGGAGAGAGATAGACAGAAACATCAATGATAAGAGAGAATCATTGATCAGCTGCCTTCTGCACATCCCCTACTGGGGATGGAGCCCACAACCTGGGCTTGTGACCTTGATGGGAATCAAACCCACTCCTCAGTCCACAGGCCAACACTCTATTCACTAAACCAAACCAGCTAAGGCTCATAAGGTGCATTTTTAATACAAAAATGGGACTCTAGGGAGAAAAACCAATATGGCAGTATAGGTAAACACCTAAATTGCTGCCTCGAACAACAATTTCAAAACTAAAACTAAAAGACAAAATGGATACCATCCATAATCACAGGAAAGCTGGCTGAGTGGAATTTATACAACTAGAAGGAAAGAGAAAAGCACACAGAGAATCAGAGGAGCTACAAAAGGCTGAGGTACAGAGACACATGTGCACATGGCTGAGTTTCTGGCTGGCTTTCTCTAGTGGGAAGGAGACAAAAGCTCCTGACTGTGCTGAAACTCAGTTCCGACTGCACTAAACTCCAGTTCCAGGTGAGACCTTGGGGACCTAACCTAATATGGGGTGGGGGGGTGGGGGGAAGAGGGAATCTGGACTTTCAGGCGGAAACTCAGGGGAGCCGCAAAAGGCAGAGATCTGGAGGTGTGTATGCGAGTGTGCAAAGAGAGGAATGACTACTGAGTGTGCTGCTGGCTTTCTCTAGCAGGAGGGAAACAGAAACTCCCCACTGCGCTGAACTCCAGTTCTGGGTGAGAATATGGGAACGTAGATTCATTGGGGGAGGAAACTGGATTGTCTGGCAGCGGACAAAACTTGAGGGTGGCTTACTCTTGCAGGTGCTTGCAGTGGTTACCGAGGGACACTGAGAACCAGGGGCCTCATAGGGAAGGGCTGACAGGAAGCCAAGACTATCTGATCAGCCCTGAGACTCCACCCCATCCAAGCTGAGCACAGAGGCTTTACAATTTTGAAAGTCTTGTCTTATAAGGCTGTCTCAAACACAGAAGTTCTCCCAGCTTAGACACAGCTGATCCTCACAGCCAATTGGCCTAGAGGTCAATTCCTCCCAGTGATACCAACAACAATCAAGACTTAACTACACCAAGGCTGTATACATAGTCCACAAAGAGTTTCACCAAGAGTGTCCACTTCAGGAAACAGGGAGGCCAACCCACTGGCCCATATAGGACACAGTACACAAAGCTATGCTACCAACTCAGGGAAGCAGTGAAAATGCGGAGACAAATAAACAGATCACAAACAAAAAAAATGGAGGAAAACAAATGACTGGATATAGAGTTCAAAACCACTGTTATAAGGTTTTTCAAGAATTTCCTAGAAAAGGCTGATAAATTTAGCGAGACCCTCAAGGAAAAAGGATCAACTAGAAATTAAACATACACTGACTGAAATAAAAAATATTATACAGAGATCCAACAGTAGACTAGAGGAATGCAAGAATCAAGTCAAATATTTGAAATACAAAGAAGCAAAAAACACTCAACCAGGAAAGCAAAAAGAAAAAAATAATCCAAAAATTTGAAGATTGTGTAAGAAGCCTCTGGGACAATTTTAAGCATATCAACATCAGAATTAAGGGGATGCCAGAAGAAGAGAGAGAGCAAGATACTGAAAACCTATTTGAAGAAATAATGACAGAAAACTTCCCCCACCTGATGAAAGAAATAGACTTACAAGACCAGGAAATGCACAGAACCCCAAACAAAAGGAATCCAAAGAGAATCACACCAAGATACATTGTAATTAAAATGCCAAGAGCAAAAGACAAAGAGAGAATATTAAAAGCAGCAGGAGGAAAACAGTTAATTACCTTCAAGGGAGCACCCATATGATTGTCAGCTGATTTCTCCATAGAAACTATGCAGGCCAGATGGGTATGGCAAGAAATATTCAAAGTGATGAATAGCAAGAACCTACAACCAAGATTACTCTACCCAGCAAAGTTATTATTCAGAATTGAAGGGCAGATAAAGAGCTTCACAGATAAGAAAAAGCTAAAGGAGTTCATCACCACCAAACCAGTATTATATGAAATGCTGACAGTTATTCTTTAAGAAGAGGAAGAAGAAGAAAAAGATAAAGATAAAAATTATGAACAGCAAATACATATCTATCAACAAGTGAATCTAAAAATCAAATGTATAAAAAATTTGATGAACAGAATAAACTGGTGAATATAATAGAATCAGAGGCATAGAAAGGGAGTGGACTGATAATTCTCAGGGGAAAAGGGGTGTGGGGGTGTGGGAAGAGACTGGAGAAAAATCGTACACCTATGGATGAGGACAGTGGGGAGGAGATAAGGGCAGAGGGTGGGGTGGGAACCTGGTGGAGGGGAACCATGGGAGAAAAAAAAAGAGGAACAATTGTAATAATCTGAACAATAAAGATTTATTAAATTAAAAAAAAAATGGGACCCTACTATGACAAAAAAAACACAACAAAAAACAAACAAACAAACAAACAAACAAAAACCCAGAATCCCTTCAGAGATCTTCATTTCCATTTCATGTCATTACATGTAGAGCAACTCCATTATTTTTAATGGCTGAAGAGTGTTTCACAGAATGGGAAATATAACATTTAATCTCTTTCCTATTGTGGGGTGGTTAGATTGCATTTAATGTTTTTCAGTTTATAAAACTGATAGCAAGAAAGATTCTTGCACAGGTCTTTGTGCTCTTAAAGGAGTATTTTCATAGGGTAAACAACTGGAAGTAGAATTGCTAAGTCAAGGATTTGAATTTGGTGGTGTATTATATACTTAACACTTGATGAGAGCGACCCACCATTTTTGCCTCCTCTTCCACACTGTATTTTTTTTAACCAACATTTAAATTTCTGCAATCTGCTAGGCAAAAACTACACTGCCACAGTTTGAACTTTCCAGATTATTAATGGATATAGAGTTCAAATGGGGTTATAGAGTTTAGAGTTATAGAGTTATGGGGTTATAGAGTTCAAATGGGGATATAGAGTTTAATGGAATTAAATATCTTTTTACATAATTTAATATATGAGAAGGACAGAGAGTTAGAAACATCAATGAGAGAGAATCATTGATCAGCTGCCTCCTGCACATCCCCTACTGGGGATATGCCCGCAACCAAGGAATCAAACCCGGGACCTTCCAGTCCGCAGGCCAATGCTCTATCCACTGAGCCAAACCGGTTTCGGCTCCTTTTACATAATTTTAGATCATTGATGTGTCCTTCTGTCCAGGAATTACTTGCTTATATCAATTGCCTGTTTTATATTAGATTGTTTTATTGTTTCTTAGTGACTTATAGGCGCTTTTTCAAATATTAAGGAAATGAGTCATTAGTCCTTTGTGTTTATATGTTAAAAAATATTATCATTTAGTGTATCACTTGTCTTAAACAGAGTCTTTATTTTATTTATTTATTTTTAAAATATATTTTATTGATTTTTTACAGAGAGGAAGGGAGAGAGATAGAGAGCCAGAAACGTCGATGCGAGAGAAACATCTACCAGCCGCCTCTTGCACATCCCCCACTGGGGATGTGCCCGCAGCCAACGTACATGCCCTTGACCGGAATCGAACCCGGGACCCTTCAGTCCGCAGACCGACGCTCTACCACTGAGCCAAACTGGCTTCGGCTTAAACAGAGTCTTTAGACATAGAGGAAGTTCTAATTATTAAATCAACTTTATATATCTCATTAATCCTTCCATAGGTCAAGGATTTAGAGTCTTGTTAGAAAGTCTCTCCTCACCATAGAATTTAAAAATATTTTTCTCAGGTACTTTTATAGATTTTATTTTCCTATACTGTTTTCTGATATATTCATACTTTTTTATATTAATTTCTATAGTGGCATAAATTTGGTCTTATGTTTCCCATAGTGATAACTACCTCCCATCCAAGCACTAACCATGCCAGACCATACTTAGATTCCAAGGTCAGACAAGATTGGATAAGTTCAGGGTGGTATTGAGAAGGAAAACCCCTATTTTGAAAAAAAAACAAAACAAAACCCTGCTGTTTGGAATTTTCTGCTGTTTCTAAAAATGTTTGCTTTAACCTGCTTGTAAAATGAGGATCATAAAATTAACTGTATGACCTTGCAGGTCAAGACTAGGTATGCCCATAAATTTAGCTGTGTTTGTTTTGAAGGACAGCAGCGAGATAACCACTAATTGCACAGAGAGCTGGCTCCTTATAAAAAGGGAAGATTTGCTTGTACCTTTGCTTAGAATTTGAATTCATTTTCTCTGAGCCCATCACGCGATGAATAAAGTGAGTCTCTCCAAACTCTCCTCTTGCATTGTTTGATTGTTCGGGAACTCTGTAACATAATTTGGTGCATTGGCCCGAGGAACCAACCCATGCAGCCCTTTTAGCCTCTGGTGGATGGACCGGGTTTGGGGACTGGGGGCGTTGGACAGGCCTCTGGGAGGCACCGCTCTGCTGATTTAGCAGAATTAAACCGGGGGACTTTGGGCGCTCCCGGACCTCAGCCCAGGACCCGGCCAGCATTTGGAGAGAGCAGACAGACACTTCTGGACCTGTCAACAGAATCTGTAAGGTAGGGGCCCCAGCAGTTCAGCCCACTCGAATGAGTGGAAAGGGGAGCTTGATCACCTCCCTGGAGGCCATAGAGCTTCCTCAGGTAAATTAATCAGGAGTCAGGAATCAGGTGACTGTTTAAACTCTAGTTAAATATCTGGTACCGTGTTTCCCCGAAAATAAGACCTACTTACAGGTTTCCTTCTGAGTGAAATATAAGGCATCTCCCCGAAAATAAGCCCCCCCCCCCCCCCCCCCCCCGGCTCTGTCTCAGAATGCTATTGCTAAACATGAGAGATTTGGTCCACTGATTCTGAAAGAAATGGAGTTATAAGAAATTCACCAGGAAATTCAAGAATTGGATTGTTATGATGATGTTCCAGAAGATGATGACATGATTGTCATTGAATAAATGAGTAAATTATTGATACTGTAGGATTCACAGTTTGTCTGGTTTGTGTTGACAACTACCGTACTACTGTACCGTATACAGGTAATAAATTTCCTTTATTTTCATTTAACAATAAATGTGTACGGTATTCTTCTTCATGGAAAAATAAGACATCCCCTAAAAATAAGACCTAGCGTATCTTTGGGAGCAAAAATTAATATAAGACACTGTCTTATTTTCGGGGAAACAGGGTAGAAGTAAAAAACTTGGACTAGCTATTAATAGTATAAAAATGTGGGACTTTGGTGAATGAAGGTGAATGAAGGAATTATGAGTTCACTTTGCTGTTTGTTTGTGTGGGACTAGCCAATTTGTTACCAAGAAGTGGGACTGGACGCAGTCTTAACTCCTCTGGTAGTTTCTCACCAAGACTGTTTTGGGGCATGGGTGCTTGGAGTACTCCCAAGCCTGTCTGGGGAGTTGGGCATTGTTGTGTTTATCTGCTCAGCTTCAATCTGGGCTAGTATACTGAGAAAATGTGAGTATGGATGTTTATCTGTCTTGGCATAATTATCTGTTCATTAAGTGGTCTGTGTGAAGTGAAAACTGCTTTATTTGTTATCTCTTTCTGTTGTTTAAATTATTTAAAGATAGGGCGATGATGGTCTGCAAATGTCTTAAGCAAGCACTGCTGAGTTATTTTTCTCAGAGATGTTTGCTCTCTATCACAGTGAAGGAAATCAGCCTATTTAGCTAATAAAAATTTCTCTCTCTGTTTATAAATTTGTATAAATAAGGGTTTCAGTTTGCTCTGATTTGTAAATTTGCTATATTAAATTGAAATTTTAAAGTCCTAAGGTTAATTTAAAGGTATAAATTTATGACATTTCAAAGAACAAAGAACTTTTATTTATGGCTTTATTATCTCTTTGGTAATTGGAGACTTTCAGAGTCAGGGCTTACAGCTCCTGTCCCTGCCTGTGACATCAAGGTCCAACGTGGAACTAAGGCTAAAGTTATTATTAACTATCTATGGACCCTGATTCTAATATCATCTGTAAATGAATTAAAGATCTTTTCTTTCAGGAAGCCATACGGCTTCCTCAGGTAAATTAATCAGGAATTGGGTGGATTGTTGTTTAAACTCTGAGTGAATGTCTGGTGAAAGTGTGTGAGTGTGGAGGGAGAGGGCCTGCCCTCTCTTATCCTTTGTGTGGCTCCACGACTTCGGTTACGGAGTTCGAGTGGGCCCCAACCTGAGGTTTCATGATTCGTCATATGGCATAATGGTGACTCACCCCCACGTGGAGGTGACCAGGCCCGGGGTTTATACGGGTACACCTTAGCTAAGACGAATCTAAGCTCCCAAGGGACTCGACCAGGCGGGCATCTGAGTGAGGATCTGTGAAAACAGGTCACCCCTTCCCTTGTCTGTCTTGCACCACCGATCATCACGGGGTCGGGACAGAGTAAACCTACTGTTCTCCTTTGCATGTTGAAAATTTTTAAAAAGGGATTTGATGGAGATTATGGAATTAAAATAAATTCTGAAACACTGAGGAAATTCTGTAAGTGGAATAGCCAGCCTTCAGGGTTGGCTGGCCCTCGAAAGGCTCTTTAGATAAAGGATTGGTCAGGGTGGTGTGGAATGTAGTCACAGGAGACCCTGGGCACCCAGATCAGTTTCCCTACATAGGTTAGAAATTGCTCAGACCTTGCCGCCTTGAGTCTGGTTCTGTGTATACAAGAAGGACAGAGTAAGGTTTTAGTAGCAGGAGTAAAGAGGCAGGCAAGGCAGGATCAGGCTAAGGAGAGGTAATCAGGGCAGGAGCAGGCTAAGGAGAGGCAGGCAAGGACATTAGACACAGACAGATGGGCAAAGGAGGCCCTCCCCAATGAGGAACCTAATTGGTCCCTGAACTCAGAAGACAGAAATACCAGGCTAGAAATATATCAGCTGGCTTTCCTCCAAGGGGTCAGGGCCAGAGCCAAGAAGCCCATCAATATGGCTAAAATCTCTGAGGTTTTCCAGAAGCCTGATGGAATATGAGAGACTGTGTGAGCCATACCTAGGAATTCAGGTCCACTTAGACCGGCTACTTCAGTGGGGACTCCTTAAAAGATGCCAATCACCATGGAATACTTCCCTCTTGCCTGTCAAAAAGCCTGGGACTAATGACTACTGCCCAGTACAGGATTTATGGGCTGTTAATGAGGCTGTTACATGCCTAGATCTGAAAGATGCCTTTTTCTGCCTCCGATTAGTCCTCATCAGCCAGCTGCTTTTTGCTTTTGAGTGGGAAACTCAAATACGAGAGCCAAGGAGCAGTTCACCTGGACCAGACTTCCACAAGGATTTAAAAACTCCCCTACTCTCTTTAGTGGAGCAGTAGCATCTGATTTATCTAAGTTCCCAGGACAGGATTTGGGATGTGTTCTACTCCAGTATGTAGACGACCTCCTACTAGTCAGTTCCACACGAGCTCAGTGCTGGGAAGGGACACGAGCCCTCCTGAGACTGTTAACTGAAACAGGTTATAGAGTGTCCAAGAAAAAAGCACAGATTTGTCAGAAGGAAGTCAAGTATCTAGGCTTCCAAATTACCCAAGGGAAACGAAGGCTAGGGACAAAAGAAAACAGGCAGTATGTGCCATCCCAGGCCCTAGCATCCGGTGGCAGATTCATAAATTCCTGGGAGCAGCAAGGTTCTGTGGAATCTGGATCCTGGAGTTTTCAGATCTGGCCAAGCCCCCCTATGAAGCTTTAAAAGGGGAAGAGAAAGCACCCATTGTATGGGGCCCCAAACAGGAGAAAGCCTTCATCAACATAAAGGCAAAGCTTACTGAGGCCCCAGCACTTGGGTTACCAGATGTGACATGGGACTTTAATCTTTTCATCCATGAGAACAACGGGGTAGCCCTAGAAATTCTAACCCAGGAATTTGTACCTTGGCAAAGACCAGTAGCCTATCTCTCCGAGCAGATTGACCCAGTTGCCTCCGGGTGCCCCCCCCCCCCCTCGTCTCAGGGTCTGCTAAGGGGGCCCCTGAACATGATTGCCTGGAAGTCCTAGCGGAGGTTAACTCTAGCCAGCCAGATCTAATGGATAGGCCCCTGCCAAACCCGGATTTGGTATTGTTCACAGATGGCAGCAGCTTCTTAAATGAAGGAAAAAGACAAGCTAGATATACAGTAGTATCAAACTTTGAGACAATTGAAACACAGGCCCTGCCTGAAGGATGGTCAGTGCAGAGGGCAGAACTTTAGGCCCTCGCTAGAACCTTGGAACTCAGTAAGGACAAGTGTGCCAACATCTACACTGATTCACGCTATACCTTTGCTACCCTGCATATTCATGGGGCTATCTACAAGGAAAGGGGGCTTCTGACAGCAGGAGGAAAAGGAATCAAAAATCAAAATGAGATTTTAAAGTTACTAGAAGCTGTTTAGGAGCCTAAAGAAATAGCTGTCATTCATTGCAAAGGTCACCAGAAAGGGAAAGACTCAGTATCAGAAGGACACCAGCGTGCTGATGCTGCAGCAAAGCAGATTGCCAAAGGACAAACAGCACTGACACAGATCATGTTGGCCCTGGAATTACCTGAACCTCCAAAGTACACTCCACAGGAGGAGGAATGGGCTCAGCAAGAAGGGGGCAAAAGAACAAAAGAAGGTTGGTGGATACTCTTAGATCATAGGATCTATGTCCCAGACAGTTAGCACATAAGGTAGTCCTCCAGCAGCAAGAACTTACTCACTTAGGGAAGACTGCTCTAGAAGCTTTGTTAGGCAGATATTACCTAATTGCCCGTCTTCCTTCCTTGTGTGCTTCAGTTTCTCAGCGATGCCTCCTCTGTACACAGAACAATGCCAAACAGGGTCCTGTGGGATGAATAGGAGTTCAGGGCTGTGGGCAAGCTCCTTTTGAGGACTTAGAAGTAGACTTTACAGAAGTAGGGCCTAGCAGAGAAAATAAATACCTACTAGTCCTTGTTTGTACCTTTTCAAGCTGGGTCGAGGCATATCCCACTGAAAAGGCGAGAGAAGTCACGAAGGCATTGCTGAAGGACATAATTCAGAGGTATGGAATGCCTCTGACCATCGGGTCTGATAATGGCCTACCCTATGTAGCAGAAGTAGTAGAACAGGTAGCTAAGGCTTTAGGAATTAGATGGAACCTACATACAGCTTACAGGCCTCAGAGTTCAGGGAAGGTAGAACACATGAACTGGACTCTAAAGCAGGCTATGGCTAAGCTATGCCAAGAAACCACCTTACACTGGACAGATATCTTGCCTCTTGCACTTCTGCTGGTACGCTGTGCCCCGAGGGCCAGGGTGGGTTTCTCTCCCTTTGAAATTCTATATGGTAGACCCCCTCCCTTAATTCGGCCAAAGGGAGATTTGGGGGAAATAGGAAGCTTAGAAATCCAGAAGCAACTACAAGGACTTGGAAAAACTGTCTTTGAGATCCACAGATGGGTTACTGACCGACTACCCATCTCTCTGCAGGGGTCCTCAAACTTTTTAAAGTGGGGGCCAGATCACGGTCCCTCAGAGAGCTGGAGGGCCGGACTATATGAACTACTAATTCCTACTGTAACACCTCAGCTGCGCTCACTGCCCAAAAAACCTGGCGGGCCGGATCAGATTCCTCTGAGGGCCGCATGTGGCCCGCGGGCCGTAGTTTGAAGACCCCTGCTCTAGGGAAAGCTGTACATCCTTATAAACCTGGAGACCAGGTTTGGGTAAAGACTGGAAAAAAGAGCCCCTTAATCCAATTTGGAAGGGACCCTATCCAGTCATACAAACCACTCCCACAGCTCTCAAGGTTGCAGGGCTGAACAACTGTATTCACCAATCTCCAGTGAAAGCAGCCCACCAGCTGAGTGACATCCAGCCTGAGTGGAAGGTGAACTCTGACCAGAAACACCTCCTGCAGATCACCTTCAAGAGAACAACAGACCTGGCTGATCAACCTGCTCCAAGGGATGCAGAAATGCCCTGCTGAATTCTTCCTTACACTATTTCTTATCTTCTCTTAAATTGGAAATGCTCTAGTATCTATGGATAATTATTGTTTTTTTCTTTCTAGTAATTCTCAATTTGTCTTTTTATGAGTGCCACCAGAACCCGAGGCTAGTCCCAGGAGGAGAGCTCTTCTGCCCTTGCTGGAAAACAGAGGCACCATAAAATTACTGCTTCCTACACAGCAAAGAAACACGATGAAGCTAAGCCTAATTCTTTCACTGTTACTGAACTTTCTTAATCTTAACCACTCACTGGCAGTTGTGACTCTCCAGAATCGAAGAGGGCTAGACCTTCTCACAGCGAAGAAAGTGGGGCTATGCCTGTTCCTTGAGGAAGAATGCTGTTTTTATGCTAACCAGTCTGGTATTATAAGGGATGGGACCAATAAACTAGCTGATCTAGCTTCAAAAATAAGATAGGAGTTATCTAAGACCTGGGTTGCAGGGGGGTGGGAGGAGGGTATCTGAAAATGGCTTCTTCCATTGACAGGACCACTGTTAATGCTACTGATAGCCATAACCCTAGGACCTTGTCTTCTAAATCTGTTAACTCGCTTATCTCATCCCGTCTAGATGCCTTTAAACTTCAAATGGTCCTACAAGCCATAAAAATTTCTTACAAACCCCTCCAAGAGGAAGAAATGGGATATTAACCCTTGGGACTGTGTCCTTTTTCAGGAGGAAATACCAATAGTAAACGAGTTTAATGCCCCTGTTCACCATAACATCCCGTGGTTACTGTACCACAAGGCTGAAAAGCTTGTGGGACAAGGGGGGCGGGGGGGTGGGGGGTGGAGGAAATGAGAAGGAAAACCCCTATTTTGTAAAACAAAACAAAACTGCTGTTTGGAATTTTCTGCTGTTTCTAAAAATGTTTGCTTTAGCCTGCTTGTAAAATGAGGATCATAAAATTAACTGTATGACCTTGCAGATCAAGATTAGGTATGCCCATAAATTTAGCTGTGTTTGTTTTGAAGGACAGCAGCAAGATAACCACTAATTGCACAGAGAGCTGGCTCCTTTATAAAAAGGGAAGCTCTGCTTGTACCTTTGCTTAGAATTTGAATTCATTTTCTCTGAGCCCATCACGCGATGAATAAAGTGAGTCTCTCCAAACTCTCCTCCTGCATTATTTGATTGTTTGGGAACTCTGTAACAGTATGGCTGTAGATTGCTGGCTATTAAGTTGTACAATATTTCCTGAATTATTTAAAATGCACCTTTAAGCATATACTCTGTGTTATATGTTCAGTCTATTTCTAAACTATATCATCTCATTGCAATTTCTTTGGTACATGTTTTCACTTCAACTTTATTCAAAAACTGTGATTAATTTTATATATTTGCTCTTGCTTTTCCAGACAAACTTTTGAATTAGATGATTTTTTATTAAAATTCTATTGGAATGTTGATGAATTTTAAAAAAATTAAAATTATGAATTAATTTGGGGAAAGTTATGGATCTTTTATATGGAATCTTAGACATAAATATGGCATATATTTTCAATTTATTTAAATTTCCTTATATATTCTTCAATAAAATTTCATATGGTTTCACTTTTCTGGCGCATTTATTGCTTCATTTATTTCTAAGTATTTTAAGTTTTTGTTGTTATAGTAAATGGCATCTTTTATTACGTGGTTTATATGGTTATTGTTTAGATATAGGAAAACTAGTGCTTTTTGCATACTTAAACTGGAACAAATATATGATTAGGTCTAATGAATAAGTGAAATGATGTTGATAAAAAGTTGTTGGTAAAAAGTCATATCATATGTAAAAAAAAAAGTTTTATCTGCTCCTCCAATATTTATTTTTCTTTTCCTTTTAAAAAATTTATCATTATTGTTGAAAGTATTACAAATGTCCCCTTTTTGTCTCCAGTGACCTTATCCAACCCTCTCCTGCACCCCTCTCCAGGCTTTCACTACACTATTGTTTATGTTGATGGGTTATGCATATATGCATATAAGTCCTTTGGTTAATCTCTTTCCACCCAACCATCCCCACCTTCCCTCTGAAATTAGTCAGGCTGTTCCATATTTTTATGACTCTGGATCTATTTTGTTCATCAGTTTATTTTATTCACTAGATTTCACATATGAGTGAGGTCATGTGAGACCTGCCTTTCTCTGATTGGCTTATTTCACTTAGCATAATACTCTCCAGGTCCCTGTCTGATATTTCAAAGGGTAAGATACCTTTCTCTTTTTTCAGCTGCATAGTATTCCATGGTATAAATGTACCACAGCCTTTTTTTTATCCACTCATCTACTGCTGGGTATGTGAGCTGCTTCCAGATCTCAGCTATTGTAAACTACAATGCTTGAACTTTCTGATTGGTGTTTTGGGTTTTTTAGGATATATTCCTAGAAGTGGGATCACTGGGTCAACTTCCATATTTAATTTTTTGAGGGCACTCCAAACTGTTTTCCACAATGGCTGCATTCTATCAGCAATGTACTAAAGATCCCTTTTCTCTACATCCTCTCCAGCACTTGTCATTTGTTGATTTGTTGATGATATCCATTCTGACAGGTGTGAGGTGATACCTTATTGTCACTTTAATTTTCATCTCTCTGATGCTCAGTGACTTTTGGCATTTTTTCATATGTTTCTTGGCCATCAGTATGTCCATTTTGGATAAGTGTCTGTTTAGATCCTTTGCCCATTTTTAATTGGATTGGTTGTCTTCCTTTTTAAAAAATAAATATTTTTATTGATTAGAGAGAGGAAGGGAGAGGGAGAGAGAAATAGAAACATCAATGGTGAGAGAGAATCATACATTGGATGCCTCCTGCTTGCCCCCAACCTGGGGATTGAGCCTTCAATCCAGGTTCGTGCCCAATCATGACCTCCTGGAATCCAATCATCACCTCCTGGTTCATAGGTTGATGCTCAACCACTGTGCATTTGTTTTCCTTTTGTTAAATTGTACGAGTTCTTTATATATTTTGGAAATTAACCCCTTATCAGATGTATCATTGGCAAATATGTTCTCCCATACAGTGGGCTTCCTTTTCATTTTGTTGATGGTTTATTTTACTGGGAAGAAGCTTTTTTATTTTGATGTAGTCCCATTTTTTTATTCTCTCCATTGTTTCCCTTGCCCTAGGAGATATATTGTCAAATATATTGCTACGAGAGATTTTGGTGCCCATCGTTTCTTCTAGGATATTTATGGTTTCACAACTTACATTTAAGTCTTTTATCCATTTTAAGTTTATTATTGTGTATGGTGTCATTTTTTTTTGGATGTCATTTTTGGATGTCATTTTTGGATGTCATTTTTTTTTTGCACATACCTATTTAATTTTCCTAACACGATTTATTCAAGAGATTGTCTTTACTCCATTGTATGCTCTTGCCTCCTTTGTCAAATATTAATTGAATATAATGGCTTGGGTTGATTTATGGAGTCACTATTCTATTCCTTTGGTCTATATGCCTGTTCTTGTGCCAATATTATAAAGCCACTGTTTTTATTACAATGGCTTTATAATATAACTTGATATTTGGTATTATGATCCCTCTAACTTCTTTCTCAAGATTGTTGTGGCTATTTGGGGTCATTTTTGGTTCCATATAAATTTTGGGAGTATTTGTTCTAGATCTGTGAAATATGCCTTCGGTATTTTAAAACAGTTCACATGGAATCAATAGATTGCTTTGGGGAGTATGGTGATGAACTCCTTTAGTCTTTTATTTTGTCTGCGAAGCTCTTTTATTTGACTGTCTATTTGAATGACAGCCTTGCTGGATACAGTAATCTTGGTTTCAGATCCTTGCTTTCCATTACCTTGAGTACTTCATGCCATTCCCTTCTGGCCTGTAGAGTTTCTGATGAAAAATCAGATGTCAGCCTTGTGGGAACTCCTTTATAGGCATCAGTTTTGTTTGTTCTTGCTGCCTTTAAGATCCTCTCTGTCTTTAATTTTTGGCATTCTAATTATGATAAGTCTGGGTGTGGGTCTGTTTGGGATTCTCTCTGCCTCCTGAACTTGTGTGAATTTTTTCTTTACCAGGTTAGGGAATGTTTAGCCATTATTTCTTCAAACACCTTCTGTATTCCTTTCTCCCTTTCTGTCTCTTCTGGCACACCTACTATTCTAATATTGATATGTTTCAGGTTGTCCCACAGCTCCCTTAAGCTATCTTCCTGTTTTTTAATTGTTTTTTATTTATTTATTTATTTTGGTTTTCTGATTGAGTGATATTTTCAACTCTGTCTTCTAATTCACTGATTTGATTCTCAGCTTCACCTAATCTGCTGTGTATTCCTTCTAATGTGTTCTTTATTTGTGTTATGTCATTCTTTATCTCAGATTGTTATTTCTTCATAGTTAATATATCTTCATAGTTACTATATCATACTGTTGAGCATTTTTACCATCATTACTCTACATTCTATTTCAGATACATTTCTTATCTCTGCTTCATTTATCTCTTCTGGAGAATTCTCTGATTATTTCATTTGGGTATCACTTCTTTGTCTCCACATTTTGGTTGTCTATTTGGGTTTGTCACTATGTTTTAGGTTGATCTTCTACACTTCTCAAACTCTAGTGCAGCAGAGTGTTAAATGCTGTTTTTGACTAATTGGACCAGGCAAGGACTCAAAGCCTCCAGTGACTGCATCTGTTTACAGACTAATAGGATTCTGACTTGAATTTCCCCCAGGCAATCATCCTCAGGTGTATTGAGAGTTTTTTCAATAGGGTGGGGGCAGTGCTTCTGCCTGGAGGCTAATCGTTACTTTTAATCTCTTAGTGGTCTCAGGGCAAGGTGTTTTCCAATAGGGTGTATTGACTATCTTCCCCCCAGGTAAGGCTGATGTCTATGTGGAAATTTTAATTGTAATTTTAGCTTGTTCCTGTGGATGTCCATGCAGCATCCATATACTCTGCTGCCATTTTTAATTTCCTCCTTTCAGTTTTCAAAGATCCTTCTCTTGCTGTCTTTAAAATCCTCTGTGTCTTTAATTTTTGGCATTTTAATTATGATGTGTCTGGACATGGGCCTGTTTGGGTTCTTTTTGCTTGGGACTTGTTTGTACCTCCTGAATTGTGTGTCTTTTCCTCCACCAGGTTAGGAAGGAAAAGACACACAATATCTACCATTATTTCTTCAAACAAGTTCTCTATGCCTTGCTAACATTCTTTACCTTCTGGTATTTCTATAATGACAATATTGTAATATTTCATGTTATCCTACAGATCCTCCTGTCTTTTCATTTTTTTTCCTCATTTTTAATTCTATCACCGAGTGATTTTCCTACCCTGTCTTCTAATTCACTGACCTAATCCTAGCTGTGGTCTAATCTGCAGCTTCATCTTTATTTCTGCTATGTTATTCTTCATTTCTGACTATTTATTTTTCATAATTTCTATATTTTTTTCATGCTATTAAGCATCCTTATAATCATTATTCTGAACTCTATATATTTCAAATTGCTTATCTCCATTTCATTGAACTTTTCTGGAGAATTTCTTATTCTTTCACTTAGGACTTGTTTTTTTTTTCTTCCCATTTTGGCTGTCTGTTTGAGTTTGTTTCTGAGTATTAGGTAGATCTCCTATGACTCCCAGATGTTTCTTGTGCAAGCCAATTCCAGACACTGTTTCTGACTGGCCCTGATACCCTTGTTTGGAGCTATCAGTAACCCACAGCTTTTGGCTCTCCCTCTTTGGGCTGGGTGCATTTGGAAAGGACAAAAGTACACACCAAGGTCTCTATTTCCTAGCCGCTGGTCCAGAGGGCTTCAGACAAAGACTCAAATACCCAGAGTTCCACCTCCGCCTCTCTTAATAAGCCTCAGACTGTAGACCACAGCAAGGTGTAAATTCCACAGCATGGGTCAAGAGATTTCAAATGGGTAGAGCAATTCCTCCTCCCCAACCCCCAGCAAAAGCTGCCTGGATGATAAATATGCCTAAGAAAGATGTCGTTTGCTAACTCAGCACAGGAATCCATGCATCTGCCCTCTGAGCTCTATACCCAGAGCTACCAACCCTGAATTCTCCACACACAGCTCTTGTCCATGCTACCCTCCCTCTAGCAGAGCCCAAGGTGAGTTGGTTGCACATGAAATTTTGTGCATTGGCCTTTAAGAAGGTGCTTGCATTTTCAGATGTCTCTCATTTGCAAACAGAAATCCCACTGCTTTTCACAGCCATATGTTATATGGGCACCTTTCTCAGTTTTGGTGCTCTGAGCTGGGAAGCTCAGCTTGGGGTTTATACACCAGAGTTCTCAGTGGGAACCCCACCCCCCACAGCTGAGAGACCCTAGAAAAGAGTAATATGCAAATTAACCACCACTGTGCTACACTCACAAGCCACACCTACCAAACCACACACACACCAGCCAATCAGGAGTGATTATGCAAATTAACCCACCCAATATAGCTGCGGCCACAGAGAAAGCAGGAGGGAAGCTTGGGTTTCTTTAGTGATGGAGGAAGCCAAGCTTTTCGTGCACTCTGGCTGGCCCAGGCCTCCACTTACGGCTACAAAGTTTCAATTATAGAAGATAAATAAATCCCAACAAAAATGGCAGCAGCTGCAGAGCTGGAGAGAGCAGGAGGCTAGAGTTTCCCCTGGTGATTGAGGAAGCCAAGCTTCTGCATCCCTGGCCTGCCTTGGCCTCTGCTTAAGGCTACAAAGTTTCAATTATAGAAGATAAATAAATTCCAACAGAAATGGCTTTGGCCACGGAGCGAGCAGAAGGTTGGCTCCGCTTCAGGCTACAAAGTTTCAATTGTAAAAGATAAATAAATCCCAGATACCAGGGCCTCTACTTGGGTTGCTGGGGGGTGTGGCCTGCCTGCAAACCACCAAAGGCCTCTTGCCCAGGCCGCCCACACACCAAGGAACCTCCACCCTGATCTGGGACACCCTTCAGGGAAAACCAGTCAGCCCCCACCCATGCACCAGGCCTCTATCCTATCTAATAAAAGAATACTATGCAGATTGACCATCACTCCAGCACACCACATGGCTGCCCCCATGTGGTCAAAGATCTTACCCTCATGTGGACACAAGATAGCCAGCAGGGCAGGGCAGTTGGGAGGGACCAGGCCTGCAAGGGAGGGCAGTTAGGGGTGATCAAGCCTACAGGGGAGGGCAGTTAGAGGTGACCAGACCCCCAGAGGAGGGAAGTTGGGGGCAAATAGGCTGGCAGGGAAGTAGTTAGAAATCAATCAGGCTGGCAAGGGCGTGGTTAGAGGGTGATTAGGCTGGCAGGCAGAAACAGTTAGGGGCAATTAGGAAGGCAGGCAGGCGAGCAGTTGGATGCCAGCAGTCCTGGATTGTGAGAGGGATGTCTGACTGCCCATTTAGGGCCTATCAGGGCAGTCAGACATCCCTTGAGGGGTCCCAGATTAGAGAGGGTGCAGGCTGGGCTGAAGGACCCTCCTCCTCCCTCTGTGCATGAATTTTGTGCACTGGGCCTCTAGTCTCTTTATAATTTCAGTTGTTGCCTGTGGAAGCCCAACCAGTGCTCTTGCTCCTCCACACTACCTTCCTGTCTTGAGATAGTCTCTACTTTACATCCTTCATTATAAAGTTTCTTCAGCTAATCTTTAGTTGGTTATTAAGGGTGGGTTTTCTATATGTCAATTGTAACTCCAGTTTGGTCCTGGGAGAAAGTCAGTGTAGTTTCCACTTATTCCACTGCCATCTTTGAAAACCCACTTGTTTATTTTTCTTATCTTATTTCATTGGCTAGAAACTTCACAGTGATAGTGGGCATCTACCTTTTCCTGAAATAGGACATTTTTCACATTTCATCTTAAGTATGAAGAATACTATTGAATTCCAGTAAACATTTAATATCCAATTAAGGAATTTCACTTCTATTCCTAGCTTATTAAAGAGATCAACCAAAGGACTTGTATGCATGCATATAAGCATAACCAATGGACACAAGACACTGGGTGGGGGGGGGGGGTAGATGAGGGCATGTGACAGGGGGTAGAGGAGGCTGGGGGAAGTTCTGTGGGGGAAAAAGGGAGGATATATATACTACTATATGTAATACTTTAAACAATAAAATAAAATAAAGAGGTTTTCCTTTTTGTCAATCCTCACCTAAGGACATTTTTCCAATGATTTTTATAGAGAATGGAAGGGAAGGAGGGGAAGAGAGGGAGAGAAAGTGAAACATTGATGTGAGAAAGTCATTGATTGGTTACCTCTCACACATGCCCTGACCAGGGATGGGGATTGAACCCACAACCTAGGTAGATGTCCTTGACTGGGAATCAAACCCTTCTGTGCATGGACAGATGCTCTAACCACTGAAAATGTTGGTCAATGCTTATTAAAAGTTTTAATACAGCTTGTGTGGCAAATGTTATCAAGTGACTTTTCAGCTCCTATTAAGATGATTTTTTCTTTTAATATACATTACTAGAGGCCCAGTGCATGAATTTCTCTTCCCCAGAGGTTTCCTACACACATCTCTGCTCCTGCACAGAGGTCGGGAAGTGGTGTTGTGTGGGTCTTTATGTGCTGGGATTTGGTGTTCTTTTTCCCTTTCAGTTAGTTATTTTAATGTTGAGACATCTCTGTCCTCAAGTTATGCTGAGACTGTGAATTTCCTGCAGTTTCATTTTTCTCTTTCTTAACGTTCTAGGTTGTTTGTGGAGAAAATACTGGGAGATGGACACCTAGTCATTCTCTTCAGCTACCTTTTATTTTTATTTTGAGAAATATGTTTATATAATTTTAGAGAGAGGGGAAGAGAGAAGGTGAAAGAGAAACATCGTGAGAGAGAGAAACATCAGTTGGCTGCCTCCAGAAAGCCCCCTGCTGGGTATGTGCCCTAAACAGGAATCGAACCAGTAATCTATTGGTTAACCAACTGAGCCACATCAGCCAGTCCTCAGTTACTTTAAATCACCAAATAATAGTCAATAAATAGTAAGACATTTATTGAAGAGTTACTATGCACCAGGCATGTCCTAAATACTTTCCCAGTAGATAACTCAATTATTTACATTTTAGAGAGAAGTTAAGTAACTTGCCCAACATGCATACATTATCCTATATAATAAAGAGGTGATATGCAAATTGACCATCACTAAAACACATAATATGGATGCCCCATGTGGTCAAAGATATCCACCCCCATGTAGACACAAGATGGCTACCACAAGATGGCCAGAAGTGCAGGGCAGTTAGGAGGGACCAGGCCTGCAGGGGAGGGCAGTTGGGGGTAACCAGGCCTGGAGGAGAGGGAAGTTAGGGGTAACCAGGATGGCAAGGGAGGGAAGTTAGGGGGTGATCAGGCTGGTAGACAGAAGCGGTTAGGGGCAATAAGGCAGACAGGCAGGTGAGCGATTGGGAGCCAGCAGGCCTGGATTGTGAGAGGGATATCCAACTAAATGAGCAGTTGGACATCCCTCAAGGAGTACCAGTTTGGAAAGGGTGCAGGCTAGGCTGAGGGACACCCTCCTCATCCCCCTGCATGAACTTCGTGCACCAGGCCTCTAGTCATATATATTTTCACAAAGTCTCCAATAGGCACTATTGACTCCACTGTATAGAAGGGGAAGCAGAGGCTCAGACATGCAAAGTAACTTGCCTAAGTTCACAGGGCTACCATGATTCAAGGCTGGATTTGAGCTGGGTTCTAAAGCCATTCTTCTTCCTGTAAAGGAAGAAGTAACATCTGTGCTGGCTGCTGAGTGTGTGGTGTGGAAGGTGTTCCTAGATGTGGGGTGGCAGTTAGGACACCTCCCTGTTTCCCTTGTGGTTGCTGCTATCTCCCTAGTTACAGAGGACTCAGTGACAACAGAGCCTGGGCCTTTCTGCAGTCCTTCTCCCCTCTTTGAGGTTATTTCCAGCATTCACAGAGCTATGCATCTGCCTTTTTGAGCAAGGACATTCCATATCTCAAGGTGCTCCTCTCCTGGAATGGCAAGGGGTAGATAGCAGACACAGGAGTATGGTTGTAAGGGGGAGTAGCTACAGTCTGCCAATGCCTTAACTGAGCTTGACCAACTATAGCAATATCAACATATATGAACTAGCATCTTGCTCAAGGGACTGTGCCTAACTCTATTTAGCTGCCAATTGGAAGAAAATACAGAGGAACTTACTAAACTCTATTATGACTATGCAATCAACAAAACTCACTACCATGGAAAACCTTACAATCAAATACCCTGGGTCCTCCAACAGCTAACTCATTAAAAAAAAGAAAAGAAGAGAAGAGAGAATCTGTAGATAAAGAAAGGCTGAACAGATATAATTAAAAATGAATAAGACTAGACATTAAGACTATAAGGCCCATGAATGCACACTTGGGCAATACAATTATAAGTAAATAATTGTATTTATTTATTAATTTATTGAAATCCAAGCATTTTAGAACTTTATGAATTGCCTGTGACAGTACAAGAAAGAGAAAGTCACCAGAACATAAATGAAAATCCACTCAATGGCCAATGCTTTTCCAAATAGAGCATCTGACAGACAGCCTTTCCCAGATGGTCTTCACCAAAGCACCAGCCTTAGTGGAAAGGAGGCCTTCACATGTGCCTCTGTTCAGAGTCCTATCCTCGACACAGGCTCTGTCCCCCCACTTCTCCTTCCAGTCTAAGATCTTTTGTGGCTCCAAGGAAACTGATGGGGACTTGAACCTCCATGCCCTGCTGCCCCACCAGAAAGCATGAAGGGACTCCTGCTCCCCCACCCCACCCCCTCTCCCCTTGCCCAAGGGCTGCTTCCTGCTAAGGGATTTTTTTTTTTTTGGCCTTCCACACCCTTTGGTAGCAATGACAAATGTCCATCCACTGAAAGTTTTTCAGATCTTCCTTTCCAATAGGCTGGATCTCACTTCATCATCCCCACATCCTGAAATTAATAGTGAGTTAACATCCAGGTTGATTCAGTCTTCAAATAAACCTATGGCTACATATCTGGAACACAACAAGCAATTTGAGACATTTTTGTGCTTTTCAAAAGCAATTTGAATTCACTCATCATGTTAGGAAACTGCTCTCTCTTCCTTAAATGTTTATTTTTGCCATGACTGACTTTAAAATGAAAAGTTTTATGGAATTATAATTCCAGGATAATACCTCGTAGATAAAGTTAAAAGGTAGTTTTAAATAGTAAATTCCCCCAGGTCAGCATTTCCCAAAGTTTATACACTGGGACATGAGTCCCTCCAGACACGAGAGTGTGCAGCAGGATTCCTGATTGCCAGCAGATGCCATCTGCAGCCACCTCACTGCCACTCCTCTCCACCCACTTTCACTTACTATTGCTTCTCCAGGCCATCCTCAGGTGTTAGAGCCACACATGAAATCAGGATATCCTGTCCACCCCCAAGCACAGAGGAGAATGAGCTGGAGACCTGGCTCTGACAGCCAAGCTGAGGTCACCATAGCTGGCTCCTGCCCTCCAGCGCTGGTAGCCCCCTGCATGCCACAGAGCTCAATCTTACAACTCAGTGAACAAAAAAATCTCTGGTAGAAGAATATGTGTCCTGCCATAAAGTACAGCTTTTGCCTAGCTAAATCCCCTTGGCATCCAGCAAAGTGAAAAGAGAAGGGGGTAGGGGGGAGTCCTGAAGTTTTGAAAGATAGCATGCGAGCATAATTCCAGTAAGGTGACCTCATAATTTCTGTAATTATTGAAACCCATAGCAGCAATTTAGTTTAAAATGATGGAAAAATCAAAATTAGACTCAAATGTTCTCTTAAAAAAGAGATACATACCCACATCTCTTTTATTAGTTTGTGTCTGGATGTTGGATGTTCAGGGACACTCTTTTGTACTAATGTCCTGGTATTTTGTTACTCTTAAATTAATCAGGTGGGAACTGGCTCAACTGAGGCTCTAGTCACTTGAAGAAAGAGCACACCTTATGATTACTTGTTACTTTTGTTGAACATCCCAGCTGGAATTTTGTTACTTTTTGTGGAGAGATTTATACATTCTAGCAGGACCACACTGCTGTGTTTGGTTGCTTTCCTCTGGATGGCTTGAGCTTTGGGAATCTTGAGCCTTATTTAGTCTCGACTTCCCTTGGATGTGCTGAGCCAAGTCTTCCTGTATTCATTGCCCTTGGAGAAGAGTGTTCAGCTGCCCTGAATCCAGCCGGTGGCCCAACTACCCATAGTGGTGTCACTAGGTATCTCTGGAGCATGGCTACCTCAGTTCTCAGGGAGAATGTCAATCTCCCACACCCTAAGAAAAAGAGAAATTCTTCCCAGAGTTGTGTGTTGAGAGTTCACTAGGTGCCAGGTTTAACCTTTCATGATGCCCAAGCTTAGGACAGTAAAGGTTGGAGAGATGAAGCAATTTGAACAAGCTGAGCATCCAGAGTGATGAAACTGGAATTCAAACCAGCTCTGCCTGCATCCAAGGTCTGGGCCATTCTCTCCCCAGACAAACTGCCTTGATGCAGAGTTAACAGTCCACTTCAGCTAGGAATAATGAAGAGTGAAACCCAGAGAGGGGAAAAGATCGGTTGATAATGAAGAAAGGGGAGTGTCTAGGTTTCCTATTGGTGCTATAACAAATTATTATAAATTTAGTGACTTAAAGCATCAACCACTTAATATCTTGCAGTCCTAGAGGTCAGACATCTAATACGAGTCTCACTGAACTAAAATCAAGGTGTTGGCAGACGTTTTTTATGAAAATTCCTGGACAGAATCCATTTCCTTGCCTTTTTCACCTTCTTGAGCTACATTTTCTGCATTCCTTGGTTCATGGCCCCTTCCTCCATCATCAAAGCCAGCAGTGGAGCATCTTTAAAACCCTCTCTGACTTCAATTTTTCTACCTCCATCTTGTACTTATAACAATCTTATGATTACATCAAACCCACCTGGATGCTCTCCCTGTAACAAGGCCTTATTAGTAACTTTAATTCCATCTGTGACTTTAATTCTCCTTTGCCACCTAATATAACATAGCCACAGAGAACAGGACATGGACATCTTTGGGGGCATTATATGCCTTCCACAGATTCTACCTCCTTGCAATTTTACAATATTTGAGGTTCACTGATGATGGCACTTGGGTCTCCATGGACCCTCCAGCATGTGTACTGACCCATGGCTCTCACCTCACTAGGCAACCTGGTGGGGTGCCATTTAAATCTAGAAATATAGACTTTGCATCATCCCAGGAGGCAAGTATGGGAGCTACAACTCCGCAGAAAAGAATCTGAGTTGATGCCCAGTGGTTCAGAGAAGGAGCCAGCAACCTGAAGGGGACAGTTTCACTAAGTGGTCTTAAAAATAGGAGGCTTGGGAACACACAGAGATACAATTATCTATTCCTCACAAAACCTCATTCACATCCAGAGTCAAGACAAAGGGCAAGGAGGGCCCTTCTGGAAAGATCCTATTGGCTGACCTTTTATTCATTATTTCTCTTTAAGACTGACTTCAATGCTTTACTAAACCCAATTCCATTAGTATAAAAAAAACTTATGTGGAGAAAGGCCCAGGGCACTTATTATTCCATTTTATGGATTATCAGTAGGAAGAAGCAGATTTTGGCTAAATATAAAGGCGTTTTGAACAATCAGAACTGCTCAGGGTTGAAGAGGCTACCTGGTGAGGAAGTCAGCTCTGTGCCTCTGCTTGTGTGCAAGGAGGGGGGAGCATGATCAGAGTTCCAGACAGGATTCTGGACTCTGAACCCAAGCAGGAGGGAAATAACACCTGGAGAATCCCCTACCTGGTCCAGATGAGGTCCTGTTCTTTTTATAGGCACCTTTTCTTAGACCCTAGGACCTCAAAGAAGGTGATCGTATTAGCTCTACTTTGTGGATCAGAAAACTGAGGTAAAGCACAGAGAACTGCCCCTGGAAACAGCTGTCCAGGCAGAGTGAGGAGGACTGCGCATTCTCAGGTGCTCAGGCCCTCATACCTCTCTGGTTAGGAGCTCTGGGCTGCCCCTCTAGGCTCATTCATTTCCTGATAGCACTGGAAGTGGAGGCAAGAAAACAAAGTTTACTTTGCATGTGGTGGAAGCTTCATACAACATTATCTAATTTAATCCTCTTGACATTTATTTTTATTGATATCAGAGAGGAAGGAAGAGGGATAGAGTGATGGAAACATCAATGATGAGAGAGAAAAATTGATCAGCTGCCTCTTGCATGCCTCCCACTGGAGATGGAGCCCAAAACCTGGGCTTGTGCCCTCATGGGGAATCAAACCATGATCTCCTGGTTCATAGGTGGATACTCAACCACTGAGCCATGCCTGCCTGGACTCAACATTTCTACCCTCCCCACTTTAATAGGAGGAGAAGGAGATTCAAAGAGTTTAGACCACATGTGTCAAACACAAGGCCCGCGGGCCAAATCCAGCCCGCCAGGCCTTGCAATGTGGCCCGCACCGCGCTGTCATCACTGCACTCCGCTGTCAGTTTATGACCTTGTCAGTTTATGACTGTTCAGTAAACCATTCGGCCTGCGATTTAGGCTGGATTTTAGATTTTGGCCCCTTCTCTGATTGAGTTTGACACCCCTAGTTTAGACAAACATGTCAAAGACCACAGAGCTGCCCAGTGGTGAATACAGAGTTCAAAGGCCCGCTGAGGCTCCAAGTTTGGGGCTCTCATGGATGCCGTCTCAGGAAGCCCAGGGCTCCCAAGCACCCTGAGGAATAGGTGGTGGCTTTCAGAGCAGGAAGGACATACCAGCTCTAAAGTACATCCTTGGTCTGTTTCCTTCCACCCAAGGAAACCAGGAGGATACAACACTTTCGGGGACTAAAAACACTTTGTTGACATTTCCAATAGGAGTATCATAATACTCCTATTATATTTGAGGGTCATATTTTAGACATAGTTGAGGGTCATATTTTAGACAAAGTGTTTATCTGTCAGACTTTCTGGGTCTTGGTGATGACTAATACTACACAAACTCTTACAGGTAGGAAGGAAAATATTCTTTGCAACCTTTGGGAACTATAGGAAAATTAAAGGAAGAATTCCAAATGGTAATGGCCGTGTCCCTCAGAAGAGTCAGATACATGTGATTCTGGAACTCTATCACAACTGGGAATGGAAATGTCAAAGAGAATAATTAAAAATAAATAATTAACACAGAGTGATCATTTCAAAATGTTAACATTTTGCCCTCAAAAGCAGGTTTTTAAAAATTACAAGCAGCTCACAAAAAGAAAAAAGAAAAAAATAACTATGGGTATTAAATAGGTAACTTAATAGAAGAGTGCTATTCTTTTTAATCATAAAGGTTTTAATTTCCCCTTTACCCCTATTATTTCTGCTAATAAGCTTGTCACTTGGGCTGGAACTGATTATGAAAAGCTGGGAACAGATTTCATTGCCCAGAATAACATTTTTACACATTAGCATTTTACGCTTCAGTTTTATGTATTAAATATAATATGGAGTATCTTTAAAAGTCAGGACACAATTCAAAATGTTACCTCTGGATTACTTCATCAGAACACATAAATACACTCATCTTTAGAGTGAAGTCTGGGTCTTGGTGATGACTAATTCTACACAAACTCTTACAGGTAGGAAGGAAAATATTCTTTGCAACCTTTGGGAACTATAGGAAAATTAAAGGAAGAATTCCAGATGGGATTTAAGACAGAGACTGGGCCGAAACTGGTTTGGATCAGTGGAGAGAGCAGTGGCCTACAGACTGAAAGGTCCCAGGTTCGATTCCGGTCAAGGGCATGTGCCTTGGTTGTGGGCACATCCCCGGTAGGGGGTGTGCAAGAGGCAGCTGGTCGATGTTTCTCTTTCATCGATGCTTCTAGCTCTCTTTCCCTCTTCCTTCCTCTCTGTGAAAAATCAATAATAATAAAAAAAGACACAGACTAGATTATCAGGGCTTCCCACCAGTGAATCAAAATGTGCTTTCTCAGTGTGCCATGGCCACAGAGCATCCAGATGTGTGGAGGATCAGGAAGAAAGGGAAAAGTACAGATCTGCACTCAAGGATTTTTCATTATTAAAAGGGAAGGTGGAAGAAATTACTACAAAGAATACATATGAACATGTGAACAAAATATTTAAAAGGAGCTATAGCTGAAGTCATAACTGCAGCCTAGAACAGACTTTCCTCATAGCAAGCTCTCAATAAATGTCTGCAGAATGAATAAGTGAATGAATGAATGATTGGGCATAATTTGTATATAAGCATTCAAATTTTTTTGTCTGATTAATGGTCGATATAGATGAATTATAGATGTTGGTATGAGCTCAGCCCTTTAAGAGGTGGTTCATTTTCCCTAACAGCATTTCCTAAAAAGGGAAAGTTCTACTAGGAGGAAGCAACGATGCCTTGTTATGTCCTCCTGGTTCAAACAGCCAAGAACTACAACTTTGAAAAATTAAAGATAATTAGCATATAAAATAAAACTCTTACTTAAAACAGAATATAACTACATTAATGGGTGAACTAAATAGTTCTAAAGAACAAGCAATTGAAAAAATGAATACCTCATAAGAAATTGGTAGCTTAATTTTTATTCCCTAGTGGTTTCTAGCTACCTTCTAGCTTTGTGCTCAGAATTGACTATGAAACTTTTCTCAACTAAATGTTTGGATGAGAAATGAGTCCAGCTCTGGTACCTGTTAATAGGTAGGGTAAGTGATTATTCTTCCCTGGTTACTGTTCAACTGTATGCGGGTAGAATTCTCCTTTAAGAAATATCCTTCAAGACTCTAGTGAAGAATGTGATAGTCAGAATTTTAGCCCGTTTTTAGATCTATCAGACATTCATTTAGTATAGGCTGGAAACTATAGCCTGTGGGACAAATTTGGCCTGCCATATGTTTTTGCAAATAATGTTTTATTGGAAACAAGTTACTGTTTTCACATTTCAATAGCAGAGTTGAGTAGTGGTGGCAGAGACCATATGGCTCACAAGCTTAGAATATTTATTTTCTGGCTTCTTACAGAAAAAAAAATCTAGTATAACAGTGCTGGAAATCTTGTCTTGACCCTACAGTCTCTTTTCCCTCCAGAGACTGAATCAGTGGAAACCTTCATTACCACCATCACAACCACAACCACCACCACCACCACAACCACCACCATCACCACCACCACCCTCACCACGACCACCACCTCTTTCACTTTCTAGCAAGCATGGCTTTAGGGATTCTTCCTTGCTCTGCCCTTACAACCCAAGTTTAACAACATGGTGTGTGTGAGTAAAAGGCCATGTCATTACTCCATCCTCAATATGTTCTGCTTCCATGGTTTACACAGAGAGGCAGGGACTGATGAAGGAAGATTGCTATAGCCATCTCAAGACAAAGGCACTCTTATGTGAAGGGATAAACAGCTGTTACTTTTTGTGTTTGGTATAAACCTCATGGATCTGACTCAATCAGTGAGAGAGGAAGGAAAAATTCCCTTCTTTTCTTGCTCACCCAACTTCTGAAATTGTACAGTTCACATTCTTTAAAGCAACAAATCAGAAATCAACAGATTACTACTTAGACATGTAAATACTATTGACAAATGCCTTAAATAATATGGGTTTAAAGAATAAGTCAGAGCCGAAACCGGTTTGGCTCAATGGATAGAGCGTCGGCTTGGGGACTGAGAGGTCCCGGGTTCAATTCCGGTCAAGGGCACGTACCTTGGTTGCGGGCATATCTCCAGTAGGGGGTGTGCAAGAGGCAGCTGATCGATGACTCTCATCAATGTTTCTAACTCTCTATCTCTCTCCCTTCCTCTCTGTACAAAATCAATAAAATATATAAAAAAAAAAAAAAAGAAGAATAAGTCAGAGTTATACATAATGGGTAGAGAGTTTCAGTTTCAGAGGATGAGAACATTCTGGAGATGAATGGTTCGCTACACAACATTGTGAATGTACTTAGTGCCACTGTATATACACTTAAAATGGTTGAAATGGTACTACATTTTTAAAAAGTTAACTTAGGGGAGGCTGGGTGAAGATTATAGGGGAACTCTATTATCTTTACAATTCTTCTATATATCTAACATTATTTAAAAGTGAAAAAAATGACACATATTTCATTTGTTTAGAATAGCATTTCTCAAAGTATAGTCCTTTAGATTCTTTCAAGGGGTTTGTGATATCAAATCTATTTTCACAATAACACTAAGATGTAATTAGCTTTTTCTTTCTCACTCTATCATGAACGGAAAAACATGATAAGTTCATTGATCTGGTTTCAGATTTCATACTGAAAAACTTTAAGAAGCTATCACTTTTCTAGTCTGGTGTACTATTACAGAAAACAACTCACAATCTGAAGATGACATTAACTTTGTGCTTGCCAGCTACACGGTATAGCTATATAAAGAAAGATTTTCTTTACATATAACAGCAAAAACAACATGTCAATGAATTGAATGTACAAGCAGATATGAAAATCCAACATCTTCTTTAAGCTAGGCATTAAAAAATATTTGCAAAATTGTAAAACAGGAGGAGGGAAGATGGCGACGGAATAAATGGATGTGTCCTGAGCCTTGTCCTGGAGCAGTGGAGGGAGCAGCTGAAAGGAGTGGAATTCAGCCTGAATTTGGTGAGGAGACACAGCTGGTGAGATAGTTTGCACCCAGGAAGGGCAGAAGTCCCCAGAAATAAGGTAAAATCAAGGATCTAAGTGGGAGACAACTCTGAAAGGCTGGCTGGATTGCGCAGTGCCGGCAAGAGAGAACCTCTCAGGGACACAGTCCCTCCTTGTACTGGGTCCTGTGCCTCTTCCCACTGAACCTGGTTCATGGGACCGTTTGGATACAGATACTTACCTGTGGCTGAGGCGCAGGAGAGGGTGTGGGCTTGTGGAATCAAGGAAGAGTGGATGGTGATCTAGGGGAGGTGTTGGCAGGTCTGTTGCTGTGTCAGCTAAGCCCAGTTGCCATTTTCTCCTGAGAGATAGCCCCACCCTCCAGTCTCCAGGCAACCAATTCAGCCACACCCAGATCACACCTTGAGTAAAACAAGGAATCTGAATTTTCCCTGAGGATATAGGAAGGGCCTAAGGACTAATCTTTAGCCCCAGCAACCAGGAAACTGACAAACAGAACAGTACAGACAAATGGAATCTTAAGCCAGCCAAAGGAAGACACTCTACTTTTTTTTCACTTTTATTTTTATTTTCTCTTTCTTTTTCTTTCTTTTTTCCTTTCTTCCTTTCTTTCTTTCTTTATCTTTTCTTTGTTTTCCTGTTCTTGTTTGTTGCTTTTCTTTTATTTCTGTTTGCATTATTTCTCATCACTATTTTTTATTTGCTATTTTTATTTTTTATACCATTTTTAAAATCAATTTCTTTTTGTAAAATTTATTATTTTTTCTTCTCATTCTCTTTCCTTTCATCCACTTATTCCCTTTCTACTTCCATAATACTAAATTGAGATCCTCCCCATATTCATCCAATTCTCAATCTTATTTTCACTATATAAGCTTAGCCTCTACAGATTCTGCTCCAATCCTCTTATTCTTTTGTCTTTTAACCCATATCTTTTTCTCTTTCTTCCACAGCATTTGTGCTCTCTTTTCTTTGTCCTATATCTCTTTTCTCAGGGGGTCACTTATACTGGGGTTTTTGGAGTCGTGAGTACATCTGTGCTTAGTTCCCGTGGTGTTGAGTCTTGTTGAGGTGAATTTTATCTGGTCAGGCCAATGGGCTTGAGAGCAAGCCACATAACCAGATACCTGGAGAGGAAACTTCATCCACAAAAGGGTCAACAACACCCCAGAACCAACTACAGAGGCAAGAAGAACGTGGCAGTGAGGGAAAGAGCATAAGTGAGTGAGAAAGTAAAAGAAGAGCGTGTGGTCAGGTGGAGTATATGTCTGTAAGTGAGTGAGTGAAGCACAGTTAGATCCCACAGGACCTTCAGGGCAGGCTAATCAGGCTTGCCTAACTAGGCAACTTTTGCCACCATCGCAAACAGTACCAGGTGGCCAGCTTGTCCTAAGGGGCCTAGCCTTTTTGAAGGGGAGAGCTGCTGTAACTGGGTTCCCAACCTCAACTCCAACCAGAGTACCCTCAGATAACACCTGGGACTCTACAGCCACCTTTGCCAGGGGCACACTACCTAGGCTGCGATCCCATGGTCAAAGAGGCTCCAGCTGCTCAGGGCATAGGCTCCTGTGAGTTCAGAAGCAGGTTGCTCTCTGACCAGCTCAACACATTAGCCTGGGGGACTGCAACCATGTGAACAGCAGACATGTGAGCAGCCTGCTCCTGTCTGAGGAACAGCAGACCCCTGAGGAACCTGCCACAGGCATAAGAACAGCAGCTTCATGTGGCCTGCCCCTGTCAAAGGAGCAGCAGCTGAGGGAGCAGCAGGTTCGTCAGCAACCTCATAATCAGCCCAACCCCATCCAACGAACAGAAGCTATATGAGCAGCCTCCCCCACCAGCCAGAGGAGGCACCACTGCTGTAAACAGCACCAACCAGAGGAAATGCTGTCAACTGAGAAGCAGCTGCTACCATAGGGCAGCTGCAGACAGAGAAACTACTGCCACCTGAGGAGTAGCCCCTGCACAACTCAACATCTATTGTAGATCATTCAGTGAGACCAAAAATGGGTAAACAAAGATGCCACCAAAGGAAAGAAAAGGAGGAAACGCCAGAAAAGCAGCTAAGTGAAACAGAGGGATAAAATATGTCAGAAAAAGAATTCAGAATAAGGGTCATAGAGTTCATAAATCAGATGGAAGAAGAAATTGACACATTATGCAAGAGTCAAGAAGAAATGGATAAAAAAAAATCAACAACTAATGTAAGAATCAAGAAGAAATGAAAAGTGATATAGCTGCAATAAAAAACACCATGGAAAGCTTCAACAGTAGACTAGGAGAAGCAGAGGACCGAATTAGTGATCTAGAAGACAGGGAAGCAAAAACACAGCCAAACTGAATTGCAATTGGAAAAAAAAATTAAAAGACAAGAGGAAAGCCTAAGGGAACTATGGGACATCATGAAATGAATCAACGTAAGAATAATAGGGGTTCCAGAACAACAGTAATAACAAGGGTTAGAAGAAATATTTGAAGAAATAATGTCAGACAACTTTCCTGGTGTAGTAAAGAAAAAAGTCATACAAGCTAAGAGAGTCCCAAACAGGATAAACCCCAATAGACCCACACCGAGACATATCATAATTACTATGGCAAATATTCAGGAGAGAATCTTAAATATTAAGAGAGAATCTTAAAGGCTTCATGAGAAGACAGAAAGTTACATATAAGAGAACCCCCATTAGATTATCAAATGATTTTTCAACAGAAACACATCAAGCCATAAAAAAATGGAAAGAAATCTACAAAGTGATGCAAACCAAAGGACTAAATCCAAGAATACTCTACCAAGCAAGGTTATCATTCAAAATTGAAGGGTAAATAAGGAGCTTCACAGACAAAAAAAATGCTAACAGAGTTTATCACTACCAAGCCAGCAATGCAAGAAATGCTAAAGGGACTGGTGTAAAAAGAAAAGGTAAGAAGGAACACAGTCTCAAAAATAAAAATGGCTACAAACAAGTACCTTTCAATAATAACCTTAAATGTACTCGGACTAAATGCTCCACTCAAAAGACATCGAGTGGCTGAATGGATAAAAAAACATGACCCATATATATGCTGTCTACAAGAGACCCACAAAAAATTGAAAGTGAAGGGATGGAAAAACATCAGGCAAATGGAAATGAAAAAAAAAAGCTGGGGTAGCAGTACTTATTTCTGACAAAATAGACCTCAAAGTAAAGGCCATAATAAAAGATAAAGAAAGCCACTTCGTAATAATAAAGGGATGGACGCAACAAGAAGATATGTCCCTGATAAACATATATGCACCCAATGCAGGAGCACCTAAATACATAAAAAAATCTCCTGGAATATATCAAGGGAGAAATTGACAACAATACAATCATACTAGGAGACTTTAATACACCACTGACATCACTGGATATATCAACTACACAAAAAATCAGCAAAGAAACAGTAATTCTAAATGACTCACTAGATCAGATGGACTTAATTGACATATTCAGAGCATTTCACCCCAACACCATGGAATATACATTCTTCTCAAGTGCACATGGGACATTTTAAAAATAGATCACATATTGGGTCACAAAGTCTCCCCAAATTCAAAAAGATTGAAATCATATCAAGCATTTTCTCAGATAATAATGGCATAATATTATAAATAAACTATAATAAAAACACTCCAAAAATTCAAACACTTTGAAGCTGAATAGCATGCTATTAAACAATAATTGGGTTAACAATGAGATCAAAGAAGAAATTTAAAAATTCCTGGAGACTAATGACAGTAAAAACACAACAATACAAATACTATGGGACACAATGAAAGCAGTCATGAGAGGAAAATTTATAACTCTACAGGCCTACCTCAGAAAACAAGAAAAAGGGTTAAGAAAAGCCCACAGTGAGCAGAAATGAATGACATAGAGACACCCCCCCCCAAAAAAAAAATACAAAAGATCAATAAAACCAAGAGCTGGTTCTTTGAAAGGATAAACAAGATGGATGAACCTCTAGCTAGGTTCACCAAAAAGCAAAGAGAGAGGACCCAAATAAACAAAATAAAAAATAAAAGAGGTGAAATAATAACAGACTCCACAGAAATACAAAGGATTATTAAAAAATACTATGAACAACTTTATTCTAACAAACTAGACAACCTGGAGTAAATGGACACATTCCTAGAAAAATACAACCTTCCAAAACTTACTCAAGAAGATACTAAAAATCTCAATAGGTAGATAACTATGAATGAAATTGAAGCAGTCATCAAAAAGCTTCCAGCAAACAAGCCCGGGCCAGATGGCTTCACAGGGGAGTTTTACTAAACATTCAAGGAAGAACTAAAACCTGTTATCCTCAGACTATTCCAGAAAATTCAAGAGGAAGGAATACTTCCAAACTCCTTCTATGAAGTCAGCATTACCCTAATACCAAAACCAGATAAAGACAACTCAATGAAAGAGAATTACAGGCCAATATCCATCATGAACATAGATACCAAAATCCTCAACAAAATTCTAGCAAAAAGAATTCAGCATTTCATCAGAAAGATCATACACTATGACCAAGTAGGATTTATCCCAGGAATTCAAGGATGGTACAATATTCGCAAATCAATAAACGTGATACATCACATAAACAAATTGAAAGATAAAAATTATATAGTCAAGAGCTGAAACCGGTTTGGCTCATGGATAGAGTGTCGGCTTGGGGACTAGAGGGTCCCGGGTTCGATTCCGGTCAAGAGCATGTGCCTTGGTTGCGGGCATGTCCCCAGTGGGGGGTGTGCAGGAGGCAGCTGATCGATGATTCTCTCTCATCGATGTTTCTAGCTCTCTATCTCTCTCCCTTCCTCTCTGTACAAAAACAATAAAATATATTAAAAAAAATTATATAGTCATATCAATTGATGTAGAAAAAGCATTTGATAAAATCCAACACCCTTTCCTGATAAAAACGCTCAACAAGGTGGGAGTACAAGGATCATACCTCAACATAATAAAAGCTATATATGATAAACCCACAGCCAACATCATACTCAATGGGCAAAAACTAAAACCATTCCCTCTAAGAACAGGAAAAAGACAGGGATGCCCACTCTCACCACTCCTGTTTGACATAGTACTGGAAGTACTAGCCATTGCAATTAGACAAAAAGAGGAAATAAAAGGCATCCAAATTGGAAAAGAAGAAGTAAAGTTATCCTTATTTGCAGATGACATGATATTGTACATAAAAAAAAAAGACTCCATTAAAAAACTAATAGACTTAATAAAGGGATTTGGCAATGTAGCAGGATACAAAATAAATGCCAAGAAATCTATGGCATTTCTATACACCAATAATGAATTTATAGAAATTGAGACTATAAAAGCAATCACATTACCATCACACTAAGAAGAAATGAAAAATGACATCACTACTGTAAAGAACTCAATACACAGCATCAAGAGTAGACTAGAAGAAGCAGAGGACTGCATCAATGAGCTAGAAGACAACATGGAAAAAAATATCCGATTAGAGCAACTTCTGGAAAAAAAATTAAAAAGCAGGAGGAGAGCCTAAAGGAACTTTGGGACAATACAAAACAAAACAATATTAGAATAATAGGGGTTCCAGAAGTAAAGGAAACTGAGGAAGGCATAGAAAACCTGTTTCAAGAAAAAATGACGAAAACTTTCCTGAGATAGAGAAGAAAAAACCCACACAAATCCAAGAAGCTCTCAGAGTACCAAACAAAATGAACCCCAAAAGATGGATGCCAAGACACATTATAAATTGGCAAACACCAGTGACAAAGTAAGAATCTTAAAAGCAGCCAGAGAGAGACAGAAAGTTACATATAAAGGAAACCCCATCAGACTAGCAACTGATTTCTCAACAGAAACTCATCAGGCCAGAAGGGAATGGAATGAAATATACAAAGTCATTCAAAGGAAGGGATTGAATCCAATAATACTGCACCTAGCAAGACTATCAATCAAAATTGAAGGTGAAATCAGGAGCTTCACAGACAAAAAAGACTAAGGGAATTTTTCACCACCAAACCAGCAATGCAAGAAATGCTAAACGGTCTATTGTAAAAATAAAGAAATAGGAAGCAAAAAGGAACACAGGGGTATAGAATAAAAATGGCGACAAATAAGTACCTATCAATAACTTTAGATGTAAATGGATTAAATGTCCCAATCAAAAAACATATAGTAACAGATTGGATAAGAAAACAAGACCCACATACATACTGTCTACAGGAAACCCATTTCAGAAAAAAAAGATGCACACAGACTGAGGGTGAAGGTATGGAAAAAGTTATTCCAGGCGAATGGAAATGAACAAAAGGCTAGGGTAGCAATACTTATATCTGACAAATTAGTTCTCAAAGTGAAGGACATTATAAGAGACAAGGAAGGCCATTTCATAATACTAAATGGAGCAATCCAAGAAGAAGAAATAACTCTGGTAAACATATATGCACCCAATACAGGAGCATCCAAATACATAAAAAACAAAACAAAACTAAAAAAAAAAACTGCTGGAGGACATTAAGGGAGAGATTAATAGCAATACAATCATAGTAAGAGATTTTAATCCCCCACTACCAACTTTGGGAAAATCATCGGAACAAAAAATCAGCAATGAAACATCAATTCTAAATGATGCACTAGATCATATGGAATTAATCAACATCTTCAGAAAATTTCATCCCATTCTTCTCAATGCACATGGGTCATTTTCAAAGATAGACCACATATTGGGACATAGGCAAAGTCTCTTCAAATTCAAGAAGATAGAAATCATATCAAGCATCTTCTCAGATCATAATGGCATAAAATTGGAAATCAACTACAATAAAAATAATCCAAAGAAATCAAACACATGGAGACTAAACAGCATGCTATTAAACAAGGGCTGAGAAATCAAGGAAGAAATTAAAAAGATCCTGGCAACAAATGACAATGAAAACACAACAATCCAAAATCTATGGGACAGGGCAAAAGCAGTTTTGAGAGGGAAGTTCATATCCCTACAAGCCTATTGCAAAAAACAAGAAAAAATGGTAGCAAATTATCTAACTTTACAACTGAAAGAATTAGAAAAAGAGCAAGAAGAAAAGCCCAGTGTAAGCCGAAGGAAGAAAATAATAAAAATAAGAGCTAAGATAAATGACATAGAAACCAAAGAAACAATACATAAGATCAACAAAACCAAGAGCTGGTTCTTTGAAAGGATAAACAAGATTGATGAACCTCTAGCCAGTTAACCAAGAAACAAAGAGAGAGGACCCAAATAAACAAAATCAGAAATAAAAGAGGTGAAATAACAGACCCCGCTGAAATACAAAGTATTGTTACAAAATACTACGAACAACTCTATTCCAACAAACTGGACAATCTGGAGGAAATGGACATATTCCTAGAAAAATATAATCTTCCAAAACTCAATCAGGAAGAATCTAAAAATCTCAATAAACCAGTGACTTGGGAAGAAATTGAAACAGTCATCAAAAAGCTTCCAGCAAACAAAAGCCCAGGGCCAGATGGCTTCACAGGAGAGTTTTACCAAACATTCAAGGAAGAACTAAAAACTATCCTCCTCAGACTATTCCAAAAAATCCAAGAGGAAGGAACACTTCCAAATTCCTTCTATGAAGCCAGCATCACCCTAATACCAAAACCAGATAAAGACAACTCAATGAAAGAGAATTACAGACCAATATCCCTCATGAACATAGATGCTAAAATCCTCAACAAAATTCTAGCAAATCGACTCCAGAAGAGCATCACAAAGATCATACACCACGACCAAGTAGGATTTATTCCAGGAATGCAAGGATGGTACAATATCCGCAAATCAATAAACGTGATACATCACATAAACAAATTGAAAGATAAAAATCATGTAGTCATATCAATTGATGCAGAAAAAGCATTCGATAAAATCCAACACCCTTTTCTGATAAAAACTCTTAACAAGGTGGGAGTACAAGGATCATACCTCAACATAATAAAAGCTATATATGATAAACCCACAGCCAACATTATACTCAATGGGCAAAAACTAAAACCATTCCCTCTAAGAACAGGAACAAGACAGGGATGCCCACTCTCGCCACTCCTGTTTGACATAGTACTGGAAGTACTAGCCATTGCAATTAGACAAGAGGAGGAAATAAAAGGCATCCAAATTGGAAAAGAAGAAGTAAAGTTATCCTTATTTGCCGATGACATGATATTGTACAATACATAAAAAACCCAAAAGACTCCATTAAAAAACTAATTGATTTAATAAATGAATTTGGTAATGTAGCAGGATACAAAATTAATGCCAAGAAATCCATGGCTTTTCTATACACCAACAGAGAAACTGCAGAAACAGAGACTAAAAAAGCAATTCCATTTACCATCGCACCAAAAAAATTAAGATACCTAGGAATAACTTTAACTAAGGAAGTAAAGGACCTATATGGGGAAAACTACACGACACTGAAAAAAGAGATAGAGGAAGATGTAAGGAGATGGAAGAACATACCATGTTCATGGATTGGTAGGATCAACATCATCAAAATGTCCATACTTCCTAAAGCAATCTATAGGTTCAATGCACTCCCCATTAAAATACCAACGACATATTTCACCGACCTAGAAAGAACTCTCCAAAAGTTCATTTGGAACAATAAAAGACCCCGAATAGCCACAGCAATCCTGAGAAAGAAGAGTAAAGTAGGAGGGATCTCAATACCAGACTTCAAACTATATTACAAAGCCACTGTTCTCAAAACAGCCTGGTACTGGCACAAGAACAGACATATAGATCAATGGAATCGAATTGAGAACCCAGATATCAACCCAAATCACTATGCTCAACTAATATTTGACAAAGGAGGCACGAATATACAATGGAGTCAAGACAGTTTGTTCAATAAATGGTGTTGGGAAAATTGGACAGACACATGCAAAAGAATGAAACTAGATCACCAACTTACACCATTCACAAAAATAAACTCAAAATGGATACAGGACTTAAACATCAGACGGGAAACCATAAAAATACTAGAAGCATCCACAGGCAGCAAAATCTCAGACGTATGCCAAAAGAACTTCTTCACTGATACTACCCCTAGGGCAATGGAAGCTAAAGAGAAAATAAACAAATGGGACTACATCAAAATAAAAAGCTTTTTTACGGCAAAAGAAACCATCAACAAAACAACAAGAAAGCCCACAGTGTGGGAGAACATATTTGCAAATGATACCACTGATAAAGGTTTAATCTCCAACATCTACAAACAGCTTATACAACTAAATAAAAGGAAGATAAATAATCCAATTAAAAAATGGGCAATGGACCTAAATAGAACATTTTCAAAAGAAGACAGAAGGAAGGCCAAAAGGCACATGAAAACATGCTCAAAGTCACTAATTGTCCGAGAGATGCAAATCAAAACAACAATGCGGTACCATCTCACACCTGTCAGAATGGCCAACATCAACAAATCAACAAACGACAAGTGTTGGCGAGGTTGCGGAGAAAAAGGAACCCTCGTGCACTGCTGGTGGGAATGCAGACTGGTGCAACCACTGTGGAGAACAGTGTGGAGTTTCCTCAAAAAACTGAAAATGGAACTCCCATTTGACCCAGTAATCCCACTCCTAGGAATATATCCCAAGAAACTAGAAACACCAATCAGAAAGGATATATGCACCCCTATGTTCATAGCAGCACAATCTACAATAGCCAGAATTTGGAAACAGCCTAAGTGTCCGTCAGCAGATGATTGGATCCAAAAACTTTGGTACATCTACACAATGGAATACTATGTGGCCATAAAAAATAAGGAATTCTCATCATTTGCAGCAACCTGGATGGAACTGGAGAACATCATGCTGAGTGAAATAAGCCAATCAATGAAAGAGAAACACCACATGACCTCACTCATTTGTGGATAACAAAGAGCATTATAAACTGATGAACCAAAAGATAGATATAGAGACAGTATATCAACAAGTAGACTGTCAAATTACAGCGGGGAGGGGAGGAAGATCTGGGGGAGATAATAGATCAACCGAAGGACTTTTATACATGCATATAAGTATAACCAATGGACACAAAACTCTGGGGAGGGAGGGGATGTGTGGGAGGGAGGGTGGGGGGCAAAAAAAAAAAATCAATAAAATATATTAAAAAAAAAATAATAAAAAAAAATAAAAAAAATAAAATAAAAAAAAATAAAAAAAAAAATCAATCAGTGAACAAATAACTGAACATGATTCACAGAGTAGCAATTGGGGAAAAAGCATAAATGGATTAATATTTGCTTAAAATTAACACATTTATGTGTTAGAGAATGTAAACAGCAAAATAATTATGCAACAAAATATTGCAAATAAAAACTTTCCCTAAAGATAAAAAAAGAGTGTACTTCAAGAAGCTTGTGGCTTATCATTCAAAAAAGTGCCTTCTTGCAGAGCCTGGGAGGCTCAGTGGTTGAGCATCAACCTATGAACCAGGAGGTTACGGTTCAATTTTCAGTCAGGGCACAAGACTGGGTTGTGGGCTCAATCCCCAGTGTGGGTCATACAGGATGAATGAAACTATATCAGTTATCAGATGAATAAGTTCTGGAGATTTTAATAAACAACATGGTGACTACAGTTATTAATACTATAGTGTAGCCCTAGCCGGTTTGGCTCAGTGGATAGAGCATGGGCCTTCGGACTAAAGGGCCCCGGGTTCAATTCTGGTCAAGGGCACATGCTCAGGTGGCAGGATTGATCCCCAGTGTGGGGTGTGCAAGAGGCAGCCGATCAAAGATTCTTTGTCATCATTGATGTTTCTATCTCTCTCTCCCTCTCCCGTCCTCTCTGGAATCAATAAAAATATATATTTAAAATAAAATAAAATAAAATAAAACCTATAAACAGATTATTTCAAAAAATTCAAGAGAAAGGAGCACTTCCAAACTCCTTTTATAAAGCCAGCATTATCCTATTACCAAAACCAGACAAAGATAACACAATGAGCCAAAACCGGTTTGACTCAGTGGTAGAGCATCGGTCTGTGGACTGAAAGGTCCCAGGTTAGATTCCGGTCAAGGGCATGTACATTGGTTGTGGGCACATCCCTGGTAGGGGGTGTGCAAGAGGCAGCTTGTCGATGTTTCTCTCTCATCAACTTTTCTAGCTCTCTATCCCTCTCTCCTCCTCTCTGTGAAAAATCAATAAAATATATTTTAAAAAAAGATAACACAATGAAAGAGAATTACAGGCCAATATCCCTCATAAACATATATGCCAAAATCCTCAACAAAATTCTAGCAAATCGGCTCCAGCAGTACATCAGAAAGTTCATGCACCATGATCAACTAGGATTTATGCCAGGAATGCAAGGATGGTACAAAATCCGCAAATCAGTAAATGTGATACATCACACAAACAAATTGAAAGATAAAAATCATATAGTCATATCAATCGATGCAGAAAAAGCATTTGACAAAATCCAGCACCCTTCCCTTATAAAAACTCTCAACAACGTGGGAATAGAAGGTTCATACCTCAACATAATAAAAGCTACATATAATAAACCCACAGCAAACATCATACTCAATGGGCAAAAACTAAAACCATTCTCACAGGGATGCCCACTCTCAGCACTCCTGTTTGACATAGTACTGGAAATACTAGCTATTGAAATTGGACAGAAAGAAGACATAAAAGGCATCCAAATTGGAAAAGAAGAAGTAAAGTTGTCCTTATTTGCAGATGACATGATATTGTACACAAAAAAACCCCCAAAGACTCCATAAAAAAAACTAATAGATTTAATAAATGAATTCGGCAATATATTATAGCAGGATACAAATTTAACACCAAGAAATCTATGGCATTTCTATACACCAATATTGAACTTACAGAAACAGACTAAAAAAGCAATCACATTTACCATCACACCAGAAAAATTGAGATACCTAGGAATAGACTTAACTAAGGAGATAAAAGGCCTATGCACAGAAAACTACACAACACTGAAAAAAAGAGATAGAGGAAGATGTAAACAGATGGAAGAACATACCATGTACATGGATTGGTAGAATCAACATCATCATAATGTTCATACTTCCCAAAGCAATTTATAGGTTCATTGCACTCCCTATTAAAATACCAATGGCATATTTCACAGACCTAAAAAGAACTCTCCAAAAATTCATCTAGAACAAAAAAAGACCCTGAATAGCCACAGCAATCTTGAGAAAGAAGAATAAAGTAGGAGGGATCTCAATACCAGATTTCAAGCTGTATTACAAAGCCACTGTTCTCAAAACAGCCTGGTACTGGCACAAGAACAGAAATACAAATCAGTGGAATAGAATAGAGAATCCATATATCAACCCAAATCACTATGCTCAATTAATATTTGACAAAGGAGGCACAAACATACAATGGAGTCAAGACAGTCTCTTCAATCAGTGGTGTTGGAAAAATTGGACAGATACATGCAAAAGAATGAAACTAGATCACCAACTTACACAATACTCAAAAATAAACTCAAAATGGATACAGGACTTAAACATAAGACAGGAAACCATAAAAATACTAGAGACATCCACAGGCAGCAAAATCTCAGACATATTCTAAAGAACTTCTTCACTGATACTGCCCCGAGGGCAATGGAAGCTAAAGAGAAAATAAACAAACGAGGCTACATCAAAATAAAAAGCTTTTTTTTACAGCAAAAGAAACCATCAACAAAACAGCAATATAGCCCACAAATGGGAGAACATATTTTCAAATATTATAGCTGATTTGGGTTTAATCTCCAACATCTACAGACAGCTTATACAACTCAATAAAATGAAGGTAAATGATCCAATAAAAAATGGGCAATGGACCTAAATAGAATCTTTTCAAGAGAAGACAGAAGGAAGGCCAAGAGGCACATGAAAACATTCTCAAAATCACTAATTATCCTAGAGATGCAAATCAAAATGACAATGTGGTACCTTCTCACACCTGTTAGAATGGCTATAATCAACAAATCAGCAAACGACAAGTGCTGGCGAGGATATGGAGAAAAAGGAAGCCTCGTGCACAGCTAGTGGGAATGCAGACTGGTGCAACCACTGTGGAGAACAGTATGGACTTTCCTCAAAAAACTGAAAATGGAACTCACATTTGACCCAGTAATCCCACTCCTAGGAATATATCCTAAGAAACTAGAAACACCAATCAAAAAGGATATATGCACACCTATGTTCATAGCAGCACAATCTACAATAGCTAGGATTTGGAAACAGCCTAGGTGCCTGTCAGCAGATCATTGGATAAAAAAACTATGTTCCATTTACACAATGGAATATTATGCTGTCATAAAAAAGAAGAAATTCTTATAATTTGCAGCGACCTGGATGGAATTGGAGAACATTATGCTGAGTGAGCCAGTCAATGAAAGAAAAACACCACATGACCTCACTCATTTATGGATAATAAGGAACATTATAAACTGATGAACAAAAAGATAGATACAGAGACAGTAAAGAAAAAAACAGACTGTCAAATTACAGTGGGAAAGGTAGAAAGACATGGGGGAGATAAGAGATCAACCAAAGGACTTGTATGCATGCATATAAGCATAACCAATGGACAAAAAACTGTGGGGAGGGAGCGCATATATAGGAGTGGGAGAGGTGAGGTTTGGTAAGGTATGTACACATATAATACCTTAATAAAAAATGAGAGAAAAAAAAGAATGCCTGAGTACTCCTTTTTATAATAGATGTACTAGCAATCATCAGATGTACGGTTATGTTACCTTGGGCAAATGGGAAAGTATTTTGGACTTGTGCTCCTTAAATTTCACATGTAAGACCCCTTACATGGGCTGATCCCCCACCTAATGTAGTCATCAATAATACAAAACACCTTGGTCATCCAGGAGGACCATGGGAGGTGTAAGAAAGTATAATTACACAGGGGTCTCCACCCAGCTTCTCTTTTGTATGACACAAAATCAAAAACACTTCCTCTTTGTGTGTAAAATTAAAGAGCGGTTTCTGGCTTATGTGGACACCAAAGAAAGGGTATCACTATTATCACTACTAGCCCCTTGGAGAGGGCCAGAAAATGTAATAAGACCTGCCCATAGAAAAAGTAATGGACATCCAGTATGAAATGGAATTGCCATGGCCTAGAACAAAGAATATCCTTACATGATATTATTCTACAATGTCATTAAAAATTTTCCCAGATTTGTGTTACCCCAATTACTTATAATAGTACCTTGAACCCTTGGGAATCAATAAAAACTCATGTTTTTGGTGCTTGGAGACAAAGGTAACACATCTTTTAATATTCTAAAATTACAATAGCATAATACAATTATCTCAAGCAAACTTACAAATTAACTCTTTGAATGTCTGGCAGCAATTTAAAAATGACATGAAAGGATTTAATATCTTCCATTGTGTATAGAGCTTCCTGGGAAGGCACCTGAGCATTCCATTTGGGCCCCTCTTGCTCTTTTGGCCAAGAGGGATCCTCTTCTCACAATCCAATTGCCCACAGCTGCTGCCTGAGTTTTCTGTTCATGTCGAGGTTGAAGCCTCGTGATGATTGGTACCATGGATCTGTCTCTTACCCAGTGGGGCGAGTCGGGCCCTCTCTGAAGAAAAAATCCTGGGTTCCCCAAGATATGTGATCAGTGTTGGGGCTCCACCAGCAGGCAAGGGAATCCTAAGGCAGGAACTGGACGTGGAGGCCACAGGGGCATAGGATACCAAAGAGATAGAACTGAACCTCACATCACCTTGTTTGGCCCCAGAGGATGGCTGGTTTGCCAGTGACGGGTTCAGGAAAGGAACAACCTAAGACAGGCACAGTCGAAGAGGGGCCATCTGGAGAGAACTTGGGGGTCAACTGAGGTGGGGCACAGATCCTCACCCCCAAAACTTTGCAGGGGCCTGAAACCTCACCCTTGCTGAGGGAGGTCTCCTGCCCCAATGACTGCTTAACTTCCCATGCCCAGCTTAAATAGGGACCCGGGTAAAAGACAGAGACTTGGCTGACAGCAGCTGCCCTTGCACTATAACAAGACTTGTTTGAGTTGTCTTGTAAACAACTGGTGTTGGAGAAGTGGGTTTTTGCTATCTAAATCCAGCCTACCACCAGGAATGCTCAGGACCTACTCAATAAGGCAAATAATCCTTTCCCCTAATACTCACACAGTAAAATAAGATTGTTTTAGAGTAATAAATTTGACAGTAAAATAGTAGACAAGTTTTCAGGCTAATTTAAATTGGCTAATTGAAATAAGCAGATATCCTAGAAAAACTAATTGCACTGGACAAAAATATGTTCCTAAAGTATTAACTAAAATTTTTATTGGTAGTTCATCTCAGGATAAAATCTCACAACAGGAAATGAACCTAAAACAGTCATATTACAGTACAAAAAATTAAAATTTAAAAGCTATCAAGACTACATTATAAAATTTTCAAAAGCCTCCTAATATTTAAATAAAAAAGGGGGGAAGTAGAAGAATATCATGTAAGGAAAAATATCCTGAAAGTAAATTACATCTAGAAAATTTGTACTTTAGAAAATTAATTGTAATGCTATCAACACACATGGTGTCAAAACAAGCCAGAGGAAAATCATTTGGGCAAAAAATGAAAAAAGAATTCCAAGTCAAATTTATAGAAAATATTCCTTTATTAACTTTTGGTTGAGGATATGTTTGTATATTTTCAGAAAACAACTCTGAGACCATGTGGATTCTGGCAACAGAGAGGAATTGACAGGAGTGCTCCAGCTATGAAGACAGAAGAGAAGCAGTCCAGGGATGGAAGACGCTGACGACTCCTTGCCATAATAGCAGTCAGCAGCTGTGTGTTTCTGCAAGTTGCCCAAGACCAAACCAGAGAGGGTTGGACCTGCATTACCACCATTGGCCCACCATCCAGAACTGAAATATCATTGCTGACATGTACACATAAGGAACTGTTTGACATTGAAATTGCGTCTCAAAAGAACTAGTGGCACAGAAAGAAACTCACTACAGACTGATTCATATGCCTTTCAGTATAACGATTATTGCTTGTCTCATTTTAATTCTTATAAGTATATTTCCAGTAGGACATGATCTCACTCATCTAGGGGAAATAGTGAACAACATAAACTGATGAACAAGAACAGATCCAGAGATAAGGAGCTATAGGTCAGACTTTGGACCTCAAAGGGAGGGTGGGGATAAAAGGGAGAGATCAACCAAAGGACTTATGTGCACACATATGAGCCTAACCAGTGGTCAAGGACAATAAGGGGGTGGGGGCATGAGTGGGGGTGGAGTGGGGGATTGAAATGGGGCGTTGAGGACAAATATGTGATACCTTAATCAATAAAGAATTTTTTTAAAAAATTGTAAAATGGTAACACTTTCCAATTTTATTTTATTTTTTGCTTTGGGAAATAGTTGCTCTTCAAAAACAGTTTTTATATAGTAATGAGTTTATTATTATTATTAAAAATTAATAAATAAATTTAAATTTTCATTATAAATTTTGAATACTGTAAATATCAATAAATATAATTCAGATAAACAAAGGTTATTTGGAGTCTTCCATAAAACTTTTGAGAATCACTGACTGAGAAAAATAACAAAAATAAAACAAACATTGAATTTATGAGATGTGATCAAAGTCATAAATACTCTAATTTCTTAAAAAATTGATATCAAGGTGAAACTTAAAAATTTAAAAATTCAAAAAAGAAAAAGCACACACTTGGATTAGAAACTGAGTACTGTTTCTCAAAAAGTATTTTTAATAAGCAACTTTAATAAAGAAAAGAGCAATAAAGTCCAAGTAAATAACATTCCAACTTAAAGATATATTATAATATATCAGGTTACTTTAAATTATAAGTGAATTTTACACTTGAAACTTTCCATGAAAAAGATACATTGAAAGAATTACCAAGCTAATTTAAGATGAACAAGGAAACATGATACATTAGTAGCCTTAGAAGAAAATTTAAAAGTTACAAAAAATAGCCCTGGCCAGTTTTGCTCAATGGATAGAGCGTCAGCCTGCAGACTCAACAGTCCTAGGTTCGATTCCAGTCAAGGTCATGTACCTTAGTTGTGGGCACATATCCAGTAGGGAGTGTGCAGGAGGCAGCTGATTGATGTTTCTCTCTCATTGATGTTTCTAACTCTCTATCCCTATCCTTTCCTCTCTGTAAAAAAAATCAACAAAATATATATTTTTAAAAATTACAAAAAATTTCTTCCTAAAAGATTCTAGGACCAGATGTCTTTTAAAGGAATAGGTAATGATAAAACTTTTTTCAGAGTATATAAAAATTGGAAAGGTAACCTAACCTAAGATTCAGAGAGATAGCACAAAATGAAAGCATGTTTCATGTATAAATTACAGATTTTAAGAAATATAAGTATGTTACCAGTAAACTGTATTCAACAGAACATTAAAAGAATCACTGAGCAAGATGGAGGAGGTTATATTCCAGGAATGCAAAGGTGATTTAATGGAGGAAATTATTGGGAAAAATAATTTAAATAAATGTCAAAATGGCATTTAAAAGTCATCCTGGTAAAAATATTTACAGAATTAGAAACAGATTTTCTCAATCCTATAATAAGCATGTAATTGTACAGTAGTTTAAAATATGTGTTGAGTAAACACCTCTCTTTCTTGATAGCAAAAATTAAAGATAAAAATTAAAGTCAGAGTTAAGGTATAGAAGTCTGCTATCACTTGTTAGCAAATGTTCTAGAAGTTTTGGTAAACTTTTGATAATATATCATGAAAAAGAAATCAGAGCTATAAGTATTAGAAAGATGGAGTCAATATTATTATTTCCATATGATATGATTATTTCTCTAGGAAATCATGGGACTCAATTGAGAATGTCCAGAAGTAATAAATTTCAGCACAGTGGTCAGATAATGATAAATGTAAGAAATCTAAAACTGTAGTTCTATATACTAATACCAGTTTTAAAGATTATATAGAAATAGATTTCATTCTCCATCATTATCATTATCACCATCATTATCACATCCCAACAAATACAATTAAATATCTCAGACCAATCTTCAGAAGAAATGTAGAGAATCTATATGGGAAATATCAAAATGTTATGGTCAGATATAAACTATTTGAATAAATGAAAATAAATGCTATGTTCCCAGGTTGGATGTTTCCACCATGTCTATTCCTTCTCAGTTGACTTAGAGATGAAATACATGATGCAGGCTCCAATTCAAGTGTCACCTCCTTTGAGACCTTTGCTGATCATATAACTTGAATAGCACTCTGCTCCTCCAACAAGTTACTTGTGCCCCTTTCCCATGTTTTTTTTTCTTTATAGCATGCATTGAATTCTGAAATTATTCTTTTGCCTCTAATCTTTCCCACTTGAATGTAAGTGTGTCAGGGTGAGGGTGATCTTGTTCTCTGTGGTATTCCCAGTGCCCACAACAGAGCCTGGCACATAATAAATGCTCAATACATGTTTACTGGATGGAATTAACACCACTCATCACATGAAAACACCACCAGAATATTTTTTCTTGAATGTGACAAAACGGTTCCAAAATTAACTGGGAATATACAAGGTATAAATCCTATATATTAAAAGGCTAATATGCAACTCAACCAAATGGCAGAATGACCAGTTGCTATGATGTACACTGACCACCAGGGGCAGAAGCTCAACACAGGAGCTAACCCCCTAGTGGTCAATGTGCTTCCACAGGGAGAGCACTGCTCAGCCAGAAGTCAGGCTCATGGCTGGTGTGCACAGGGGCAGTGGTGAGAGCCTGTCCTTCCTCTGTGGCAGCGCTAAGGATGTCAGACTGTTGGCTTAGGCCTGCGCTGTGCCATCAGTCGAACATCCCTCAAGGGCTCCTGCACTGCAAGAGGGTGCAGGCTGGGCTGAGGAACTCCCCCTTCCCGAGGGCACAAATTTTGTGCACTGGGCCTCTAGTATATAAATGCTAGATGATCTAAAATGTTACTAAAAAGAAGCAAACCACAAGACTTGCCATAAAAAATATCAAAACACATTTTAAAGCTGCAAGAGTCAAAATGTGGTACAGAAATAATGTGACAGATAAATGAAACAGATCAAATATCCATGAAACAGACTTAGTATAATAAATTGCTATTAGTATATAGAACTGCAATTTAAGATTTATTACATTTATCATTATCTAATCACATTATCTAAAGACTAAGCACATTCTAAGCTTTCCAAATTGGGTTGGAAATTGGTTAAATATTAGGGAAAATCTATATTCTCATTTTATATTATACTCCAAATTAAATGTAAAAATCTTTAGTGCCCTTGGCCTCCCCCCCAATAAAATTTTTTTTTGCTGTACTATTCCATTTATGTAAGGTTAAAAAAGCAAACAGGCAGAATGAATCCTTGGTAACAGTGGTAAAAGCCACAAATACTCTTATCTTTTAAAAAAATGGAAATCCAGGTGGAAAATTTAAAACAAAAATGTATAAATTTTTCTTGGAAGTGGGAGGTATTAGTGACTGAGGGAGTTGCACCAGAGGGGATCCTGAAATTTCAGTAGAATTCTATATCTTGATCAGAGTACTTACTCCATGAGTGTGTTCACTTTGTGAAAGTTAAGCTGTGTAATTTTCAAAGGAGGACTTATCTTATGTATTTATACTTAATACTTCAATAAAAAGCTTATTTATCAAATAAATAAATGCGAGGCCAAGTTGATGGTTCTGGCCAGAGGTTAGGGTTTCTGTACTTAAACATCCATTTCTTTTTCACTTGTGCTTTCAGAGGGGGCGGGGGAGGGTGGGTAGATGTTAAAGCTGTGTGGTGGAAAGTTGGCCTTACTTACATGAAGCCAACTAAGCAGGTTTGTAAAAATTCTGGGTTGGAACTTGTGGTCACCCCTTCCAGGAAGGGTATGTTTCACAGGGGGTCAGGAATCCTCATGCTGAACAGAGCTGAGGATCTCTGCCCTCAATCTCACATGCTCACAGCAGGAATTTTGTTGTTCAGTGAGTATCTGAGATGCAGATGAACATTTTGAAAAAAGATTCATCATAGAATAGAAAGACTATATTTATATTAAAAGTAGAATATATAAAAGCCCAATCCTTGCTACTTGTCCAGATTTTAATATGTATTAATCAATTTCTGGTTGTAACTATGAACATCTTGGTGACATCTCAAGCCAATGAGCTCAGTTAGGGCACATCACACCAACTGGATACAATCCCAAGAGCTTTTGAGACCTAGTTCATTGTCAGTTATAAAAGCATGTACCATAAAACTTTGTTTTTACTATTTGCTTGGTAAGGTTAGAAAGGGCTCTTCACTTGTGGAATGGTATATATTGTCCAGACAAAAATCTCAAAGCACAAATATGTGGGTCTATAACCATATAAATAAAAATTAGTCTCTACTAGTATAATAGTAACAACATTAAAAATTGTAATGACATTTGAATACTTGTTGAATAAGTATTTTGTGATGGAGTGCTTTACTAGTACCGTAGTATCTTATTTAATCTTCCCAATGATCCGATGAGATAAATATTATTGTTGATTTATTTGCCAGATAAAGAAAGTGATATTTGGAGAGGTCAAGTGACTAACTGAAGCCACAGAGCCAGAAAGTTGAATGGCACAACTTGCACAATCCTATTCATATTGAAATGTTTGAGACTTTGAATGTTGGATACATTTGCCTGTGAAACTAGTGACTAGTATTTTCCTTAAAAATTCCACGTTAGTCTTAGGTATTCACTTTTTTAAAATTGTTTAAAGTATTACATATGTCTCCTTTTCTCCAATTGACCCCTCTCCTCACCACTTTCTCCCCTCAGGACAAGTCCCCACTGCCCCAATGTCCATGTCCATTGGTTATGCTAATTTGCATGCATACAAGTCCATTCGTTGATCTCTTACACCACCCCCTCTTCGCGCCTTCTCTCTAAGGTTGGACTGTCCAGTGTTTCTTAGTATCTAGCTATTCACTTTGGTTTAAGTAAAGGATAGGCTAGCTGCATTGTAGAGTAGTCATCAGAAGAAATCTCAAGTCAGTTAATTAGATCCTTTTTCTTTGATGAACCAATTTCCACCATACTAATAAAAATTTACCTTCAGGATTAATATTGGTCTTCTTGTGACAATTTTGGAAACTTATAATTTATGAATATGTGATTTATTTGGGATAATTAAAAGCAGAAAAATTCAATTTAAACAGAGCATTAATGAAGGACAGGGACAAGATCTCTGCTGCCCAGAGAGGATTTGCTGTGAGGATTAGGTCATTGCCATGGTTAATTATCTACATAACTATTTAGCTTTGGTGTCCCCAGAACACACCAACAAGGAAGGAAAGACTTGAGTAGATTTCAAGAATCCTGCTTTAGAGACAAGGAAAGAAACTTAGTTTCTTTCAAACACAACTCAAATTTCCCTTTGTATATTGTTCCTCTTTCTCTTTTTCTTATTAAGTAGAATTAATTATTATGCTTACATTTCCAACTGTAAGTAATTTTAGTACTCATCTGTCCCTTCTGCTCTCATTTGCTCCAGATCATCTCAAAATGTTAAATGCACTTTATCATTCCATGTTCTAGCAATACTTTGGTGTGCATTATATTTTTGTATGAAAGGCACTAAACCTATAGTCTGATTAAAGACACATGTACACAAACTCTGGTTTTCAATTAAGGTTAAGATCATTGTTTGAAATCCCCAAGCCCACTGATACACTATTATATTTATTAGTCATTTCTGTCCTCAGACTCTTGGCACAGACTTAGCATTTCTGAAATGGTTGTTTGCTTTCTGTTCCTCTCCTCCCCTACAATTGCCAAAAAAGTCTTTATTGTAACTCTCCTTTAGCCCAGCATCTTCAGTGGCTGACCACTCACCCAAAGATTTAATCCAAAGATTGGAGTTTGGAATAAGAGGTCTTCCATGGCCTGGCCCAATCCTATAGCTGCAGTCTCAAATACCAAGGCTGCCGACCTGTCTTGTAAGATACCAAATGCAGGCCTGCGTCCCATTTCCCATTTTTTTGTGTCTCAGCTCATGCTGCTCCTTTGGATGGAAATGCTCTTTCCCCACTTTCTTTCTGATAAAAACCTTCCCATCCTCACAAAGATTCACAAACTACACATAGAGGCCAAATTTGGCAACTGCTTTTTTTTTTTTTTTTTTTTTTTTTTGTAAATTAAGTTTTATTGGCACACAGCTTAACCTTTCATCACATATTATCTACAGCTGGCTTCCCATTGTGACCAGGAGTAGTTGCAGCTGTGACCAGATAGCCTATAAAGCCTAAAATATTTCCTATATAACCATACCCTACTCTGAAAGCCCAGTTTAAACACCATCCCCTGGTTCCTCCTCAGATTATCCTGATAGAAGTAATTTCTCCATCCCTTGTATTCCCATAGTGCTGGGTCTCTTATCAAAGTCTTCAAAGGTTTTGCAAATGAATAACAAATGTCTTTTGGAGCAGGGGCCATGGGCTGTTCCACTTCAGACCTCTGCAATGCACTGCACACAGTAGGAGCTTATAGATATTCATTGAAATGTTTATTTTTATGAGTACTGTGTGGTATATGAGAACATGGGCTCCTTCCCATGCTTCAACTCCATCTCCTACTCATAAGTCCTAATATACCCATGTCTTTCACAGCCAGTTCTCTGAATTATTTCTTTGCAATTAACAAACAATATTCTCAGGTTTTCTCAGACCTAAGCTCTTGGTATAACAAATATCAAGTCAGATAAAGGACAATGTTTTACCTAATCAGATTATATAGCTACTAGATTAAAGAGAAAAATTTGATGAAGAAGACAAATTTTTCCTTTAAAGTAATAAATATGAATGTGACTGTCAGACCATAAAGAAATTTGGAATAGGATTATGTGAAAGTATATTTTCTAAGGAAGGACATAAGTGTCAACTCAGAATTCAGACAGAAGGAGTGGGCTTTTCCCATACTAACATCTACGTGATCCCTAATTTAAGGAATAGTGTCTGGCTTGGGGAAAGGTAGAATAGAACTAGGAGATGCAGTTGGTTGATGCATGGCTAGACAGCTGGAGAAGAGCTAATAGACTCAGGCCACAATGGAAGGAGAAAATAGGCTTATCTTTAAAGATCACTCCTTCAGGGATTTATTAGCAAGAAATAAAGTTTCAGAAGTCATCTGACTGGTGTTCTGCTTGATCAGAGAAGGGAAAAGGGTGCTTAATTCCTCCCATGGCAAGGTGAGAGCAGGAGAGCGGCGGAGACACTCCTGGAATGCACACTTCCCACTCCTGAAGCTTGACCCATGCAAGAAAGTAAGGGACACACTAATGACAGCATGTCCATGGAGCAGCAAGAGGTGGTGCCCCAGCTGCTGGTTAAGAAAGCTTTGAGGTTAGTTTTTCTCAGCTGTCAATTCTTTTTTAAGTCAACTATATTTACTAAGTGTTGTTTAAAGTTAGATATCTCTCCTTGAGGCTTAACTTGTATTCATTCCCAAATGAGAAAGCTCAATGATCTAATACAGTGGTCAGCAAACTATAGCTTGTGAGCCACATGTGGCTCTTTGGCCCCTTGAGTGTGGCTCTTCCACAAAATACCATCGCCTGGGTGTCTCTATTTTGAAGAAGTGGCATTAGAAGAAATTTAAGTTTAAAAAATTTGGCTCTCAAAAGAAATTTCAATCATATACTGTTGATATTTGGCTCTGTTGACTAATGAGTTTGCCAACCACTGATCTAACACATGGCAAAGTCTGACCTTGATTCAAAGAGGGAGGCTTAAAGGTACCTGCAAGTGGGTTAGGAAATGGACAGAGTTGGGACAGCATCATGCACACCTGACTCACAGACCATGGCTACTAAGCTATTCCTAATCCAGGGAGGAGACCTGGGAGCCATTAGCAGCCCAGCAGGAGATCCTGTCTGGAGGTGCTGCATTCCAGAGCAGGCTGGGAGAGAATGTTACTCTCCTGCAGGGACAGGGCTGTCAGTCCACTTCCATAAAAATGCATGACCCAGTCTACTCAGCAGCTGTTTTTTAAATTTGAGGAAAGCATCATTAGGTGTAGAAAAGCAGGTATGGATGCTTTGCATGTGTCTAAAACAATTAAAAGCAAAAACAAATGGCAGTTTCACTATTTCACAAAACCAATGACAAATCTAAGTACAGACAGGCATACCCAGTCTTATATGTCCAGGTAATTAGTACTAAGAAAGAAGCAGGTTCTGTTTGATCCAGCAGATCTGAAAACTTTTCAAGGCATAACTACTGACAGTGAAAGTGAAAAGAAAGCCCATGTAAACAGATTAAGGACATGAGAGCTTTCTTGAATCAGACAACAGATGGAAAATATGTAATGCAAAGTTAAATCCAGGAGCATGAAAACAGCAGCATCTCTCCAAATTGCAAGAGGGCACCATCTCCTTGGCAGGGGATCTCTGTGTGAAGATTTGATTTTGGACAGGAACCATAACTGCTAGCTGCTGAACAAAGGGGAAGAACTGAGTCCCAATAGGAAACCAACTGCTAGTGATCACCTTCTCTCTTGTGGTCAAGGAGCTCCAGCCACCAGTTGGAGCTTTAAGGTGTGTGGTTTGACTGGCTCCTGGGGCTGCCACTACCTGCAGCAGGTAGAGAGGAGGGTCACAAAGCCCATCTTGGCATCCTGTCCTGATGCCAAAAGCAGACAACTGCTGCGTGTCATATCACCTACTAAAATATTCTTTTAAAAACATACTTGACATTTTAGTGAGGTTGTGGAGAAACTGGAACCTTCGTTTGAGGAAACAAAAAGGTGCAACCACTGTGGAAAACAGTTTGGCAATACCTCACAAAGACAAACAGAATTGCGATATGACCCAGCAAGTCCACTCCTTGGTACCCAGAAGAACTGAAAGTAGGGACTCAAGCAGATACCTGTACAGTAACATTATCACAACAGCCAAAAGGTCCAACCACCCGACTGTCCATCAACAGATGAATGGAATGGACAAACAAAATGTGTACCCACATAAAAAGGAATACATTTTTGACACATACTACAACATGGGTGAACCTGAAAAACATTATAAGTGAAATAATTCAGACACAAAAGGACAAATACTTTATGATTCCATCTGTATTAGTTACCTAAAGTAGGCAAATTCATGAGACAAAAAGTAGAATAGAGGATACTAGGGGTTTCAGATAGAGGGAAAGGGATAATTATTGTTTATAAGGTATAGTTTTGGGATGATAAAAAATTTCCAGAAACAGAGAGTGGTGACAGTTTCACAACATCATGAATGTACCTAATGCCACTGAATTATATACTTAAAATTATAAAATTTATGTTTTATATATATTTACTACAATTATATATAATAAAGAGATGATATGCAAATTGACCATTTTTCCAACACACAAGTTGGCCACCCCATGTGGTCAAAAATGGCCACCCTCATGTGGACACAAGATGGCCAGCAGGGGAGGGAAGTTATGGGCAGTCAGACTTACAGGGGAGGACAGTTGGGGGTGACCAGGCCTGAAGGGGAGAGCAGTTTTGGGGGAACCAGGCCTGCAGAGGAGGGCAATTGGGGGCAACCAGGCCTGTAGGGGAGGACAATTGAGGGTGACCAGGCCTGAAGGGGAGGGCAGTTGGGGGTGACCAGGCCAGCAGGGAAGCAGTTAGACATTGATCAGGCTTGCAGGGGAGTGGTTAGGGGGTGATCAGGCTGGCAGGCAGAAACAGTTAGGGGCAATCAGGCAGGTAGGCAGGAAGGTGAGTGGTTGGGAGCCAGCAGTCCTGAATTGTGAAAGGGATGTCCAACTGCCCACTGGGATGGGGCCTAAACAGCAGTCGGACATCCCTCGAGGGGTCTCAGATTGGAGAGGGTCCAGGCTGGGCTGAGGGACACACACTCTGCCATGCATGAATTTCATGCACCAGGCCCCTAGTCCTATATAATAAAAGCTTAAAATGCAAATGCTGAATGGTATAATGCTGAATGGTATATAATGACCATTGTGTGTGTGTGGGGCGGGGGGCAGGGTTGGTGAGTAGGTGGCGCCAGGCCAACCAAGGTGCATACCAGTGGACAGATGGAGGAAATGATGATAGGGTGGTGATGGGGTGTAGAAGAAGTGGTGGTGACCAGTGGCAGGATGATGGGGGCCGGCACCATTACCTGATCACCTGTCTGGTCACCTCCAACAGAGGGCAGCAGCAGTGGGGCAATTTGAGGTGGGGCTGGCCACTTGCAGTCCCCAGATAGACCCACCAGAGTCGCCTCCCACAGAGGGAGGCCAGACTGTGGGGAGTGGGCCTAAGCCATCAGTTGGACATCCCCTGAGGGCTCCCAGACTGTGAAAGGGTGCAGGTCAGGTTGAGAGACCCCCTCCCTCTCCAGTGTACGAATTTTCATGCACCAGGCCTCTAGCTAAAAATAAAAGAGAAAGAATCCACATATTGTTTCATTTCTCTAAAGTGTTGTACTCTTTTTAAGGGCTGGATATCCTTTTAGATGCTACCCTGTTTCCCCGAAAATAAGACAGTGTCTTATATTAATTTTTGCTCCCAAAGATGCTCTAGGTCTTATTTTCAGGAGATGCCTTATTTTTTCATGAAGAAGAATACCGTACACATTTATTGTTAAATGAAAATAAAGGAAATTTATTACCTGTATACGGTACGGTAGTACGGTAGTTGTCAACACAAACCAGACAAACTGTGAATCCTACAGTATCAATAATTTACTCATTTATTCAATACAATCATGCCATCATCTTCTGGAACATCATCATAACAATCCAATTCCTGAATTTCCTGGTGAATTTCTTGTGACTCCATTTCTTTCAGAATCAGTGGACCATATCTCTCATGTTTAGCCTACGGGGGACTTATTTTCAGGGGATGCCTTATATTTCACTCAGAAGGAAACCTGTAAGTGGGTCATATTTTTGGAGGATGTCTTATTTTCAGGGAAACAAGGTAGTTTCAAAAGAATTCTGCTGAGGCAGATGGTGAAACTGGTGAGTTCAAGCAGGGGGGCTGGGATGGCTGGGGAAAGGGAGGGAGAGCCTGGCTGGTAGTGGGGGGAAGGGAGGCAGTACCTAGCCAGCTGCCACCAGTCTCTAGGGACCCTACCAGTGCATGAATTTTGTGCACTGTGCCTCTAGTAAGAAAATAAAAAAAATGATTTTAAAAAATCAAATGTAGATAACTGTCCTGGTCTGTTCATGCTGCTATAACAAAATATCACAAACTGGATGGACTGTAAACAATGGAAATTTATTTCTCATAGTTCTGGAAGCTGGGAAGTACAGTAAGTCCTCAGTTAATATCATTGGTAGGTTCTCAGACTTTAAGTGAAACAACATATAATGAAACCAATTTTACCATAGGATAATTGATATAAACAAGAGTTAAGTTCCTATGGCAGCTCATCAGCATTGTAACAAAGCAACATTGAACAAAACAACCTCATTGGATGACTTGCTGTACAAGATAAAGGTGCCAGCAGAGTCCTGTGTCTGGTGTGAGCCCTTTCCTAGAAAGCTGTCTTTTCCCTGTGTCCTCACATTCAGAAGGAGTCAGGGAGCTCTCTGGGGCCTCTGTTATGAGGGCACTAATCCCATTCACAAGGGCTCTGCCCTTATGACCCAATCACTTCCCAAATGCCCCATCTCCCAATACCACCACTTTGGGGGGTTAGGATTTCTTTTCCCCCCCTATTTATTTATTTGTTTATTTATTTTTATTATTATTATTTTTTTAAATGATATAACACCTGTATTTTTGGCATACTCTTCATTAAGTTCTACATGACTTATAATTTTGTCTAGTTATGTTTGATAGTGATTTAAAAAAAATAAATCTTTATTGTTCATATTATTACAAATGTTCCTCATTTTCCCCCCCTCCACCAGGTTCCCACCCCACCCTCTGCCCTTTCCCCACCCCCCATTGTCCTCATCCATAGGTGCACAGTTTATGTTCAGTCTCTTTCCGCACCCCCCACTCCTCTTTTCCCCAAGAATCGTCAGTCCACTCCCCTTCCATACCTCTGATTCTATTATATTCAACAGTTAATATTGTTCATTAGGTTTTTTAATTCCCTTGGTTTTTAGTTTCACTTGTTGATAGTTACATATTTGTTGTTCATAATTTTTATCTTTATTTTCTTTCTCTTCCTAGAGAACCCCCTTCAGCAATTCATACAATTCTGGTTTGGTGGTGATGAACTCCTTTACCTTTTTTTTTTTTTTTTTTTTTTTTTTTTAAATTTTATTTGTGAAGCTCTTTATCTGGCCTTTGATTCTGAGTGATAGCTTTGCTGGGTAGAGTATTTTTGGCTGTAGGTTCCTGTTATCCATTACCTTGAATATTTCTTGCCATTCTCATCTGTCCTGCATGGTTTCTGTTGAGAAATCAGCTGACAATCGTATGGGTGCTCCTTTACAGGTAACCACCTGCTTTTCTCTTGCTGCTTTTATTTATTTATTTATTTATTTATTTATTTATTTATTTATTTATTTATTTTAATATTTTATTGATTTTTTACAGAAAGGAAGGGAGAGGAATAGAGAGCTAGAAATATTGATGAGAGAGAAACATCGACCAGCTGCCTCTTGCACACCTCCTACTGGGTACATGCCTGCAACCAATGTACATGCCCTTGACCGGAATCGAACCTGGGACCTCTCAGTCCGCAGACCGATGCTCTACTACTGAGCCAAACCGGCTTTGGCTCTCTTGCTGCTTTTAATATCCTCTCTTTGTCTTTTGCTCTTGGCATTTTAATTATGATGTGTCTTGGTGTGGTCCTCTTTGGGTTCCTTTTGTTTGGGGTTCTGTGTGCTTCCTGGACTTGTAAGTCTATTTCTTTCCCCAGGTGGGGTAAGTTTTCTTTCACTATTTCTTTCAATATGTTTTCAGTATCTTGCTCTCTCTCATCTTCTGGGACCCCCATAATTCTGATGTTGGTTCATTTGAAGTTGTCCCAGAGGTTTCTTACACTATCTTCAACTTTCTGGATTCTCTTATCTTCTTGCTTCTGCGGAGAAGTGTCCTCTGGCTCTTTGTGTTACAAATCTTTGACTTGATTCTTGTGAACTTCCATTCTGATTTTAGGACTCTGTATAATATTTTTTATTTCAGACAATGTGTTCTTTATTTCTAGTTGATCCCTTTTCATATCCTCATAGGTATCATTTATTTTACCAGCCTTTTCTAGGAAATTCTTGAAAAACCTTATAAGCATGGTTTTGAACTCTATATCCAGTCGCTTTTTGTCCTCCATTTCATTTGTTTGTGATCTGTTTCCTTGTCTTGGCATTTTCGCTGCTTCCCTGAGTTGGTAGGGTGGCTTTGTGTGTTAAGGAGTCCTATATGGTTCAGTGGGTCAGTCTCCCAGTTATCTGAGGTAGATACTCTTGGTGCACTCCTTTGTGGACTGTGTGTACAGCCTTTTGTAGATAAGTCTTAATTGTTTTTGGAATCACTGGGAGGAACTGATCTCCAGGCCAATTGGCTGTGAGGATCAGCTGTGTCTATGCCAGGAGATAGCCTTATTCAAAAGCCTCTGTGCTCAGCTTGGATTGGGCGGAGTTTCAGGGTGGAGTCTACAGCCTTGCCTTCCATCAGCCCCGCCCTATGAGGTTCCTGAGTCTCAGTGTTCCTCAATGTCCTTAAGTACTCGCTGCTTTGGTACTTGCTGCAAGCACCTGAGAGAAAGGTGCCCTCAAGTTTCGCCCGTTACCAGACAGACTAGTCTCTCTCCCAATGAACCTGGAACTGAGGTTCAGTGCAGCTGGAAGTGGGATTGGAAGTGGGGTTCAGTGCAGTCTGGAGCTTTTGTCTCCTTCCCGCAAGAGCAATCCAGTGGCACAGTCAACAGTCCACCCTCTGCGCGCAACGTGCGTGATTCTGGGGCTCTGTCTTTCACCGCTCCTCTGAGTATCTGCCTTACAGCCCAGGCTACCTCTGTATGAGCCTGGGTCCCCAGGGTCTGGTCTAGAACTGGGGTTAAGTGCAGTTGGAACTGGGGTTCAGCACAGTTTGGAGCTTTTGTCTCCTGTCCGCTAGGGCAATCTAGCAGCAGATTCAACAGTCCGTCCTCTGCGCGTAATGTGATCAACTCCGGGGCTCTGCTTTTCACCACTCCCTGAGTTTCTGCTTTACAGCTTAGAATCCCTCTGTATGAACCTGGGTTCCCAGGGTCTCACCCAGAACTGGGTTTCAGTGCAGTCGGAATTGGGGCTCAGCACAGTCCTGAGCTTTTATCTCCTTCCCGCTAGGGAATGCCAAACAGGCACTCGGCCGCCCCACGTGCACACAGTGGCTCCGTACCTTGGGCTTTTACAGCTCCTCTGATTTTCCTTCTGGTTTTCTCTTTCCTTCTAGTTGTAGAATTTCCAGCCAGTCAACTTTCCTGTAGTTCTGGATGATGTCCACTTTATATTTTAGTTGTATTTTATTGAAATTGTTGTGTGAGGCTGCAGTTAGGTGTTTACCTATGCCGCCATCTTGGTTCTCCCTTGGGGGGTTCGGATTTCAACATACGAACTTGGGAGCGAGGGAGTGGATATAAACATTCAGTCCATAACAGTAACTGGAGTAAACCCACTTATCCTATCTAATAAAAGAGTAATATGCAAATTGACCATTACTTCATCACAAAGATGGCTGCCCCACAGCTAAGGCCAAGTTCCCTTAGGAGCCTTAATGAGCAACCAGCAGGGACCTGAAGCTAAGTTCTCCCCTCACCCGTGGGGCTTGACAGGGGACCTCAGGCCATGCCCCTCACCCAACAGGGCTTGACAGGGGACCTCAGGGTGTGTCCTCTGCCCTGGCATCAAGTTGGGGGACTTCAGGTTGCACCTCCCACCTTGGCACCAGGCTGGGGAAATTCAGGCCATGCCTCCTGCCCCAGCATCAGGCCAGGGGACCTCAGACCGCCACTTCTGTCCTGGTGCCAGGCCAGGGGGCCTGAGGCCATGCCCCCACCCTGTGGGGCTTGATGAGGGACCTCAAGGTGAGCTTCCTGTCCTGGTGCTGGGCTGCTCCCCTTACCCCAGCCCCAGGATGGAAAACCTCAGGCTGCACTCCCCACCAGGTGGGGCTTGGCAGGGGAATTCAGGCCACACCCCACACCCTGGAACCAGGCTAGGGAACCTCAGACTGCACCCCCTGCCCAGCAGGGCTTGACAGGGGGCCTCAGGCCATGCTTCCCACTTCAGCACCAGGCCAGGGGACCTGAGGCTGTGCCCCCCTGCCTGGCTGGGCTTGACAGGGGACCTCAAGCCATGCCCCCCACAAAGCGGGGCTTGATAGGGGACCTCAGGGTGTACCCCCAGTGCTGGATCGGGGGAACTCAGGCCTTGCTCCCAACCAGTGGGGATTGAAAGGGGGACCTAAGGCTGTGGCCCCCTCCCAGTGCTGAGCCGGGAGACCTGAGGCTGCAACCCCTACCTGGCCAGGCTTGACAATGGTGGGATTAGCTGAGTCTGGATCTAGCCCAATACGGGGGGGTAGCTAGGTCTGGGTCTCACACAATTTTGAGGTGCATGTGGGTGGGTCCTATGGTGCGCCCAGACTCTGACAGGAGGAAGGTTTTCATATACATTTTACTAATTTTCTTTCATCTCTGACACTTGTATTATAGAGAAAGGGCAAATAGCAATAAATTATTTCTTCTAATTAATCCTCTTTTAATGTGCACAAATTTCATGCACCAGGACACTAGTGTATTTATAACAAGCAAATATCCATTAACTCTAAAATATGAATTTATAACTAAGGATAATTAGACATTATCAAAACAAGGGCAAGTTCAAAAAAAAAAAATCTTCAAGGCTAGTTACAGAAAGGAAATTCCTTGCTTTGATAAAAGATATCTATCAGAAACTTCAGCAAACATCCATTAGAAGCATTCCATTGTCAGGAACAAGATAAGGAAGCCCACTACCACTATGACTATTTCAAAATTGTTTAGAGGTGTGCATCTAAGTGCAACAAGACAAGAAAGAAAAGATAGACTACTGCGAAGAAGAGTACATTATTATTATCCACAGATAATTAAGATTTTTCACTTAGAAAATCCATATCAAGTAATTGAAAAATTAGTAGAGTTGTTAAAAGAGTCTCCTGGGGGCCATATTTTAGTTGCCGATGAATATGCATAGAATATAGATCACGAGGAAGAACTGTGTATGGATTTGGTTCAAACAAAATGAATAAATAAATATATAAAATAAATTGACTTAACCTAGCTGATGTGGCTCAGGGGTTGAGTGTTGATCCAGGAACCAAGAAGTCACTGGTTCTATTCCTGGTCTGGGCACATGCCCAGGCTTGATCCCCAGTAGGAGATCAAGGAGGAGGCAGTTGATTGATGATGTTCCTCTCTTATTGATGCTCTATCTCTCTATATCCCTCTCTTGTCCTGTCTCTAAAAATCAATAAAAACATTTAAAAAATAATAAACTGACTAAACATACAAAATAAGTATATAAAATAAACTCACAACATACACCTGTGTGACTTATTGAAAATATAATGGAAATAAAGATCTTATATTATATTAGGAAAAACTATAAAATACATAGGAATAACATAATAAAACATATGAAAAGTCTAGATAAATAAACATTATTATTAAAAAATATAAAGTGGGGAGGTATATCATTCTCCTAAATCAAAAGAGTCAATATTGCCTGATCAGTGTGGATTAGTGGTTGAGTGTCAATCTATGAACCTGGAAGTAACAGTTTGATTCCTAATCAGGGTACATGCCCCAGTTGTTGGTTTGATCCCCAGTGTGTGTAGTGTAGGAGGCAGATGATCAATTATTCTCTCTCATCTGTGATGTTTTTATTTCTCTCTCCCTCTCCCTTCCTCTATGAAATCAATAAAAATAGAAATATTTTAAAAGATTTAATATTGTGAATAATTTTTTGTCTTCAAATTAATCCAAGTTTACTGCAATCTCAATTAAAATCTTAACAGAAGTTTTATGGATTTTAAAGAGTATGTAGAACATATAATAATATGAACAATAAAAACTTATTTAAAAACAACAACAACAAAAATAAAGTAGCACACAATTTGAAAAAAAAAAAAAAGAGTATGTAGAACATATAAGAACATTTAAGGGAAAAAAGTGTTTGAGTAGGGAATTGGGGAGGGGACAGAGAATTGGCCTAAAAGAGAATAAAACACATACATTCAAAACTTCAGTAATGAAAATAATATGGCCATAACCAGTTTGGCTCAGGGGATAGAGCATCAGCTGGGAACTCAAGGGTCCTAGGTTCAATTCTGGTCAAGGGCATATGCTTGGGTTATGGGCTCAGTCCAACATGCAGGAGGCAACCAATCAATGATTCTCTCTCATCATTGATGTTTCTATCTCTCTCTTCCTCTCTGAAATCAAATATATATATATAAAACAATATGGTACTTAAACAGGAAGAGACAAATCAATCAATAAACCTAGACTGAGAATTCATAAACAAATCTATATATATTTGAATTTAATACATGGTGGAGGTGGCATTTCAAATTAGTGAGGGAAATTTTACAAATAGTATTGGGACAGCTGTCTGTTTGGACAAAAATGTTAGATTCCCTATCTCACACCACAAAAAAAAATTAATTCCAGATGGATTAAATATTTAAATATAAAAAGATGATTATAAAAAATAATAGAAGAAAATAGCTTATCTAATAAAAAAGTAATATGCAAATTGACCATCACTCCAACACACAAGATGACTGCCTCCATGTGGTCAAAGATGGTTGCCCCCATGTGAACACAAGATGGCCACTACAAGATGGCCAGCAGGGGAAGGCAGTTAGGGGTGACCAGGCCTGCAGGGGAGGGCAGTTAGGTGCAAACAGGCTAGCAGGGGAGCAGTTAGACATCAATAAGGCTGTTAGGGGTGTGGTTAGAGGTCGATCAGGAAAGCAGGCAGGTGAGCAGTTGGGAGCCAGCAATCCTGGATTGGGAGAGGGATGTCAGACTGCCCAGGATCAGGAAGTTGTGGGTGATTAGGGCTGGCAGGGAAGGGCAGTTTGGGGCAATCATGCAGGCAGGCAGGCAGGCAGGCAAGCGAGTGGTTAGGAGCCAGCAGTCCCAGATTGGAAAGGATGCAGGCTGGGTTTAGGGACACCCCCCTCCCCCAGTGCACAAATTTCATGCACTGGGCCTCAAAGTGCAAAAAGTGTGTACAGTAATATCAATTTTAGAAAATATATATTTATTCGTACTTTCTCAAAGGACTGTAGGATACCCACTGAGCTGTTAAGAGTGGTGATTTAGCCCTAGCTGGTTTGCTCAGTGGTTAGAGTGTCGACTCACAGACTGACGGGTCTCAGGTTCGATTCTGGTCAAGGATATGTATTTTGATTGCAAGCTCCTGGCCCTCGTTGGGGCATGTGTGGGAGGCAATCTATTAATATGTCTCTCTCACATCAATGTTTCTCTCTCTCTCTCTCTCTCTCTCTCTCTCTCTCTCTCTCTCTCTCTCTCTCTCTTTCTCTCTCTCTCTTTATCTCTCTCTCTTCCCCTCCCTTCCACTCTCTCTGAATATAAATGGGGGGGGGGGGAATCCCTTAGGTAAGGATTAAAAAACAACAACAACAAAAAAAGAGTGGTTATTTATCTCTGTCTTTCCACTTGAAAGCAGTGGATCAAGCATGGGTTGGCATAAAGGAGGAATTTTATCTTTTTGCTCTATATTGTCTCTACTGTTCAAAATTTTAACAATGTGAATGAAAAAAAATATTAGAGATTGTCATACAAATACAAGACATCACTTTAAAATTCTCCAGCCTTTTCCATATAGAAAGCTGCTAAACTAATAAATTAAAGTTTGCAAATTATAGATGATCCATGATACTTGATATTAATGCAAACCATTATTATTATTGTTTAAAATGTTTAAGAAAACATACTTGAAAGTAAAGATATTGCCAGTTTATTTTTAAAATCTTACAGATGTTTAAAAAATTCTTTCCAAGTCTAAGGTTCTGTGACAATGTAACACATTGGCAGATATGACTGTCCTGTAGAATCAATTTTTGTCTGGGATGCTTTTATGTCTGATTTCTTAATCTTACATTATGACATTAGGAAATTGAGCTGTCTGAACTATGCCAAACACTGGTATTTCAGCTAAAATAATTTTACATATTTTATTAAGGAAGAGGCATAATATAAAATATTAATCATTTTAGTAAAATTAGATTTAATTTTTTATTTCCAAAGAGAAGAGTTCTGAGTAACTCATCTGCAAAAGGAAAATACATAGCCTACCACAAATATAGCAGTTCCAAAGTCTTTTCCATTAAAAAAAAAAATAGGAATCTATAAGCCACTAACTAGTCTACATTTTAGAGCACGTGAACAAATTCAAATTAACCATTCTACTGAGAAGTGGGGCTGAATTCTGTAGAATTCAGTTGGTTTCTAACTTAAAATGAGGCAAACATCCTACCTCCTGAAATCTGTGCACCATTCAACACCATGGTTTCTCCAGCTTTGCCCAGAGAAACGTGAAGTGATGAGCTGGCCTGGACCCCAGCTCTGCATGGCCCTGTCCCACTGTGAGCTACATCAGGGCTGGTGCCAGACTCAGCCTTCAGAACCTGAGTCCAGCAGGTTCAGTTATTGATGGCCAAACCAAATTAAACCATAAACTTACTACTTACACATTACCCAAGGTTTTTGGTATACATGCCTCCTTGTTCTATGTAGTATTTTGTTTTAAAATTTCAACTTTCATAGCCTAATTCTATAATTACATTTTTAGTAACTATCACGCCAAATCTTTTTTTGAAGCAAGAAAAGTAAACTATGTCTCATTTTAAAAGTCAGAAGACAATACAAGTAAAAATGCTTAGAGACCAAGTGCTGTGTATTCATAGAGCACAACTTCTATTATTAACTGAGTGAGTGGCCTCCAGTCATTTAAATATTGAGGGCTTAAAAACCCTTTCAAATGATTAAACCACCTTCTATTTTTTATCTATCAAGTTTGGAGAGTCTCTCATTAGAAAATACAAAGTGTTTCCCGAGAAAAGTTTGTTTTGTAGTACAAATAACTAAATAACTAAAGGTAGGGCAACTGAAAAAAATCATTAAAGTTGAATATATTTTTTAAAGCAATGATACAAATTTGAACTACTTATTTTATCAATATTGCCTATTCTGCAGAACAAACAACAAAATCAATTATGTGAACCAAGTTAAACTTTTATACAAAATACAGTTTATATAGCCAATATCTCAAGGTAAGAAAGAAAACCAAAACTTTCATAATTACCTGGAAAATTGTGGAGAAACCCACCAATATATCTTTGGAAAATGTTTCAACATTTGGAAATGTGTAATTCAAAAAATAGTCATTGGACAGTTCAAAATAGCTGGACAGATCTTAAGTAATCCCATGCAATTTTAACTTTTAAAACACATTGACTTCACAGAAGACTTAGCAGGATAAGTCGGATAGGTAAAGAAAGCACTTGTGATGAGAAAAAGAACATCCCAACAACTGTGAACTTTCAAAGGGTGAATTTTATGGAATGTGAATTACCTCCCAATTAAAAAAAAAAAAGAATTTAAAAGAAAAGGGCATCATGAGTGTTGTTTAAGTTCTACAGCCAGAATCTCCTGGTCATCACCTCTGGAACCACCTTCACTATAGCTTCTTTCTGTTTCTACTTCTTCTTTGCCCATGTGGCATCATGTAATATTGCACAGACTTTGAATTTCTCATGCACTCTAATGGTTTATAGGAAAAATAAATTTAACTTAACTTTCTGAATCACCCTCTCATTGATTCGGTACTTCCAATTTCCTCTGTCTCATCTTCATCTTTTTGAGGGGGAGGTGGAATTTTGATTCCACAAAGCTTTGACTAATAACAAGTTCTCTGAGACAAAAAGAAAGGTACTGAATATTTAACCATTTATATATATAAAACCCTAACATGCAAATAGACCAAACTGCGGAACAACCTAACAACTGGTCGCTATGTCATGTGCTGATCAAGAAGGGGCGTGTGCGGAACATGGCAGCCATCAGCAGGAGGTGGCAGAGTGCAGAACATAGTGGGCATTGGCTGTGGTGGTATGGTGGAGCAGGTGAGCGGGGGTGCCAGACCAATATTAGTCACTGTCATTGAGGTGAGCCTCTGGTGATTACTGAAAATTCTTTGCTCTCACACCCTCTGCCAGCACCGGAGCCACTGCTTGCACCTGCTGCTGGAGCCACCACTTGCACCCACTGCCGGTGCTGACCCTGCTCACATCCATTGCCAACTCCTGGTGCTGGTTCCAATCACCCTTGAGGGCTTCTCCACTCCCCCCTGTTCCTGAGGGGTGATCAGGGCAGTAGCCACCACTTACACCAGCTGACAGTGCTGGCTCCACTCATACCCACTCTGGCACAGCCCCAATTGCTCCACACTGTCAGCGGGCTCAAGCGGAGCTGGCAATGTTAGCACATGGGAGTGGTGATGGCGGGAGAGGGGCTGCTGGCAGACAGGGGACCATTGGCTGCAGCAGGAGGGTTTGAGTGGGGGTATGGAGAAGGGCAGAGACCCACCCATGTGCCCACTGCAGCCTAGCGGATCCACTGTTCCTTTCAAGGTGCACAATTTTGTTACATTGGGCCCCTAGTTGCTAATAAATGTCAGGGGCTCTGCTGGGCCCTGAATGTCTTTACCCTATTGTTCTCATGAATATTTCCAAGATCAGGATTCCAATTCCATCTGCAAGATGGAAACACTGAGTGGTTTCCATTCAGACACCCAGTGTTTATTTAGCCAGGATATGGGTCTTTTGTTCAGAGGACACAACTTTAAAATCCGTTGGCTGAGTAGGACTAATTCAAGCCAGGGAAAACTTACTAAAACAACACAAAGTTTACAAAAAGTGGCATTGTTTGTTGGTGCATTTGAACACCACATTTCAAATAATCCTGAAGAACACTCCCATTCTAGAAGACAGGATGTTTATGCAAATGTGGTCTCCTAATAATACAAAAGAAAGGAGGGAACATACAAGACTATTTCCTACAATTCAGAATAACACACAAGCCTACCAGCATGGCTCAGTGGTTGAGTGTCAACCTATGAAGCAGAAGGTCACCATTGGATTCCCTGTCAGGGCATATGCCTGGGTTGTAGGATCCATCCGCAGTGTGGGGATTGTGGGAGACAGCCCATCAGTGATTCTATCTCATCATTGATGTTTCTATCATCTCTCTCCCTTCCTCGCTGAAATCAATAAAAAAAATATTTTTAAAAGTTAAAAAAAAAAATAACACAGAAACCATTCACTGGGAACCTAGGCCTATTGCCACTCTGATGGTTCCTAGGTTTGCCAGAGCAAACGTAATGGTTTTACACTTTAATTTGGTTTGTCTCAGAGTTCCATCTGCTATCACTTCCTCCTCCCAGCAAACAAAACAAAACAAAACACACACACACAAAAACAAACAAACAAACAAAACAAAAACCCCCCTACAAAACTAAGTGAGACTAATTTTGGTTGCAGAGAAAGAAGAGTTGCAGAATCTGGAGTTCTTGGTGACTCTGATGCTCAAAGTTTGCAAAATTAATGATCTCTCAACTACTGGAGTCATTGACCATTGCATGGCTAATGGTAGACCTTGGTTCTAAGAATTTCTCCAAGGCATTATCTCTTAGTATACTATTGCTCTTGGAAAAGACAGCCTGGGTTCAAATCCCATGTTTACCTCTTCCTTGTTCTGTGACCTTAACAAGTTACATTATCTCCCTGTGCCTATTTTCTTATCTAAAAATGGGGATGGGAACTGTTCCTATCCCATAAGGCTGTTGAGAGTGTTCAGCAATCTAACACATGTAAAGTACTAAGAACAATGCCTGGGACCTGCTGGGCTATTTAATTTCCTGTTAAATTAGTAATTCAAACCTAAAAAAGAATATTGTTCACTAAAAATGAGTATTTTTCACTAAAAGAAATTGCTTTCCTAATAGTGTTTTGTTAGCTGATTTGTATATGCTTACTTGAATTAGAAATTGGTAAAAATTAATTTGTAAGACCTATATTGTTTTACTTAAATGCAATCAGTTAGAAACTCAGAAAGCAACAAAAAATTCCTTTTGTGGGAAAATGGGTTAAAAATGGCCTCTCCTATTGATAATATTGCCCCAAATTATTGCTGAGAGGCTCTGAAGCTGTTCAGAAGACACAGACTTACTGTCACCCCAGGCAGATGAGGCAGGAAGAAGAAAAAAAAATGGCTTTGCTTTAGACCCCCAGGGAGTAAAGGTCCAGACAGAGTCATTAACTGCCTTTGGCTACTTCAAACTCCAACAGAACAAAGACTGGCAGAACTCTGGGCTCTACAAAGAGCTTCTCCATCTCAGAAAGACAGTTTAGCCAATTATTCTATATAATAAAAGCCTAATATGCTACCCTGTTTCCCCGAAAATAAGACAGTGTCTTATATTATTTTTTTCTCCCAAAGTTGCGCTAGGTCTTATTTTCAGGGGATGTCTTATCTTTCCATGCGCTAGCTCTTATTTTTAGAGGATGTCTTATTTTCGGGGAAACACGGTAGCTATGTGGTAGACTAGTGGGCTATTCAACCAAACAAGGTGTAATATGCTAATAATATGTTAAGGCTGTTCAACTGCTCGCTATGACGTGCACTGACCATCAGGGGGCAGACACTCTGGTAGGTTAGCTTGCTGCTGGGGTCCAGCTGCTGGGGCTTGAGCAAGACTGGCCGGACATGCCCTGGAGCTCTCCTATAGTCCCTCCTTGGCTGGCTAACCTCCCACGTCTCTCCCGGTACCGATCATGCACTGCTGGGGGTTTCTCAGCCTGGTCTGTGCCCTCTCACAATCTGGGGCCCCCTGGAAGATGTCAGAGAGCCAGTTTTGGCAAGATCCCACAGGCCAGGCCAGGCCAGGCCAAGGGACCCCACTGGTACACAAATTAGTGCACCCAGCCTCTAGTTGAATTCATAATCATGTTTCTCTTGGAAAGAGCAAAGGATGGTTTACTCATGTAAATATTAAGCATTTACTTGCAATTATGACTTTTTAAATTTTCTCCACCCAAGCTGCTCATTTCATTGCGAAGACATTGCTTTGGCATTCCCAGTGACACCACATATCTGAGAACCTCTGGACATTGCTGTGTTCATCTCACCACCCTAGAATAAACCAGCTGGAGTGACATGTTTCCTCTGGAAAAAGATCAAACTTACCCAAATAGTTGTTGCTCTTGTGCATCTCAGTGATGTTGATCTTTGTGGCTCCTTGGGGAATCTCAACAACTCGATGGTAGCCCAGGCTTGTGAGGGCGTGCTTAAACACGCCTGACACAACCTGACAGCCTGTATTATCGCCTCCACACACCCCACATTTGTCCACCACTTTGTCGGAGCCTAAGTAGTCATCACAGCCGATGCTCTGCAAAGAGGTGGAAACAGAAGACTCTTGTAGCATTTCTCAACAGCATCCAAGGAAAGGGAAAAATGATGAAACTCTAGTGGTGGAGCTCAAACTGACCCTGCTTCAGCCCCATTTCATTCCTGCAGATGAGCAAGTTCCTGCTTTCCTTCACTCAACAGATTATTACAGAGCAACTACTCTGGGCAAGGATGTTCTCTTCTAGGTATGTGTGAAATGTAAATTCTAGGGGCTGGTGGAGAAACAGTCAGTAAACAAGATAAGTAAACTAAAGAATGCATTTGGTGGTAGAAAATGACCAAGAGAAAAATAATGCAGGGATAAGGGTAGGGAGAGTGTAGGGCTACAGGCACCTATCACATAGGCTGGACAGTGAAGCTGTTTTGCAAATCCATCCCCCAAGGGACTCAGAGAGGAGAGGCAGGCCATGTTGGGGCTTTTATATAAACAAGTTCTTTGGGACCATAAGTGCTGTAATTAACACTGGGGTCTGTCCCCAAGTTTTATGTTCTAAATGACTTGATAATACAAACATTTAGCAAAGTATGCCCAAAAGTCATGCTCTCAGGCCCAGTTTCTTAGGAAATTAAATTTGTTGAAATTTGGGGTTCCATTGTTCACTGTGGCTCTGAGGAGCTGGACAGAGGACTTCTGTTTGGCTCCTCCAATGCACTTCCTCAAGGCAGAAGGGGCAGGGAAGCAGGGGCCAGAAACATTAGCAACCTGGATGATCACATCTAAATCAGGGGTGTACAAAGATGGTCCAGGCATTATCATTAGTGTTTAAAGTGTTTAAAGGAATTCTGACTTCCAACATTTCCTCCTGAAAGAATCTCTCATTTCTCATTCCAAGATTTTTTTTGCTTTATCTTCCCAGTCCCCATTTATATTTCTGTTGGAGCAATTTTATTTTGCATAAAAAAAGCTAAACCTTGGATAAGAATAAACAATCAGCATGGAATCCTTTTCCACTCTTGGAGCTGATGCCAGAGAGCTCACAGTGCGCTCCTAAACCCCCAATGGGAACACATGGTCTGAGCAAAGAATTCTGTCACATCTCCCCAAGCAGATGGAATAGTAGATTGTGGCATGGACAATGAAATACTGGATGACAGAGTTATTTCACTGAGGTATGAGAATATGGAACAGTACTTGAAACCAGAATAGAATTCTAAAACTTTAGACACATGTTTGCTGAAGACAGGCTTGTGTTGGTTTTTCAATTCTAACCATCAGACCTCATCTCAGGAGCAAAATGGTCTGCAAACCATTAAAAGTCCACTTCTGATCTTGTTAAACAAGCCTGGGGCTGTGCATGTGTGTCCTGTGGGTCAAATCATACAGGCAGAGTCAAGTCAGGAAGTGTTCATTCTTCCCCTCCAAGTTCACATTGACTGACATCCTTCTTTAGGCATTCCAGGTCTGCACTATTACTGCCATATACTTGAGAGCAGTTAGTCCATCAACAATTACTAGTCTCTCTTCACAAATAGCTTCTCTGCAAAACATTATTTTTGACAATAACAGAACATCATTTCAATATGTTCATTCATATCCAATTAGCCTTTCAAAATGCAGTGTTTGCTCAAATATTTCTTGCCCCTGTCCCATGCATATTTTAGTGAGGGGAAAATGTTTTCCACACACGATTTCCACCTTCTCAACTCCTCAGTTCTCCTTTGCTTTGAAACAAACAAACAAACAAAATACCACCACCAACAGAGATTTTGGCAAGTAGATCCAATGGTGCAACATCCTAACAGAATTAAGGAGTGCCTCTGTCACTGATGGGGAAGAAGGACAGAAAAGCTGATGAGCACTCTCTCCCTCCCCAGCAACATCTAATCTCCCACTTTCCCCACCAAGGACCTATTCCCACCATGTCTTGACTGTCCCAGACTGAGTTCATTCTCCTGGGGCACCCAGGTAAAGTGAACAATGCACATGATAGCATAGAGATAAGAATGAAGGCTTAGGAAGTAAAAAGTAGGAGAATATATTCATAGACATGCTGAGAAGTAGGGTTGCTGGGAGGGATGGAATAGGGCTTTAACATTCAGGTGAAGTTGTCAAGAATCTGTTTGCCAGGGTGAAGTACTAGAATTTTGCCGGATGGGATCCACAGTCACTGGATGTTTGAAGAATGGGAGGGCAATGCTCAGATTAGTTTTTCAGATAATAACTTGGACTGTGGTGTGGTTATGTCTTTGAGTGGGGATAACACGCAGTCTAGCCACTGTTTTTCTCTTGTAAACAAAGGGTAGGGTTATTTCAAGAGTGAATGAAAGTTGCCGAGGATGGGACAGACAATGGCATCAATCCTCAGCCCCAAGCCCAGTTAGAATGGGGTGATCACAAGGAAAGTCCACTGCCATGTATTGCTTCAGATAACCATAGACACAGACAAAATGTCATTTATCTTGTGAATCAGACACTCTATCAAAATGCTCTGCACAGTGTAATGGGTTGCCCCCCCACCCCCCCCCTACCCCCGTCCCCCCAGATCCCTATGCAATGCAGCCAGCCACTCTGGAAGAATCTCAACACTGAGAGGGAGGGTGGCAGTTCTTCCTAGCAGACATCCAATATCCTGGAGGTTGGCTACAGGGAAGAGTATGGCCATACAAGCAATGGTAAGAACTAAAGGGGTGACATTCTGTCTCTTCAGGACCCGGCTCTGGATTCTGAATGCCCAGTGTTCACTCCTCAAAAGAGAAATCAGAAATAAAAGTATGAAACCTTTCTTGGGGGAGACAAAAGCTGACAGAGCACCCTTCTAGTGTATTAGTGATCACCCTGAATCTCTGAAAGTCTGGGTTGTCATGGAGTTGCCAAATGCCTCACAGGCACTTCACAAAGCAGGAGGGACAATCCTACAAGGAGAACTGGGCAGATAATATGCATTCAAGATCTTTATTTTTAGGTAATTACATATCTGACAACTGTCCCTTCTTCAGCCCAGGCCACATGTGAGAATTGGATGATATAATGAGGGGCAATTTGGACTGGGTGTCCAGGTATGGCATGGCTAAAGGAGTGATCTATGGGCCAGGACCTGAGTGACAGGAAGGACCAGCCATGAGAGAACCTAAACCTGCAAACATGCATTTTTATCACTGATGCTGGGGAGTGACTACACTGGGCAGGTGGGCTAGGTAATCCCAGGCTGTATCAAACTCAGTTTCTGCCTTCGGGAATTTGAGTCTAACTGGGGTAATGGGACATACATAAGAATTTATTAAATAAGAGGAGGCCTGCATTCTCTATGTCATGCTGGGCCAGGATTTGCACTCTTTTAGAAAGTTGTTAATTAACAATTAGATACATAAAGTCTAGAGGATGTTGCAACTAGGGGAATAGTGATGGAGTGAAGAGGGTTTTAGAGACACCTAGGAAGCAAAATGGACAGGCCTTTGTGACTGATCAGTTGGAGAAGGAGCTTGAATCTTTTTCAGCACTATCATATTCACAATTATAGTCCTCTAAACATGCATTTTTCTCATTGAACCTTAAAAGCAATCTGTGATACTGCTTTTGTAGGAAAGACTTAGGAAAGAAGTTAGGGCCACAGGAACATACCAAGATACTTAGTTTTTCCCTGGCTGGTGTGGCTTAGTTGCTTAAGCACTGTCCCAGGCATAGAGAGGTTGCAGATTCCATTCCTGGTTAGGGCACATGCCCAGGAAACGAGCTTGATCCTTCCTGCGTGCAGAAGGCAGCCAATTGATATTTCTCTTCCTCCACACCCCCCTTTAAAAATCAATTAGAAATTATTTTTGAAAGCTAGCACTGGAGTTTGAACCATAATCCCATGCTTTTAACCATTTTGCAAAAATCCTCCCAACTCCCCGCCCCACCCAAGAATCAGAGGCTGTGCTGAGTTCCAGCTTTGTTGAAGGAGTGGATGGTATGGTGACTAAGTGCAGAGGAAGAAGCTCAGCACTGTTGTCACATCTCAGCGAGAGCTTGGCCCAGAAGAGACTGGCATTATCCTCTTCCAATATTATGGAGCACCAACCACATACATATCTCTCCCACCTGGGCTGCTTTAACCCTATACTTTACACATAGTAAGTGATTAAATATTTTAGTTAATCTTCCTATTACAATAGTTTTCATTTATCTTGAAACAGTTTGACTCACAAGCAGTTGCAAAAATAATACAGATTCAGAGCCCCTTTACCTAGCCTATAAGATGATGATATCTTATGTGATAGTATCTCACATAAGCATAGCTCACATCAAAACATGGCCATCAGTGTGACACATTAACTCATGAGTAAACTTTACTTTGATTTTACTACTTTTTCTGAGTGTGTAGTTCTATAAATTTTATAACACATCTAGATCCCTGTACTGTGTTACTGTACAGCAACTGGCATTCTCCAGAACATGGCCACGTAATTGATCAGTGGAGCTGCTGTCAGTTAGCAGGAAAGGCGGTTGGCACCATGGAGAGGACATTGGACTGGAACTCAGTCCAATGGGTCATTTCTCTGTGGAGTTGGCATTGAAAACATTTCTATCACATCCATATCTTTGAGAAAATAGTGCCCCAAAATGAATCTGGCCTGAATTCTGGTTTGTATTTTGGAAGACTGGTCAATTGGTTTCTGAAGTAGATGACTTAACAGTGCTGGCCTATGTCTCCCAACTCTCTCAGAGGCACCACCAGAGTGCCATCTGTGGGTGCTTAAGGTGGCACTAGTGTTTGCTGGACCTAGGTCATGGGCTGGCTCTGCCACTTGGGGCACTGCCCCTTTGGCATTCTAGGCCTCAATTATCTGTGGCTGGGGATGGTGCAACTATCTAACTCAGAGCACTGTTGGGAAGATCAGAAAAGGATTTAAAAATGAAAACAGTTAGCTGTCCATTTTGCTTCCTAGAAGCTTTAGCATTCCTAGAATGCTATTAATAGGGTGGCTTCTTATTTTTTATCATTGTCTTCATATATTGGTTTCATCTGGAATCTATTTTTAAGTAAACTCCATCATACTTGGGCCATATTTCTATAACACTTTCTATTATTATTTTTTTAATTTAATAAATCTTTATTGCTCAGATTATTACAATTGTTTATCCCCCCCCCCATAGCTCACTTCTGCCCAGTTCCCACCTCATCCTCTGCCCTTACCCCCCGCCCCCATTGTCCTCATCCATAGGAGTACAATTTTAGTCCAGTCTCTTCTTGCACCCCCCGACACCCCTTTCCCCCTGATAATTATCAATCCACTCCCTTTCTTTGCCCCTGATTCTATTATATTCACCAGTTTATTCTGTTCCTCGGATTTTTAATTCACTTGATTTTTAGATTCACTTGTTGATAGATATGTATTTGTTGATCATAATTTTTATCTTTACTTTTTTCTTCTTCTTCCTCTTCTTAAAGAATACCTTTCAGCATTTCACATAATACTGGTTTGGTGGTGATGAACTCCTTTAGCTTTTTCTTATCTGTGAAGCTCTTTATCTGCCCTTCAATTCTGAATGATAACTTTGCTGGATAGAGTAATCTTGGTTGTAGGTTCTTGCTATTCATCACTTAAAATATTATTTGCCACTCCCGTCTGGCCTGCATAGTTTTTAGCCAGAATTTGGAAACAGCCTAGGTGCCCGTCAGCAGATGATTGGATCCAAAAACTATGGTACATCTACACAATGGAATACTATGTTGCCATAAAAAAGAAGGAATTCTCATCATTTGCAGCAACCTGGATGGGATTGGAGAACATCATGCTGAGTGAAATAAGCCAATCAATGAAAGAGAAACACCACATGACCTCACTCATTTGTGGATAATAAAGATAATAATAAACTGATGAACCAAAAGATAGATATAGAGACAGTAAAGCAACAAGCAATTTGTCAAATTACAGAGGGGAGGGGAGGAGGATCTGGGGGAGATAATAGATCAACCGAAGGACTTGTATACATGCATATAAGTACAACCAATGGACATAAAACTCTGGGGAGGGAGGGAATGTGTGGGAGGGAGGGGGGCAAAAAAAATCAATAAAATATGTTAAAAAATTAATTAATTAATTAAAAAAAAAAGAAATCAGCTGATAATCGTATGGGTGCTCTCTTATAGATAACCAGCTGCTTTCTCTTGCTGCTTGCAAGATTCTCTCTTTGTCCTTTGCTCTTGGCATTTTAATTATTATGTGTCTTGGTGTGGTCCTCTTTGGATTCCTTTTGTTTGGGGTTCTGTGAGCTTCATGTACTTGTAAGTCTATTTCTTTCACCAGGTGGGGGAAGTTTTTTGACATTATTTCTTCAAATAGGTTTTCAGTATCTTGCTCTCTCTCTTCTGGCATCCCCATAATTCTGATGTTGGTACGATTGAAATTGTCTACTATTTTTTAATCACAGATAATATCTTCTTCATTTGGAGAAATGTAGAAAATGCCTTTATTCTGCAGGCTGATGCTCTATCCACCAAGGAAAACCAGCTAGGACCTTCCAGTGATTTTTGCAACACATTGCAGGAAAATTTTACACATTGCAAATCATCATAGGAGAAATTGCTCAAGAATTGCCCCCAGTTGTGTGCCAAAATCAACCTAAATGAAATTTCCTGAGGGAAACACACAATCTAATGACATATTTGGTGGTGGATTTCATGGGGAGGGGCTTCTGTGCTCCCTGGCAGGTAGGCCAGTGCAGGCCTGCAGACCATGGAGCTTCTGATTCTCTAAAGGGAAGCAGGTGTTTCAGTGTGTGTGCAACAAGCACAGCCTCAGTTGGTCGGCTAGATGACACCAGCAGGTAAAACGACATGCCTTAATAATCATGCTGTCACAACATGTATGGTAAAGAGTGTAATTATCACAATAATTAGTAATTGACATCACATTTACAGAGCTAATTGGTGGACATACATATGGATGGCAAAATTTTTATTCATGACATTCTGTTGAGAGAAATCCTTCATATATGATAAATATCTTGCTCTCATTACTGTTTAGAATGTAGATCAATACCATCTTCCTGGAAGGCAATTTAGCAATATATACTGTTTGACTCAGTAATTCTCCTTCCAGGAATTTATCTAAGGAAATTATAAGAAATGAGGCCAACAAGTTTTATATGAAGAAACTTCTTAAAGAATTATTATTAATATAGAAATTGGAAACACCTTAAGTTTCTTACATAGGGAAACAGTTAAACAATACATAGAACTTCTCTGGGAAAAACTGGATGGGCCTTTCCCCTGTTGTTATTCTCATTAAAGTCTTCCAGTGCTTGTGCCAGTGTGACTGACCTTTCATGTTCCCTGAGCAGCTCTACCTGGCGCCCATGCAGTGTGGGCCAGGGAGGCTGGAGGTGAAACAAACCTGGTTTCCACATATGGTCTAAATCAGGAGTCATCAAACTACAACCCACAGACCAAAATGGGCCCACTATCTGTTTATTAAATAAAGATTTATTGGAACACAAGCATGCCCATTTATTTAGGGTATGAAGTGTTTTGGAGTGTCTAGGGCTACTTTTGTGTTGCAATATAAGGTTGAGTAGTTCTGATAGAGATAGTATAGCCCACACAGCTTAAAATAGTTATGATCTAGCCCTTTACAGTAACATAATGCCAACTATGGTCTAAGTTGACAGGCAGGCACAATCCTATCACTCAAATGTTGAGGAAATGTGCAGAGCCCGGGCAGCTTGGAGCTCAGGCTGACGGTTCTAAATTTGCCCCCTGTGTGCCTTCTTCCTGAATCACAGACACTCCTCACAGCCCAGGTTCTTCAACCCTGTCCCTAGTGATGTTTTGGGCCAGACAGATTTTGTTGTGGAGGCTATCTTGTGCATTATGGAATCCCTGTCAGTATTACAAATAAAAATTTCTTCAGACATTGCCAAACGTCCCCCATGGGAACAAAATCACCATTTGCTGAGAACCAATGCTCTCATTTATTCTAAAGCTCATGGGACAATTAGGGGAATATTACAGAACCTCCAGAAGCTTTAAAACAATATTAATTCCACAGAAGTGCATAAACATGCTAGAGAAACTAACGAACAAAGAATACTTAATTGTCCAGTTTTAAAATTGCTTCCTTGCTGCCAACAAACTAGCCAGTAGCCTTCTAGAGTTCTTTAACCTTGCCTTGGATTTCACTAGAATGAGCAGGAGTATGTACTGAAAAGATCATAGTGCCTGGCATGCAGTAAGTGCTTGGCACTCTTTCAGACACCATTGAGGAGAATCAACTACAGCACTTGTTTACAAATCCAAGAAAAGGAGCCTGAGAGGGAAACATTTCCTACTCTGGGAGAGAACTGCCTTCACTCCTGACCTCGTGCACACAAAGGTTCTCTTTCCCTGGAGAGCAGAGTATTTCAAATGCCAAGATTCCAGTACTTCACTTTCATGGTCTTCCTCTCTAGTGGACTGAAACTGGGGGGCATGGCATGAATTATAAGTCGCCTGACCATTGCTTTGTTATAAAAGTAAGGTATCCATATTTTTGTATAGAACAGTAGAAACCTGTGGACTTGCACTTTACTTTTAGTGTAAGGTTATATGCTGAATTTTCTAAAAGAATTCTGTTTGAAATATCTGACCAAATTGCAGTGTAACTCTGTGGAGCCCCAGCACCATGTGGGAGGGAGAGGCTGTGGGTTGGGCAGCTAAGAGGTCAGGATTAGGAAGTTTCTTGCAGAAAGTTTCAGAGAAATGCTGCCACACTGGCAATGTTCTGGGAGCTATTGTATTGGCAGAAGGGCATCGGGTTGAATTCTGCTCCAGGGTGGAGACTGCGTACACACTGGCCCAATTTACATGACCTCCTGGATGCAGACAGCCTATGCCCACATGTTTGGGTCACAACCAGAAGGCTCTCAGAGGATTGTGGGTCAATGCAGTCACTGGAAGACAATGATGGAGACCCACACAAGTGTCATAATTTCCTTGACACAAATCCTATTACCTTATGTTCTTGTTTGCATTTTTCTCCACAATATGTTACCTATAAGCCTTTCTGAAAGAGTAGTCACCTAAGGAATAAGTTTAGGGATGAGAAACAGTGGTTAGATATTTAATAGAATGATAGTTGAGAAACACAGGAAGGGTGAACTCGGTAATTCAGGCTGACTACATATTTATTGTGTTCTTATGTGCAAGTTTCTGCCATGTTATAAAGATATGATTTTCATTTCTTAAATTTTTTGGTGGAACATTTAAAAACGTGGGAGGAATATTCAGGATATTCCTTTTATTTTCAGAATGTTCAAGAGAATTCTTAAAAATCTGTATAAATGAAATAAACTTTGGGGTCTACATGGTTTTTCAGATGCCACTGGATGATCTTCAGGGACCATTAAGAAGACTGGCTGGTGGGTGAGAGATGATGAGAGAAAAGGCTGGTTACTAAAGTATGTGAATTTGAATCCCAAGACTCTTGAGTGGGGGAATGGCATATTTAAATGTTCTTTTTGAAGATGCTTGGCAGACACAGGTAGTGGGTTGGGGATGGAAGAGCCCAGATGTTGAGACACACAAACCCCTACATTAAGATGAGGACAGAGGGATTGGGGCCTGGACAAGAGAGATGAAGTTAGAATGGAGGGCAGGGACACACACAACATTATGCTGAAGGAATTGCTGATGGGCTGAGGAAGGATGGCACTTATAAGCCTTTCTGAAAGAGTAGTCACCTAAGGGTTACGTTTAGGGATGAGAAACAGTCTTACCCCAAAACTACTGAAGGTGACATAAGGAAGACTTTGAGGTCTGGGAACCTAGGTGAGCAATAGCTTTGCCTGTTTCAGTCAGAAATTTTACGGAGGGAGCAGGCCTTTGATGAGTCATCTTAGAGCGAGGTACTGAGTGTGAATCTGATAATCAGTAATTCATAGTAATTCTCTCTCTCTCTCTCTCTCTCTCTCTCTCTCTCTCTCTCTCTCTCTCATTGGAATTTTCTTCTAGGACTCTAAACATTTTTATTTTAGTTTTTGGATGAAAATATTTCCAAAGTGTATACTTCTCTGTTATTTTTTCTTTTTAAATAATAAGCACTCTTTGATCTCTAGCCTCTTGTTACACAGAATGTGGTCCACGGACCAGCAGCAAAGGCATCATCTGAAAGAAAGCCTGTCCACAATCTTGGGCCTATCCAGGTTTACTGAGCTAGAATCTGCATTTAGGCAGCATCCTCAGGGGATTCCTGTACTTTGGGATTATTTGACTTTTCAGGTCACTTTTTGTTTACTTTGTGGACTTTCTTCATTTCTCAAGTTGCACCCTAATTCCCAAATGACAACCAACTCTCTTGTCCAGTCAAAGAAAGAAAACACAACACTAATGCCCCTTTGGTTACAAACTGAAAAGCAAGAATGCCTTTGGAAAGCTTTCTCTGTGAGATATTCAATGGGGGCAGGGTGGCAGTAAAACACATGTTTGCAAGCAGCCTTCTAGAATTTCAGCACTGGATGACAGGAAGGGCTCTGGGAATGCAGCCCTTGCTTCACTGCTGATAAACCACATCCTGGGAGGATAAGTGACTTTCCCAGAGTGTCAGGGAGAGGACTTCCTGCTAGAGACTCCTTTTGGTGACACCATGGTGTTCTCCTGCTCCTTCTGAGGCAAGTTTTACTGGTTCCTCACAAGTTTCTACCATGGTGTTAAAATACGATTTTCATCTTTCAAAATTGTCTATCTTCTTTTCTTATTTCTTATGTCCCTGTAACCATGCCAAAAACTTTTGTACCTACCAGTTGGAAAAACATTTGTACTTACCAGTTAGAATATCTAACCACAGTTTCTCATCCCTTTTGAGAGCAAATTGTTTTGTGAAAATAACTTGAAAAACTGCTTGGAATGGGAGTGGGGGTCCTGAGGCCTGGTGATCAGCAAAAAACCTGAGATAAGGCTGACTAGGAGAAGAGTTGGGCTTTGCTTCCAGGGATGGAGAGTGAAGAAAGGGACAAAGAAGGAGAGGAGGCAAGAAGCTAAGAGATGGCAGAGGGATAATGAAAGGCCTGAATGTTAATAACTGGCCTGGAATTGGAAGTTTACTTGCTGTGATTTAAACTTTCCTTGTTCCCAGCCCTTGCATGTTTTCACTGAAGCTCTGCATCTATTTAAGCTGATGCTCCTGCATGGAGAGTTCCTGGGTTCTATTCCTGGAGCCCCTTTTCCATTTGCATATATGTTCCTACATCTTTAAAAGCCTTTTCTTCTAGGATAGGGGTGTCGAACTCAATCAGAGAAGGGGCCAAAATCTAAAATCCAGCCTAAATCGCGGGCTGAATGGTTTACTGAACAGTCATAAACTGACAATGTCTTAAACTGACAGCGGAGTGCAGTGATGACAGTGCGGTGCGGGCCACATTGCAAGGCCTGGCGGGCTGGATTTGGCCCGCGGGCCTTGTGTTTGACACATGTGTTCTAGGACATGATGTTCACCTAAGAGCACTTGATCCACTCTATACCTGTAGGTGATATTTTTCTGAGCCTTAGTTTCCCTGCCTGTAAAATGATGGTATCTAATTCCAAAATCTCTTGTGAGGATTAAAGGTGACAGCACCTAATTCAGCATTGGCATGGAGGAAGGGCTGGGAAATGCTGGTGTGCTCCTTCTCCCCCTCTGCCTCCTTCCCTTCTTCTTCCCCTCTCTCTTGCTTCTCCTCCCTCCTCCCTCCTCACCCCAACCCTCCTCCTCTCACTCCTCCTAACCCTTTCCTCCTCTTCCTTCTCACTCTCCTCCTCCTCCTTCTTCTTCTCCTCCTCCTCCAGGCTGTGGCTGGCTGCCTCCTGGCAATGACCTGTCCCTGTCATGGCCATGAGAATCCCTTTTCTCACACAGGCATACACATTCCTCCACAAAAGCAAGCTGTTGTTCTGTTTGCACTGTTCACTGAAAATCCACTTCTATTTACACAGGATTCTAAAGTGGTATTTGAAGCCAGAATTGTAACAGGCAAATTGCTGTGATCTAGTTGCATTTCAGTAATGGTCTGGTGGTAATCAAGGTTTCAAGAGAAATTTTCTTGCAACTTGGGTACCTCTATTTTTTAAAATGTAAACTTTTGTTAGTCTTTCCTAGTTTGTCTGGGAGACCAGCTATGGAAAGTCTCAAATGTCATAAAAAGGTTTAGAAATAGAGCAAGGGGAGCTGCTGAAGGAATTAATCACCTGAGCTTGTAGGATCAAGTTCTGTAGAAACTATAGGTGAAAACCAGACGCAGCTTCCAGGGATGCAGGCAGTAGGAAGCCCCACACATACATGTGACAGCCATCACAGGTAGAATGCTCAACATGTACTAGGCACCTTTCATATGTCATTCAGGTTAATTATCTTGACTATTCCTATTTTACTGAAGTTTAGAGAAAGCAAGTAAGATGTCAAAAGTCACAGAGAAGTGGTGATGGGGGTTTGAATGAAGAGCCCTTGGCTCAAAGTCTAGGCTCTTTTGCTTCTACTAGTTGCCTAATTCTTTAGTTCAAAGGAAATTCTTCTTAACTTGTAAGAACAGGGCCTGTAGATGGCTGACGAAGGGCCAGATATACCAAGGGCTAGAATGACAAAAAATCAAATAAGGACAATTCCCTCTTATTGTTTCTTATTTCTAGACTACTCTCTGGCTCTCCCAACATCTTTCTTCAGGGGCTCTGCTTGCAGTCTGAGGCCTCTCCTCCCACTAACTGAATTGTTTCACCATATCCTATCGCTTCTCTTAATTTTCCTGCTTCTCCCAAAGTCCTAGTTTGTCTCTTTCCCATCATGCAGTGCTCATTCATCCAAGTGGAAGAACATTGATCACACTATTCTTCCTTTCATAACAAATTTCTAGGCCCAAAATTATTCAGTGAAATAGTAACTATTTTTCTCATTTGTCTTTCTGAGAATGGAAGCTGTTTACCAAACTGGAAATTTTTATGATCAAGGAAAGACATCAGATTCCATGGATGATATTACCCCATCCAAGAACTTGCTCTTTGGGGGAGAGAATGACAAAAAAAAATCAAATGAGTATCATTCCTCTTATTCTCTCTTCTAAACATAGATGCATCCAATATATATCCAATATGAATATTCATTTCATTAATAAAAACATTGTGTTCCATGTATACTCAAGAGGAAGAAATTTGGCTGAAATATATAAACATGAAAGCTTTTTCCTGTAACTTTTGAAAGATAGCTAAGAAAAGGGTTATCTGTCAAACTAAATGTGTTCCATAACAATAACTCAGGTGGCAGCCAGATGAATAATTTCCATTCTCTTGCAACTTTTGGTGAAAAGGAAAAGGCAGATCTGATATCTATAGATGGCTTCCAAGTGACTGCATTAATAATATGCACTTGTGTACATTAAGTATTTAGGACAAGAAAACCGGATGAATAAGCACTGATTCTTTAGCTTCTTTGGTGCAATCTTGAAATTCTTAATTTTGACAGAAACCAAGATGGTGGCCTAGGTAAGCACCTAAGCTGCTGCCTCACACAACAATTTCAAAATAATAACTAAAGGACAGACCAGACATCATCCAAAACCACAGGAAAGCTGGCGGAATGGGAAACCTACAACTAGAAAGAAGGAGAGAGGCTCAATGATCAGATTGGGAGCTACAAAGTGCTGAGGTAGGGAGACGCTCATGTGCAGCTCGGCCTAATGCCTGGCTGGCGGGAGGGGAAAGGAAGTCCCCGATTGCACTGAACCCTTTCTGACTATACTGAACCCTAACCCTGGCCGAAACTGTGGACAGAGGCTCATATGGGTGGAGTCCAGACTGTTGAGAAAGGCATTTGGAGACTCAGAGACTGGGAGACTGGGGGAACCAGGAGCTACAGTGGGCAGGGTTTACAGTCCTGCGCAAGTGAGTGCGAGCAGAGAGGTTTGACTGCGGAGGTTACTGTGGTCTCACCATAGCAGAAGGAGTCAAAAGCTCGAGACTACAGAGACCCAACCCAATTATGGACTGGCCGCTGGGGCACCCACGCTCTTGCACGGGGAATCTGGGATGGTCAGGCGGAAACTCAGGGGTGCCCCAGAAGGCAGAGGTCAGGCAGAAACTCAGGCAAGTGCAGGGCTGATGGGAAGCCAAGACTGTCAGCTCAGCCCTGAGACTCCGCCCCATCGAAGCTGAGCTCAGAGGCTTTTGCAATTTTGCAAGTCTGATCCTATAAGACTGTCTCCAATACAGAACGTATCCCGGAGAAGACACAGCTGATCCTCACATCCAATGGGCCTGGAGGTCAATTCCTCCCAGGGATACCAACGACAATCAAGTCTTAACTACAACAAGGCTGTTCATGCAAGTCCACAAAGAGGAGCACCAAGAGTGTCTACCTCAGGTAACTGGGAGGCTGACCCACTGGGCAAAATAGGACACCAAACACACAAAACAAACCTACCAACTCTGGGAAGCAGCGAAAATGCAAAGACAAGGAAATAGATCTCAAACGAAAGAAATGGAGGAGAACAAAAGACCGGATATAGAGTTCAAAACAACTGTTATAAGGTTTATCAAGAATTTCCTAAAAAAGGCCAATAAATTTAATGAGACCAAACTAGAAATTAAACATAAACTGACTGAAATAAAAATACTATACAGAGAACCAACAGCAGAATGGAGGAACACAAGAATCAAGTCAAAGATTTGGAATACAAAGAGCCAAAGGACTCCTCTGGAGAAGCAAGAAGAAAAGAGAATCCAGAAAGTTGAAGATAGTGTAAGGAGCTCTGGGACAACTTCAAGTGTACCAACATTAGAATTATGGGGGTGCCAGAAGAAGAGAGACTGCAACACACTGAAAACCTATTTGAAGATATAATGTCAGAAAACTTCCCCCACCTGGTGAAAGAAATAGACTTACAAGTACATGAAGCTCACAGAACCTCAAACAAAAGGAATCCAAAGAAGACCACACCAAGGACACATCATAATTAAAATGCCAAGGGCAAAAGACAAAGAGAGAATCTTGCAAACAGCAAGAGAAAAGCAGCTGGTTACCTATAAGAGAGCACCCATACGATTATCAGCTGATTTCTTAACAGAAACTATGCAGGCCAGATGGGAGTGGCAAATAATATTTCAAGTGATGAATAGCAAGAACCTACAACCAAGATTACTCTATCCAGCAAAGTTATCATTCAGAATTGAAGGGCAGATAAAGAGCTTCACAGATAAGAAAAAGCTAAAGGAGTTCATCACCACCAAACCAGTATTATGTGAAATGCTGAAAGGTATTCTTTAAGAAGAGGAAGAAGAAGAAAAAAGTAAAGATAAAAATTATGATCAACAAATACATATATATCAACAAGTGAATCTAAAAATCAAGTGAATTAAAAATCCGAGAAACAGAATAAACTGGTGAATATAATAGAATCAGGGGCAAAGAAAGGGAGTGGATTGATAATTATCAGGGGGAAAGGGGTGTCGGGGGGTGCAAGAAGAGACTGGACTAAAATTGTACTCCTATGGATGAGGACAATGGTGGAGGTAAAGGCAGGGGGGTGGGCGGGAACCGGGTGGAAGGGAGCTATGGGGGAATAAAGGAGAAACAATCTGAGCAATAAAGATTTATTAAAAAAAAGAAATTCTTAATTTTCAGCAGTTCCTTCTTTAAACATATCCTATTTATGAGCTTTTAAATCATGACACCCAGATGTGTGTGTATAAGAAAGGCTAATGTTGTGGTTTCAGGTAAACTATCCTGCATGTGGCTGTGAAATTTATCTTCTCAAGATAACTGCTGCCATCATGTCATTGCTCTGGCTCAAAAAGCTTCCTGATATCAGCTATTGATTAAACAAGATGTTTCCTTCTAGATATTATGCTTATATTTGGGTTCCTGATTTCAGGTGAAAAGGAGAGCATAGGTATATAGCAGCTCAAGAATAAGCTTTATCCCAGGTGTGAGTAACTGCATAAAAGTAAGAATTCTGAAAATGACCCAGCCTCCTTATGCTTTGACAGCAAAAATACTTTGTTAAAGTGACAATACATGTTAATTAGCAATACTAATTATTCTATATTTTAATTTATTGGGTTGGTTTTGTGATGACAAAGGGAGATAAAGTTTGTAAAAAGCATTTGAAAGAACTCAATACATAGTATGTGTTATTTAAAATCAAGCTAAAGCTAACATAGAGGGTACATTCAAAGAAATACAAATAAATGATACTCATTTCTGGCTTAAACAATAGCTGCCTTGTGATGTTAATTATCTAGAGAACAACCTGCTTATACTTCTAAGAATGTGGAATGACAGCAAATATGGAAGTAAAAAGAAAAGCATTTCTTTGACAGAGTAGAATAAACCCTAGTTAGAAGAAAGCCAGAGTCAAAATTAAATAGAGTCAAAAATTCAATTTTGATAACTGATAGACTCCCTGGGCCCTGCAAGAAAAACTTGCTCTCATAGTCAGAGAGATCTAAAAAAAAAAAAAAAAAAAAAAATGCTCATGAGCACCAGGTAAAGCAATAGAAAGGAAACTGGTATTTGCTGAGAACCGACTAGGGTGACAATATTTATTACCATTTTAGAGGAGGAGGAAAGAGGAGGTTAAGTATCTTGCCCAAGGTCACATACCAAAGCATAAAGCTATGAACCCATATATATCTATCCAGTTCAAAAACTCAGAAGCACAGTGATAAGGTGGAAACCAAACAGGCAAGGTTAACACAATGATTGAGACAGCACATGTTACCAAGTGAAGGGCAGGAGCTTCAGGAGCTTGGAATGAAGCACTGGGAGTGGAGGGACACAGTGGCTTGAGAAGGCCCTCCTCCGCCCAAGCAATGCATGCAGCCTGAGGTTGACAGGCAGTGGTGGGAGAGATAGGGTTCCAGGTGGCTTCTGAATGCCTGCTCTTCCCTGATTATTTCATGGAAAGGTGCCATCTTATTATCATCTCGAACTTGCCCTTTTTTTCTCATAGGAGAGCTCCTGTTTCTCAGAAGCTTTGCGTTCTCTTTTCTGTTGTCTCCCTGTACTGCCCTAAACCCTGGCACTGAAAACTCTCCCAACCATTCTTTCCTGTTGTAACAAAGTGACTTGATGGAAGCTTTCTCTACAATGCAGGCCCAAGGATCTGACACTTTAGATCCTTTGGAGAGTCTCTTTTTCCTACAGGGCTCACTCTGCTCCCAGCCTCCAGATTGTTCTTTGACTACCAGAAAGGGAACAAAAATATAGCATCATGAGCTAATAGGCCAGGATTTCCCCAAGACCACCTTTCCTTTGGGTTTATTGAGTCATCTGAGCAATAATGGGCATCCCCTGTTGAAGCCTAAGGTTACACTCTTTGAGACTATATTCTACATATGTTTGAGGTCTGCAAAAAAAAAAAAATCACTATATAATTTTAATTTGTTCAACTTGTGTTTTTAAATAATGATAGGAAACAGTCTGCTTTCTTTAAGATAAACATACTCCTAGACTCTAGGACCTAGAGATCTAAAGCAGAGGAAAGCTATAAACTAACCTATAGGCATTAGTGTAAAACATTGATTTTGAGTTGTTCATGACTCCTGTAGGTGTCATGAGTTAACCAAGGCATTACCCCTAAGATGAGGAATGAGTTGGAAAGTTACTGGAAGTGTCTACTTAAGCATTGGAGAATCCCTGCCTCAAATAAGTTGGTAATAATGACATGGTTGACACAAAGCCAAGTTAACTAGCAAAATGATTTATCTGCTTCTTAAAGTGGCTCTAAACCATCAACAATGATTTATCTGCTTTTGTGCGGTGGCTCATCAACAAATTGAATCAGGCTCTGTGATATAGGCTAAATGTCAGGGAACAAAATACAAACAAAGGTGGCATATGTCACTGACCTTGCTGGTCATGAAAATTAAACTTGGACCTCATAGTTACCAATTAGCATTACCAAAACTCACTAACTCTTCTTGCAGTAGAAGATCAATGTTTTCTATTTTATACAAACTTTAAAATGGATAGGAACAAAAATAAAATGGATTTGGAACAAATACATCTATCCTTTTTTAGAAAAATATAACTTTGAAATTTCATTTTATAACAGATATTTATAATACAGAGAAGAACAAAATGCCCCAACCAATAGGATGAGGAGAAAGCTTATCCTAGTAAAATTAGGCTTATTAACAAATATTCCCACTAAACATAGAATTCTAGAATCACAGAATCTAGAAAAAAATCATAGAGGTCATCTAACCAAAGTCAGAGGAGGTACTATAAGGGGCCAAGTTGAACACTGGTTGGGTCACTAGGGCTAATTTAACTGGTAAAATATGTCTGCTAGACAAGATAGGTCAGCAGCTTTCAAACTGTTTCAAGGTTCTACTTTAATGTTTTTATAATCTTTAAAGCATTTAAAAATATGAAGAACCTGATAGTTATCACATATTATACTAAATCATAGTATATACTTAGTCATAACACACTGGTCACAGTGCTACATTAATTCACTTTTATGCAACCCTGAGGACAAATGGCTCCCAGTTTTATGTGGTCAGAGAGATTATCTGTTAACAATTTGCAATTTCTTGTCTGTGCTAATCAAGAACTCCTCAAGTGTTGTAAACAAAATCAAAATTTAGAAATAAATTGGTACATGTAAAAATAATTGGTACATGAAAAACAATTAAACTAGATCACTTTCTTTTCTTTTTTTTTTCCTTTTTAAAAAAATATATTTTATTGATTTTTTACAGAGAGGAAGGGAGAGAGATAGAGAGTCAGAAATACCGATGAGAGAGAGTCATCAATCAGCTGCCTCTTGCACACCCCCCACTGGGGATATGCCCACAACCAAGGTACATGCCCTTGACCAGAATCGAACCCGGGACCCTTCAGTCCCCAAGCTGACGCTCTATCCATTGAGCCAAATGGGTTTTGGCTAGATCACTTTCTTATAGCATATGTAAGAATAAACTCAAAATGGATTAAAGGCTTAAATGTAAGACTTGGAATAATAAAAGTTCTGGAAGAAAATGTAGGCAGTAAAATCTCTGATATTTTCTTAGCAGTGTTTTTTCTGATATATTGTCTTAGGCAAAGAATACAAAAGAAAAAAAATAAACAAATTGGACTACATCAAACTAAAATGTTTTTGCACAGCAAAGGAAACCATCAACAAAGCAAAAGGACAACCTTTATAAAGAATTCATACAACTCAACACCAACCTCCCCCCCCCAAACATTTCAATTAAAAAATGAGTGGAAATCTGAATAGACACTTCCCCCAAAAAAAGACATACAAAAGGCCAACAGACATTAAAAGATGCTCAACATCAGTAATCATCAGAAAAATGCAAATTAAAACCACAATGAGATATCTCATACCCATCAGAATGGCTATCATCAATAAATCCACAAACAACAAGTGTTGGTGAGGATGTGGAAAAAGGGAACCCTTGAGCACTGTTGGTGGGAATGCAGACTGGTGCAGCCCCTGTGAAAAGCAGTATTGAGTTACCTCAAAAAATTAAAAATGAAACTGCCTTATGAACCAGTGATTCTGTTTCAGTGTGTATCTGAAGAAATTCAAAATACTAATTCAAAAAGAATATATGCACCTCTATGGTTATTGTAGCATTATTTAGAATAGCCAAGATATGGAAGCAAGCACTGTCCCCATCCCCCCATTATTCAGTCTTTACCTGAATGACTCTAGTGACAAGGAGCTCATTTTCTCCCCAAATTTTCTGTTCCATCATGTGTGTGTGTGAGTGTATGTGAGTGTAAAGAAAGGTTTGAATCATCAGATGGGTTACTATATTGATGAAAGATTAAACATCTATTATGTGCCTATCACTAACCCAGTTCTCTAGAGAAATCAAAAGTGGCATGTGTTACATCCTTGCTCCCAATGGAATTAGTATCTGTCTGGGGAGATAAGATTCTTGAGCAAAATAAATGAGATCAACTGCAGGTGGACCAGGATTTGATGACTCAACTGGGCAGCAATAGCTAAGGAGCTCACAGATGGCTTTGTGGCAGAACTGGGGTTCATACAATAAAGAATGGCTTTTTAGACTCAAATGAAATAAAATTAAAGATTAAACAATTATGCAGTTTGGGGAAAGTAAGGAATGTCTACACAATAGTCAGTGTGATTGGTCTTTATCCATGTAATGCTATCTTTCTTGCTCTTAGTTGTGAAGGAGTCACCTGGTTCAGTTACATTTGCCCAATTTGGAAGAATTGGAGATCAGTCTTGGGCAGCCTCTGGAAAACTCCTGGCCTTTTGCCATAAACTACTCACCAGGCTTTGCTATAATCTGTCCTCAAATTTCATGTCATCAGATTAGAAAGTTGCCTTTGTAACTACCTTTCAACTGTATCCCTGATACTGTTTGGTGGCTCGAAAACGTAATTTCTTTTCTGACCTGTTGCTCTTGACAAAAGTCCATAATATACATTATAAGATGTATTTTTCCTCATGAAACCAAGATAAATTTTATTTTGAATAAGAAAAAAGCATTTTAATGATTTTTTTTGGCTTGATTTTTTTTGCTAAATAAGTTATTAACAATTGAATCAGACTATCTTGCAAGAATTAGGGAATGAGAATCCCCAAGAATATATTGGCAGTGGGTCAGGATTGCACAAAGCCATACAATAAAGATCATAATGTTTTGTTGACTAATAATTTAATTTAGTAGCATGTTGTTTAAAATATTTAAATCCAGACATTATCATTGGCCTCATATTAAAATTACATCTAAATCCCTGGAGAAAAGAACATGTGAAATTTAATGCTACATTTTTTTTTTTTTTTTTTTTTTTTTAGAAATAGCACAGATAAAGTGACAATACTTCTTGAATTGAGTAAAATTCTATGGCTTTAACTTGTTCACAGAATGTCTCCTTTGGATAATGGAGAAATTACAGTTTAGATCCTGGTGGAGTGGAATTTTATGGTTTAGTTCATTTTGGTTCTGTACCACAAATGGGGAATTTAAATCAAAGAGACCCTCTTATTAGCTTCAGCAAATGTTTCTCCCAAGTTTTACTGGCCAACTGGAACTCCCCACCGCTCCTCCTGTGAGTCCCCAGGATTTATTTCAAAATTACAGTTTACAAAGTTGATGAAAGTACTAATCTTTTCTTCTTAGAGAAAGGGAATAAATGACAAGATGAACTCCTGTTCAATACTGATGTTTCTCAGTATCTGATCCTTTGATTTTTCTGAATATGGAGTATTAACAATTTCCCACCCCTCTAAAGTTAGGCGTGGCCATGTGACTAGTTTCGGGCCAATGGGATGCAAATGGCATGTGTCACTTCCGGGTTGAAGCATTTAATTGCTGGTGCTTAGCTCTCCAACCCTTTCTTCCTCTGCCAGAGCAAATTTTAGACTTGGGTGAAGTGGAAGCTGCCTAAGATGGTAGAGCCTCCAGCAACCTGAGTCTCCTAGGGACTGTGATGAGCAGAGCTCCTGCTGGCCCTTTAAGGACTAGTGCGAAAAAGAAATCTGTTTTGTATTTGTCACTCAGGCATAATATAGCCTATTCTGCAGACTTGATGCAGAACTTCTGGTTAAATTCTTAAATCCACAGCCAAAAAATTATGTAGAATTTCATGCTAGGCAACAAACAACTAGACCATACTAATTTTTAATATTTGATATAGTCAAACTATGCCATAAATTCAGTCTTTCTTTAAAAATATATTTTATTGATTTTGTACAGAGAGGAAGGGAGAAGGGTAGAGAGCTAGAAACGTCGATGAGAGAGAAACATCGACCAGCTGCCTCTTGCACACCCCCTACCAGGGATGTGCCCACAACCAATGTACATGCCCTTGACCGGAATCGAACCCGGGACCTTTCAGTCCGCAGACCGACGCTCTACCACTGAGCCAACCGGTTTCGGCAAATTCAGTCTTTCTGTTGCCCAAATAAGTGTGTACTTTTTACAATAATATGTCCTAAATTAAGAGGAAAGTACTGAGACTATGTGAATAAAAAAGCTCTAAATTGAGTTAAAATTGCTTAAATAGGTTTTTTTCTTTATTATATCATAAAGACAAGCTAGTAATACCATAGATATGAAATGCTACACATCAATTCCTCATTTTCATGTATAGTTTTAGTCTTAAAGGGACCATAATTTACCTTTAAGAAGGTGCTTCTAGGCCGAGACACAGTTTGGAAAACCTATTACAGGACATTTCATCACAACTTTCACATTTCACCCAAAGCCAGAGGGAAGCAGAGGCCCACAAGTATCCAAATGACCTTCAACCATCTGGAAACACAACCCAGAGAATCCTGAATCACTTATTCACACTTCACAGTTATTAACTCAGTATGATATTACAATAGAGTAACGCATCTTACAAAACTACAGAAGTTACATATGGCCCCCAGTTTGATGCTGCTTCTACTTTTACATAGTATTCTCTTACTACCAAAGAATTTGGAACAAGCACCCGCTTCACAATCATGTGTCCTTAACCCACACCACAGGCTTCTGCCCTTACCAGGTTACTGAGGTTTCTCCCTTGATGATGTCAATGACCTCATCACTTTCCCTGTATCAAAATCTTCTCAGGTCCCATTTGTTCAGAAGAGCCTTCCTCATGCTTCCATTCAGTGGTAGAAAAAGGAAATAATTAGAATGGAATGAAACAGAGGTGGAGTAGGAACTGACATTTGTTGAATTCCTATGGATCTTATTTATCCTAATTTCATTTAATCTTTATAGCTATGAGGCAGCTTTTTTTTTTTTTTTTTTTTTTTTTTTTTAATTGAAGAACTGAGGTTCAGAAAAGGGAAGCAATTTGTTGAAGGTCACATGGCAGACAGGGATGAAACTCTGGTCTATAATATCTTCAAAGCCCACATGCTTTTTTTTAAATTTTTTTTTTTTTATAAGAATTGAATACCTTTTATTTATTTATTTATTTATTTAAAATATATTTTATTGATTTTTTACAGAGAGGAAGAGAGAGGAATAGAGAGTTGGAAACATTGATGAGAGAGAATCATCGACCAGCTGCCTCTTGCACACCCCCTACTGGGGATGTGCCCGCAACCAAGGTACATGCCCTCGACTGGAATCGAACCCGGGACCTTTCAGTCTGCAGACCGACGCTCTACCACTGAGCCAAACCGGTTTCGGCAAAGCCCACATGCTTTTCATTGTCTCAGGATAACAGGAATGCTGAGCAGGTACTTCAGGGCGATCAAGCTCAAGAGCTCTGAATTCTGACCCTGACTTTTTATAGCTGGGTGACCTTGGGCAAATTCCTTAAGCTGTGAAGCCATAAAATGTACATAAAATAGTACCTACCTCATTGGTTTTCATGAACCAAGTGAGATAATTCATAAAAATGAGTACTTTTAAAGTGCCACAGAGTGAGCACCCAATAAACATTAACATCATGAATGTTATGATTGTTATTTTTATCAGTATCATCTCTCCACCACCACATTCCTGCTCCAAACCACGTGGCTGGGAAAGAATCAGTTTTTTATTTCTTTGATAACTGGCAATCTTTGTATAGTACGTTTATTAATTAAAGCATTTGGTAAGCAAAAGATCATGTGTTCCAACCCATGCACGATTCCTTTAGAGAAAGGCAGATAAAAGAGAAGGTAGACAACTCTTTTTAGTCTCCTAGCAGAGTTTCAGTTATAAATTGGTGCATTTTTGCCTTCACAGAAATCCAAGCTGCTATCTTCAAGACCATTTTCTCATATGATCACTTTTATCAGATAGCTTTTCATTTTCCAGGGTGCCTCAAATAAAGCATGTGTGTGTGTGTGTGTGTGTGTGTGTGTGTGTGTGTGTTTGTGTGTGTGTGTTCCCACCCAATAAATCTCCTGCTTGGCAGTGTTGATGACTTCTATGAAAGAGTCTTTGTGTCCCTTTTTGTTTAAGAAGCTCTTTCATAAGAACCCTGGAAGTCAAGGTAAGTGCCACAGCGATTCAAGGATCTCTTGGCTTTTCTCTAATGTCCAAATTATTTTCTGGAAAATTCAAGTCCTACATTCTCTATCATCAGTTAAAGGAGTGACAGCTGTGAGAGCTTCAATTCTGGCCTTAATTAAGGGACACTGCACAAATGTGACCAATGCATATTTGCAAAGGAGAGGCTTTAAATAGCATCCAATGTTTGTGAGCATTAGGCCATGCCACCGCAGGACATATCTGCTGCCTATCTTAATGGGATCAGGCTTTTGTGTGCAAATAAAGGTGAACAAACCTCAGTCCAGCTGAGAGCCGCTAGAATAGTTTTCATTTTTGGTGCTGTTAAATAGCCACTAATCAGAATAGAGAAAAGTGAGCTGATGGCCTAATGCAACGGTAATGAAACTGGGTGCCCAAGGGAGTGGCCCTATAGAGATATTTGTACAGTTTCTGTGGAGTAGCCTTCCCCTTGAACTTGCTGCCACCCTGGGTACAGAGGATCATCAACTCCTTCAAGAAACTCCCCCCTTGACCTCTGAGGCTAGTTCTTTGTTCTCATTTCTGAGTGACTTTTCAACCTATTCCTTCTGTCTCTTCAAAGATTCATCCCCTAAGTCACTGTTCTTTTCTGTTCACATTTGCTATGTGAGTGGCTCCCCAGAGAGATTCTTTCTCCCAAATCCTATAGGAGGAGTTATTAAGAATGTAATTTGTCCAGATATGGCCAAAGTACTGAACATGTCATTGGATTGTGGATGTGCTCAGGCTTACCTAAATACTTACCTGATGACAGCAAAGACCTGGACACTTGGGAATGCTATGCATTCATTCATTTCAGACCCTTTCACTTCTAGGTACAGACCTAGAAGCTGGTGGTGCAGACAAGAGACATTGTGTTTTCAGGGAACGTATAAAAACCAACCTCATCCTCATGGCAGCAGCTGATCTGAATTGGGTATGTCAAGCATTCTGCTGGCTGATTTATTTATATGATCCCACTGAATCATCAGAATAACCCAGTGAGGTGGCTATTCTTTCTCTTAAGAATATTTTTATTGACTCTTTCTCAATAAAGAAAGGAAGGCAGAGTGGGAGAGAGAGAGAGAGAAACATCAACAATCAGCTACCTCATGCATGCCTTCTTCCATGGATTGAGTCTGCAACTCTGGTAAGTGCCCTGATCAGGAATCAAACCAGCAACCTTCTGGTGCATGGGACAATGCCCATTCAATCAAGCCACATTGGCAAGAGCAAGTCTTTCATTTGACAGATAACAAAACTGAATTTTAAGAAAGAGATCATTTTGAAAATAAGATAATTTTCCCCACACTAGGGAGCTGGTAAACAGCAGAGCTAGGACTAGAATCAGGCTTATCTGTTGTCAACCATCCATGCCCTTATACATTACACTATGAAAACATTCCTTTCTAGTCATTTGCCTCCAAGTCTAGTGGAGAGAAATAAGTAAATAAGTTCACAATTGGAGATAGTCAGAACCCAGTAGGAAAATGAATGAATAGGAAGACAGATACTACGGTAATAATCTATATCATTACCCAGGTGAGCTGTATGTTTAAGAAATTAAAATGTGTCCCTTCAAAAGAAATACTGCTTTGGTTTCAAGTCACCATGTTTTCCTAGTTACACCTATCTGCAGCCTCAGTGGAATCACCCTCACAGGCAGAACTGGCTATTTTTACACCTAATAGATGGATGGTGACTTAGAACAAGAATCTGAAGATTCCAAATTTGGGGGCAGTTCAACAAAATATTCCTGGAAGCATTTCCTGTTGAGGGTCAACCAATGCCTACAAGTTCCAAAGAGTTTGATTTTGAGGCAGTTTATCTTTTTATGTTCTCTTTGTTTCTCATCTCTTCTTGACTCCCCCCAAAAGGGGCAAGCTGCCAAATTGGGGTGACCTGTAATAAAATAACTGTCGTAGTAAACAGGAGATTTGTTGAGCAATAGGCTCAGACAAGAGCTGAAAGAGCCAGGCTTCAATTTCTCCTCATTCATGAATTAGCCTTTACCATCAGCCTCTGTGTCCTCAGGAGACAATTTCACATGCAAGCTGTTTGTATAGTCTTCTTATTAATGTAAATAAACAAGGCCTTATATGAGCTGTAGAAGAGAAATTAATCAGGACCAGCAATGTTTCCAAATCACTCACAGCACTTGCCGGGAAAACAAAACTTTGTATTTAATATATGACAGTGGAAATATGCAACACTTCAGTCCAAGACATATAAACTGTGAGCAGGAGAGTTCATGTGAACAACACTCAGAATGACTGGAAAACACACACACTCACACATTTAAAACATAAGCAAGGGAAGCCAATTAAGGTTCTCGATCATGGGAACCCAGACCAATAATCCTAACACGTGAGGTGACCACAGCAGGGCCAAAGGACTTCACCCTGTTGGTTGCAAAGAACCCTTGGAAGTTTTAATCAAGAGTCACAAGAGCCTAGTAACACCTGGAGAGAGGTTGCTGGGTGGCAGAGCTAGGGAGACTTGCCAGAAAGGGTGAGCAGTGCAGAACTTAGGTAATGCCAACAGATGGGGAAGAGGGGGCCAGATTTTACAAAGGCACTTCCAAAGAATAGGTCACAGGACTTCCTGATCTACTGGACTTTGGGGCCAAAGAATAAATAGTGGTAGTAGCTAATATTTAGCAAACTGTCTGTCTACATAATACTTTTCATGAATTATCTTATTTAATTCTTTGACCAGGTTTATGAGATAGGCCTATTATCCCCATTTCAGAGATGGGAAAACTGAAACCCAAAGAGACAAAGCAGCTTATTTGCATGAGATCTCTTAACTAATAACACAAGTCTAGTGAACTCTCAGGCTCATGCTCTTCTGCAGTAGTAGAAATGAGGATGCAAGATGATTGAGGTCTTCTTCAGGTCTTTTTGAACTGAAACCCAGATGTCTGACACTATCATGCCCCATTGTTTTTCTTATCTCTTTAGTATAGGGCCTTTGTATCATGGAGGGAAATGGAAGGACACATAAGACCCCATGCCAACACTGCTGGAGCCATTTCCCTTCCCTCGGTTAGCTGGAGCTAAGTGGCCAGAAGGACTGCGTTTCAGTCTCAAGACACTTCCCATGCTGCCCTGTCCTTCCTTCTACCCTGAAGTCTCTAAGACTCAGCCTACGTTTCTGTGTTTGAATCCCCAAGACAATTTCTGCTGCCTTCAGGATTCTTCCTTTCTCCCAGTGGGGCTGTGAAGCATTACCCAGATTCCTTAGCTTTAGCACATGGTGTCTTCATTTGGAGTTCTACTAACTTCTAAAGAAGACAAAAAGAACACACAAAAACTTAGGATGGTTGTTTGTCCTTGTTGGCCTTTCCTGCCTGACTCTCTCATTAATCAAATTGTGATATCTCAAGTTTCCTGCTCCTCTCCTAGTCCTTTGGAGGAGGTCATGAAAGTTCTCTTTCTCAACCTTAAGCATTTATTAGAATCACTTGGGGACCTTTCAAAGTTATTATGTCCAGGCCTTACCCCCAAGACCCTGACTTACTTAGTCTGTCATGAGCCTGGCCATTATAATTTGTTTAACATTTTTCAGGTGACCCTACTGTGTGCCCACTACTCTGGGGCCCACAGACCCTGCCTCATGGAAAGACCTCTTTGCAAGTCCATTCAATGAAGCGAATAGTTTACAGTGCAGGAGATTTTGTTCCCGCAGGGAGACATTATTGATTTTACAATTAGTGGAGGTAGGGGGAGAGCAGTACACACACCTGAAGGGTAGAGGCCAGGTAGGGCACTAAGCATCCTGCAATGCACAGAACACATGATTGATTAGTCCCAAGTGTGAACAGTGCCACTGATGAGACACCCATTGCATACAAGTAGAGACACACTAGGACACTCAAACAGCCTCATGCCTCCAGGGCTGTGAAGGCCCTATTTGGAAGGGCACAGTCTTTCTGGGGTTCCTGCCTTCCTGGACAGCCTGACTGTTTTTACCATTCTGAAAATGTGGCCATGTGGGTTGTTTTGTCATATCCTCATGGACTTCGTGCCTGACACAGTGGCGAGACATCTTTCTCTGTCTTCAGGGAAGGAGCCTATTGCACAGTTCTGCTTTGATTAAAGGAGGAGTGTAGAGCGCTCACACCTCTTTAATTATATAAAGAAAGTGCTTGAGGAAAGCATGACAAGGAATGAAAATCTTAGAACTGGGGGTAAAATATAAACAAATGTTTTGGTTGATGGAGTGCACATTTTTCAATCACAAAGTGTTTTCAGAGTGTGCTGAGCCCTGCCTAGAATGGCTCAAATTAAAGATCAAAGGCAGTGCCGTGACAAGGCAGAGCAGAGCTCGTGCCAACTCAATATGCTGGCCCCTCCCAGATGTATCCATGTGGCCATCCATTTGCCTAAGATGTGCTTGTCTGAAGCACTAGTTAAGCAAACATTGATTAAAGGAGGGGGTGTAGGAGTGTATATTTTCTTTTTTTATTGTGAGAACTTTATAATGGAGTCCACATTAATTTTATGGCATGTCCACCACATTGTTTATTCATATTGAGCCAATCTGGTGACAGATTGCACAGAGAAGCTGACAGTGAGAAAAGTCAGGATATTGCAAGGGCTAGGAAAACTTTAAGGTAAACATGTAACTAAATCCTGTGATAACTGGGTTAGGTTCACTCCGCTAGATTATAAAAGAGTTTTGTTTATCTTTGTATCTCAAGAGCCTAAATAGTCTCCAGCTCACTGTGGGCACACAATAAATACTATTGTGCCCAAGCCTATTTCTGTCACTGCCAAGCCCTTTCTTCCAGATTCCCAGGGAGCCTGACCCATGCCTCAGCAGGACAAGCAGTAGTTGTGAGTCATGGTGAGGTTTCCCAGACATATGGACACCAGGGTAAGCTCCTTCTGTTTCTCACCTGGGAAACAGTCATCAGATTCATCTGTAATCAAAGACCCCTGAACAGCTTTATCAAGATCACCCAAAACCTCCATATCAAAATGTCATGTGGACCAGCAGCACCAGCACCACCTGGAAGCTGGTTAGAAATGCAGAAACATGGTCCCATCCCAGATCTCCTGAAACTGAAGCTGCATTTTTAACACATATCCTGGGAGACTCCTGTATATGCACCAAAGTGGGAGCAGCCTAGTCTTTGCCAAATGAGCTCAGATTTGGTGCATCTTGGTTCAAATCCTGGTTCTGCTAATTAGTGCTGTTCCATCTTGGGCAAGTTACTTAAGTTTTCTGATTTCTGGTGTCTTCATATTTAGCTTGGGGATAAATAATGCACAGGTTGTTATGAAGCATTAAAGAGGTAGAGGAAATTACAGCGGGGAGGTTAGGGAGATCTGGGGGAGATAAGAGATCAACCGAAGAACTTGTATACATGCATATAAGTACAACCAATGGACACAAAACTCTGGGGAGGGAGGGCATGTATGGGAGAAGGGGGCATTGGTATATGTACAAAGATAATAATTTAATAAAAAATAAATAAAACATTGTCTTCCTGAGAACACGGTCTGTTTGCAGCCCTCAGGTTTCCTTTCCATTGTCAAAACTGAATTTCTGCCTTAATCCAGGAGATGTTCTGCTTAAAACTTCTACATAAATAAACTCCCCCAGCAATGGAGGAATAACATCTCTTCTTACTCTGAACTCAAATTTGCTTTCCTCCTGTCTTCTGTGCAACGTAGTGCACTGAAAGCAGTTTACAACCCCAACTCCATGGATATTCTTTAAATATGAGAAGACATCTATCATGCCCCTTATGGTCATTTTTAGTCCAGCTGTATCGGGAGATCCTCATATGAGATTTCTGGATCTCTCACAACCTTAGTCAAGCTCTTCTGAAGACCAGTTGTTGGCTAATGGATATCCATATGTCCTTCTAAAAGGTAAACCTACTTCCTATCCAATGAAGGGTTTACATGTAATCACAGACTCCTCCAAAGAAGTGATTATAAAGTTAGCTAGCCATTTGCTTCCTGGGCCCCAAGTTAGTGATTCCCCCCAAAAAGCCAATGACAGGATAAAGGACTATTGGCCTTGTCACTGATGAAGATGTCAGAGAGATTTCATACTACACAAACCCACATGTTTTAAGCATCTTGCCATTTGAGGCTGCCTTCCTAGGACAAATAGGACACACTGATTAGAGAAGCGACATTTGTGTGCCCTGCACACAGAAATATATTCTGACAGTCCTTGGCTCAGAGATGGTGCCTTCTTGTCCTTGAATAGCTCTTGAGATACTATTTCTTCTCCTGAAACACCCAGGTGGACACTCATTTTTTTCCCCCCATGAGCACCTAAAAATAATAAGTGCCAAAACCGACACAAAGGCTATGGATGACATACAGATCAGTGGACACTAATTAAATTGATTTAATAATAGAAGATCTCCTTATGCTTCCCTTTCCCCCCCAAAGCACTAGACCCAGATGATTTTATGGGTAAATCCTACCAATTTTTTAAGGAACTGATAATCCCAACTTTACAAACTGCTCCTTGAACACAGAAAAAAAAAAAAAAGAGATGCTGAGCATTTCATTTCATTTCATTACATTATTATACCCTTGATTCCAAAGCTGAATAAGAACAGTGAAAGAACCAATAATAATAAGCCAATGTTCCTTACTTTAATATGCTACATGTGGAATAAAATATTAGCTAATGAGATCTAGTAGTATATTAAAATGGTAATAATTATAATCAAGTAATTTTTATCTCAGAATGCAAGGATGGTACAAATGCTGATAAATTTATTAGTGTAATCCATCCTGTCATTGGTTCTAAAGGATAAAAATCACACAGGCCTCTCAAAAGATACAATTTAAATGAAGCATTTGTTAAAGTCCAATTTATATTTAAGATAAAGCATTCTTAGAAAAACTTAGAAGGGTGCTTGCTTCCTGAAACTGAAAATGGTTATCTACCAAAACCTACCCACAGAAAACATTCTCTCAAAAGAGAAAATTGAGACACATTTCCTTTATGGTCTGGAAGAAGGCAAAGATGTTCACAGTTACTGCTGCTCCCCAATAATATATGGAAATGTTGGCCAGTACAATAACAACAATCAAAAAGATGAGAAAAGATTACCATTGTTTGCAGATATTATGCTTATCTACATAGAAAAAAACAACCAAATCACCAAACTTAGAGTTCTGCAAACTTATAAGATACAAGTACTATACCAAGTTGAACTGTAGTTCTCTATAACAAACCAGAAAAACAATATAGAGTAACATACTATTAGCAATAATATCAATTAATGTGAGTTACTTAGAAATTAAGTTCAAAGACATTTTATAAGATCTTTATGAAAAAATGTATATAAATCCTCTTAAAGGATATAAAAGAAAAGCTAAATAAGTGGAACGATGTGACACAATTATGGATGGAAACACCACATTTGACTTACTCATTTCCAGTTCTGCAGAGTCCTCTAGAGTTGATTTCCTCCAGGAAACCCTCCCTGACTCTCAGTGCAGAATTTAGGGACTGCTGGTCTGTGTTGTTGCAGCTTCTGTGCCTCTCTACATTAGCATGTTGTCACCTGACAGTCTCTATATCTTTTCCCAGAGAAGTGAGCTCCCTAAAGGCAGAGGTTGAATCTTCCTGCTGTAGTCCTAGCATTCTGTAGAGTGCTTGGAACATAGTAACTGCTCAATGAAGGCTTATTACACAAATGAATAAAAGAGACACAGATCCCTGCTTGCATGCTCCCATTTATTTGCTATCCATCAAGATAAACACAAGGACTATCTTTATCAATGAATAATGGATAAGGTAATGAAAATAAATAAGAAGAAGTTAAAGAAGGTCTATGAATCTCATTCCCAAAGATATCCATAGAGTAGACTGATTTATCAAAGGTCTTCACTGGCCCACTAGAAAGGGGTTTCAAACTTTAATGAATCTTAAAGGCTGTTAAAAAACAAGTATGACTGCCATCAGGAATCAGATTCTTTGATAGGTAAAGCTTAGGTATGCCTGTATTTTGTGTGTGTGCCTAATATTTATCCTGATCAGCAGTGGCCCACTTGAGTGCTCCCTAAGTCATCCTGGCACATGATACTATTCACACAGCTCCTTTCTGCAAGCAAGCCTAGTGTGGTCTAAAAAGACAGACTTGAAGGATGACTTCATGATACCATATGAGCTGGATTCCTCAGTGGTAATAGTCCATGCCCCTTCTTTAATCTGAAACAAGAAATCCAGAGTAGACTTCTGCTTAAACAAGGCATCACAAAAATGAGAGCAGGTGTGAAAATAGTATGGGATTTAAACATTAACAACAAATGGGTCCAAAACACAGTGATTCAATTAAGCCATACACCAAATGCCTTTCTTGTTGATTATTTTTCATCAAGAATTAAGGCCATTATTCCAGGGCAAAGAAATGTACTGACAGATTTATTGGGTTTCTCCTCTCCACTGAACAGTATTTTAAAAGGAAAGTATTCCTCCCAAATGTGACTTAAGTGTTTACCTACTGTTTGCATATTGAAGACCAGATAATTTAAAATATATATGTTTTATATTTTGTTGCAATGGGTGCTGTGGTGCTTTGTGTAGATTCTCTTCAGGACTGAGGCTTAAGACTCACAGTGGAATCCCTCTCAGGACCTGTCATCAGCAGAAGAAATCTGCTTTGTTCCTAGGGACAGCCAGCATTTCATCTACCAACTGCTTTATGGAGGGCTATAAAGTTGTCCCTTGCCTTTACTGGGGCAACTCTGAAGGGTCATTCCAGCCCTATGACTTCCTATATGATTAGTTGAGGTCTCTGTTACATCTGCCCATTCCTGAGCCCCCTCCCCTCTAAACCTTCCATGCACAAATCTCAGAATGTTTTCTGGGGGAATAAAACGCATGACATCTGTTTGGTTCATGTTGAATGACTTAATTCTCTGGTTATATTTTAAATTTATATGATAAAATACTTTAAGATGCCATAATACCAAGTACAATGCTAAGCAAAATATTGGCTAGTTCTCCTTTCTGCTTTTCAAATATTTTTAATGTTCCTCTTTATTAGCAGGGACCCTGGTGTCAGATGGTTTAGGTGGAGATCCTAGCTTTACCAATCAGGGAAAATTATTTAACTTTTCTTTCATCTCCAAAATGATTTTAATAGTACTTATCTCATAAGGTGCTGTGATGATTAAATGATATAATCTATGTAAAACAGCACAATGCCTGGCACATAGTAAGCATATGATAAATGGTAGCTGTTGCTGCTATTAATGGCATAACACTGGCCTTAGTTATTACAGTACCTTCCTCAGTCATTACCTTACTCCATCCTATGTAATAAAAGGTTAACATGCAAATTGACTGAATGCAGAACTACCGGTTGCTATGATGTGCACTGACAACCAGGGGGTACATGCTCAACGCAGGAGCTGCCCCCTGATGGTCAGTGTGCTCCTATAGGGGGAGCACTGCTTAGCCAGAAGCCAGGCTCATGGCTGGTGAGTGCAGCATTGGTGTTGGGAGCTTCTCCCACCTCCGTGGCAGTGCTAAGGATGTCTAACTGTCAGCTTAGGCAGGAATCAAGCTTAAGCCTTCAGTTGGACATCCCCTGAGGGCTCCCAGACTGTGAGTGTGCAGGCCAGGCTGAGGGATCCCCACTGAGTGCACTAATTTCATGCACAGGGCCTCTAATATATATATAAACTTGTCTTCCTGCCTCTTGGTTTTCCTCATCCTTACGTCTCCCCTCTAATTCTACAATGCTACCAAATTTAATTTTCTTAAAATATTGTTTTCATTACTTCATTCCTCAACTCAAAGTTCTTTAGGGATTGTTCTCCCTTATTTTCTTTATCAATCCAAACCCTGCATAGTTCAAAGTGGACCTCAATAATCAAACTTCTCCTCAGTTTAAGTCCTGAGCCTTCACTTAGCCTAACATTCTCCCACATTTCCAATACTGTGCAGTCAAAGTTATCCCTAAAGTTCTAGATTTTCTTCCAATTTTATAATTGGGACAAAATCTCCCTTGATAAGCTCTTCATCAGGGCCTCCTACAAAGGTTGCTATTCTGAACCTCTCCATTGGTCCTTAGGTACTTTTCACATCATTAAAATTTATGAAAGAATGGTATCAAAAAAAAAAAAAAAAAGAGACACTGGAAAAGAAGATTTGGAACATGTTAAGAAAAAAAGTGAATCCCACCCATAAATAATGCACAAGACCAAATGCTAAGCTGCACGATGAGGTAATGAGACATATGGAGTATGTCTAAAAGGAGTCAACTGGCTTCCAGATTTGGAGGTTTGATGCCTCTGAGTTATTTTTACTGGTAGAGATTCCATCTTATGAGTAATATTTGGGACATGATATCAACGGTCAACAGTTTACAAACATTTTAAGAAGTCTCCCAGCAGAAAAAGGTTTAATTAAGCTTGACAGAATCTATCTAGCAGCTTTCATAAGTAACTGTGTTACCCAAAATAGGACTACACTGCATGATTTCAGAAATGATGAATCAATAAAAATGTTTATAGAAACAGCATTTTGATTAGTTCCTTCAGACTAACAAATTCATGGTGCATGTGATAATCTAAGATTCCTACTGTCAATTAGGAAAACCCAGAAATCAAAGCCAGAGATGGCCCTTTGGATAACTGGTCCCAGATTTTGGCATTGGAAATTTCTTTCTTAGATCAACCACACCACACCTCTGGGCCTTTTTCTCCAACAGCCAGGTTCAAAATCTCTTCAATTGTCAGCATGCTAATAATGGCCACAGTGAAAGTGACTACAGAGAGCATGTGTTGTGATCATTGTGGAGGCTTGATTAAACCAAGCAACAAGTCATCCGAAGTAACTAATGGCTGCTTTTCCATATACCAGTACAAGCTGAACACCAACAGAAAATCATTAGAAATTACAATAAAGTTATATATCCTCTATTACAAGATTACAAATTAATATTAAAGTTTTATTTATCTATAGTACAAATAATAAATATTTTTCTTAGATGGCACTATGTTCACAGAAAATAACTCTTGTACTTCTAAAACTTCATTTAGGGCCATGGTTGGCAAACTTCAGCTCACAAGCCATATGCACCTCTCTGGCCTCTTGAGTGTGGCTCTTCCACAAAATACCATGGCCTGGGCGAGTCTATTTTGAAGAAGTGGCACTAGAAGAAGTTTAATTAAAAAAATTTGGCTCTTGGGATCAGAGCACTTCCATGGTCTTCTCCTGAGGAAGCCCCCAGCCTCTCTCCTGGATCTGACGAGCTCAAGACACTGTTCTGGAAGCGGAGCAGAAACTATGCCCAGGCTTGCCACAGGAAGGCACAGGCAAGGACGCTGCTCCTGTTTCCACAGGCAGCCAAGTCTAAATGTGGTTTCCCGTCTTAAAGAAATGCTCAATGAAGGCCAGACACTCTGAACACTGCAGCTGTGGGGGCACAAAGCCTGGGTCTGAGGCACGGAGGGACTGAGCACCACCCCCAGGGGCAGCAGGAGAGCCCACTTCCTGCTCAGCAGAAAAAAGTGACCATCAGGACTTCCTGGAAGATGGTGGGAAGGTAAACACTTGTACATCCTGCCTCTCACAACCACATCAGTGCTGCAACTGGGGATCTTAACTGAGACCTGAAAAAAATGTGGGGGCCCCGACCGGTGTGAACATGCGGATTCCACAGAAAGAAGAGAAAGATCTACGTAACCAGACATCTTGAAAAGAGAGACCATGAAGAGACAAAGAAAGAGCCCACAAATGAAAGAAAAGCAGGCATCACCAGAAAAGGAAGTAAACAAGTTAGAGGCAAGCAACCTACCAGAGCAAGAATTCAGAGTAATGATCATAAGATGAAAAAAAAGAATGGAAGACAAATTTGACAATATGAGTAAGACCCAAGAGGAAATGAAGAAGAACCAAGAGGAAATGAAGATGAATCAAGAAGAAATGAAAAATGACATTGCTACTAGGAATAACTCATTAAAAAGCATCAAGAGTAGACTAGAAGAAGCAGAGGACTGCATCAGTGAGCTAGAAGACAAGATGGAAAAAAAAAAAATACCCAAATAGAACAGCTTCTAGGAAAAAAAATTTAAAAGCAGGAGGAGAGCCTAAGGAAACTTTGGGACAATACAAAACAAAACAATATTAGAATAATAGGGGTTCCAGAAGGAAAAGAAACTGAGGAAGACATGGAAAACATATTCCAAGTAATAATGACAGAAAAATTTCCTGAGATAGAGAAGAAAAAACCCACACAAATCCAAGAAGCTTACAGAGTCCCAAGCAAAATGACAGACGCTAAGACACATTATAATTAAATTGGCAAACACCAACGACAAAGTAAGAATCCTAAAAGCAGCCAGAGAGAGACAGAAAGTTACATATGAAGAAACTCCCATCAGACTAGCAACTGATTTCTCAACAGAAATGCATGAGGCCAGAAGGGAATGGGATGAAATATACAAAGTCATGCAAAGGAAGGGTCTGAATCCAAGAATACTGTACCCAGCAAGGCTATCAATCAAAATTAAAGGTGAAATCAGGAGCTTCACAGACAAAAAAAGACTAAAGGAATTTATCTCCACCAAACCAGCAATGCAAGAAATGCTAAAGAGTCTACTGTGAAAATAAAGAAATAGGAAGCAAAGAAGGAACACAGGGGTATAGAATAAAAATGGTGTCAAATAAGTACCTATCAATAATAACTGTAAATGTAGATGGATTAAATGCTCCAATCAAAAGACATAGGGTAACAGATTGGATAAGAAAACAAGACCCATATATCTGTTGTCGACAAGAAACCCACTTCAGAAAAAAAGATGCACACAGACTGAGGGTGAAGGGATAGAAAAGGTTTTCCAGGCAAATGGAAATGAAAAAAAAGCTGGGGTAGCAATACTTATATCTGACAAATTAGACCTCAAAGTGAAGGACATAACAAGAGATAATGAAGGCCACTTCATAATACTAAAGGGAGCAATCCAACAAGAAGAAATAACCCTGGTAAACATATATGCACCCAATACAGGAGCACCCAAATACATAGAAAACTACTGGAGGACATTAAGGGAGAGATTAATAGCAATACAATCATATCAATAGTAGGAGATTTTAATGCCCCACTGTCATCTTCGGACAAATTATCTAAACAAAAAATCAGCAAAGAAACATCAATCCTAAATGACTCACTAGACCAGATGGAATTCATTGACATCTTCAGAACATTCCACCCCAAAGCCACATTATATACATTTCTCTCAAGTGCACATGGGTCATTTTCAAAGATAGACCACATTTTGGGATATAGGCAAAGTCTCCTCAAATTCAAGAAGATAGAAATCATATCAAGCATCTTCTCAGGTCATAGTCGCATAAAACTGAAAATTAACTACAATAAAAATAATCCAAAGAAATCAAACACATGGAGATTAAACAGCATGCTATTAAACAAGAACTGGGTTACCAGAGAAATCAAGGAATAAATTAAAAACATCCTGGCAACAAATGACAATGAAAACACAACAATCCAAAATCTATGGGACAGGGCAAAAGCAGTTTTGAGAGGGAAGTTCATATCCCTACAAGCCTATTGCAAAAAATAAGAAAAGATGGTAACAAATTATTTAACTCTACAACTGAAAGAGTTAGAAAAAGAGCAACAAGAAAAGTCCAGTGTTAGCAGAAGGAAGGAAATACCGTGTTTCCCTGAAAATAAAACATCCTCAGAAAATAAGACCTACTTACAGGTTTCCTTCTGAGTGAAATATAAGGTATCCCCCGAAAATAAGGCCCCCCTAGGCTCTGTCTCAGAATAAAAATTAATTTACCGTAAACCGTTCACTAGGACTGCCCCGACTGGCCTCTAGCCACCAGTGACATTACTCATTTAAAGACAGTGCTATTGCTAAACATGAAAGATTTGGTTCACTGATTCTGAAAGAAATGGAGTCACAAGAAATTCACCAGGAAATTCAGGAATTGGATTGTTATGATGATGTTCCAGAAGATGATGGCATGATTGTCATTGAATAAATGAGTAAATTATTGATACTGTAGGATTCACAGTTTGTCTGGTTTGTGTTGACAACTCCCATACTACCGAACTGTATACAGGTAATAAATTTCCTTTATTTTCATTTAACAATAAATGTATACCGTATTCTTCTTCATGGAAATATAAGACATCCCCTGAAAATAAGACCTAGAGCATCTTTGGGAGCAAAAATTAATATAAGACACTGCATTATTTTTGGGGAAACAGGGTAATAAAAATCAGAGCAGAGATAAACGACATAGAGACCAAAGAAACAATACATAAGATTAACAAAATCAAGAGCTGGTTCTTTGAAAGGATAAACAAGATTGTTAAACCTCTAGCCAGGCTATCCAAGAAACAAAGAGAGAGGACCCAAATAAACAAAATCAGAAATGAAAGAGGTGAAATAACAACAGACCCTGCCGAAATACAAAGGATTGTTACAAAATACTACGAACAACTCTATTCCAACAAACTGAGCAACCTGGAGGAAATGGACATTATCCTAGAAAAATACAAACTTACAAAATTCAATCAGGAAGAATCTAAAAACCTTAATAGACCAGTGCCTTGGGAAGAAATTGAAACAGTCATCAAAAAGCTCCCAACAAACAAAAGCCCAGGGCCAGATGGCTTCACAGGAGAGTTTTACCAAAAATTCAAGGAAGAACTAAAACCTATCCTCCTCCGACTATTACAATAAATTCAAGAGGAAGGAAAACTTCCAAACTCTTTCTATGAAGCCAGAATCACCCTAATACCAAAACCAGATAAAGACAACTCAATGAAAGAGAATTATAGGCCAATATCCCTCATGAACTTAGATGCCAAAATCCTCAACAAAATTCTAGCAAATCGGCTCTAGCAGAACATCACAAAGATCATACACCAGGACCAAGCAGGATTTATTCCAGGAATGTAAGGATGGTATAATATCCGCAAATCAATAAACATGATACATCACATAAACAAATTGAAAGATAAAAATCATATAGTCATATTAATTGATGCAGAAAAAGCATTTGATAAAATCTAACACTTTCCTAATAAAAACTCTCAACAAGGTGGGAGTACAAGGATCAATCCTCAACATAATAAAAACTATTTAAGATAAACCCACAGCCAATATCATACTCAATGGGCAAAAACTAAAATCATTCCCTCTAAGAACAAGAACAAGACAGGGATGCCCACTCTCACCACTCCTGTTTGACATAGTACTGGAAGTACTAGCCATTGCAATTAGACAAGAAGAAAAGGCATCCAAATTGGAAAAGAAGAAGTAAAGTTATCCTTATTTGCAGATGACATGATAATGTACATAAAAAACCCAAAAGACTCAATTAAAAAACTAATAGACTTAATAAAGGAATTTGGCAATGTAGCAGGATAGAAAATTAATGCCAAGAAATCTATGGCATTTCTATACGTCAATAGTGAACTTGCAGAAACAGAGACTAAAACGGCAATCCCATTTACCATCGCACCAAAAGAAACTAAGAAACCTAGGAATAAACTTAACTAAGGAGGTACCTATATGCGAAGAACTACATGACACTGAAAAAAGAGATAGAAGAAGATGTAAACAGATGGAAGAACATACCATGTTCATGGATTGGTAGAATCAACATCATTAAAATATCCATACTTCCCAATGCACTCCCCATTAAAACACCAATGGCATATTTCACTGACCTAGAAAGAACTCTCCAAAAGTTCATTTGGAACAATAAAAGACCCCGAATAGGTACAGCAATCCTGAGAAAGAAGAGTAAAGTTAGAGGGATCTCAATACCAGATTTCAATTTGTATTACAAAGCCACTGTTCTCAAAACAGTCTGGTACTGGCACAAGAACAGACATATAGATCAATGAAATAGACTAGAGAATCCAGATATCAGCCCATATCACTATGCTCAATAAATATTTGACAAAGAAGGCACGAGCATACAAGGGAGTCAAGGCAGTCTCTTCAATGAACAGTGTTGGGAAAATTGGACAGATACATGCAAAAGAATGAAACTAGATCACCAACTTACACAATACACAAAAATAAACTCAAAATAGATACAGGACTTAAACATAAGATGAAAAACCATAAAAATACTAGAGGCATCCACAGGCAGCAAAATCTCAGACATATGCCAAAAGCACTTCTTCACTGATACTGCTCCTACGGCAATGGAAGCTAAAGAGAAAATAAACAAATGGGACTACATCAAAATAAAAAGTTTTTTACAGCAAAAGAAACCATCCACAAAACAACAAGAAAGCCCACTGTATGGGAGTACATATTTGCAAATGTTATCACTGATAAAGGTTTAATTTCCAACATCTACAGACAGCTTATCCAACTTAATAAAAAGAAGATAAATGACCCAATTAAAAAATGGCAATGGATCTAAATAGAATCTTCTCAAAAGAAGACAGAAGGAAGGCCAAGAGGCATATGAAAACATGCTCAAAGTCACTAATTATCCGAGAGATGCAAATCAAAACAACAATGTGGTACCATCTCACACCTGTCAGAATGGCCAATATCAACAAACCAACAGAAGACAAGTGTTGGCGAGGTTGCGGAGAAAAAGGAACCCTCGTGCACTGCTGGTGGGAATGCAGACTGGTGCAACCACTGTGGAGAACAGTATGCAGTTTCCTCAAAAAACTGAAAATGGAACTCTCATTTGACCCAGTAATCCCATTCCTAGGAATATATCCCAAGAAACTAGAAACAGCAATCAGAAAAGATATATGCAGCCGAAACCGGTTTAGCTCAGTGGATAGAGTGTCGGCTTGGGGACTGAAAGGCCCCGGGTTCGATTCCGGTCAAGGGCATGTACCTTGGTTGCAGGCACATCCCCAGCAGGGGGTGTGCAAGAGGCAGCTGATAGATGACTCTCTCTCATCGATGTTTCTAACTCGCTATCTCTCTCCCTTCCTCTCTGTACAAAATCAATAAAATATATTAAAAAAAAAGAAAGGATATATGCACTCCTATGTTCATAGCAGCACAATGTACAAGAGCTAGGATTTGGAAACAGCCTAGGTGCCCGTCAGCAGATGATTGGATCCAAAAACTATGGTACATCTACACAATGGAATATGCTGCCATAGAAAAAGAAGAAATTCTCATCATTTGCAGCAACCTGAATGGAATTGGAGAACATTATGCTGAATGAAATAAGCCAGTCAATGAAAGAGAAACAGCACATGACCTCACTCATTTATGGATGATAAAGAACATTATAAACTGAAGAACCAAAAGATAGATATAGAGACAGTAAAGCAACAAGCAGACTGTCAAATTACAGTGGGGAGGGTAGGCAGATCTGGGGGAAATAAGAGGTCAACCGAAGGACTTGTATACATGCATATCAGTACAACCAATGGACACAATACTCTGGGGAGGGAAGGCATACATGGGGGGGGCAATGGTATATGTACACATATAATAATTTAATAAAAATTAAAAAATTAAAAAATTGGCACTCGAAAGAAATTTCAATCATTGTACTATTGATATTTGGCACTGTTAACTATTGAGTTTGCTGACCACTGTTTTAGGGCATCAACCAATATGAAATTATTTTGACTATAGTTTTAGTTTCCAAATATATTTATTTGAAAATAAATAATGTGACAGCTATGATAGCACTCAGCTAATCAATTAACACTGCAATAAAATTTTACATGCAATTATTTAATAGATAAAATATTACTCTGTCATTCCATAAACCACCTTTTATTTTTCCAGAATGTACTATAGTCACTTAATGAGTGCACAAAATAACAAACCAAATAACTGAAAAAAATTTATTGTGCCATCTCAGTACCAAAAGGGATTTTCAGGAGCACCCGAACCTATCCTTCCTTTGGCAAAACTGTGCTAGCGGCTCCTGGGGTGTTCTTTATGTTAACAATCTCCATTGGATTTGCAAAGATTATAAACTCTAATTTCCAGTCACTATTTTGACAGAAATTTTCAATTTTTCCTGTAGAAATTCTTGATAAAATAGTACTTAGTATTAGCCATTAATTTAATATATTTCACAGAAATCTAAATTGCTATTCAATTGTAAATTATATACTGAATTCATATATATATATATAAATGTGAAAAAATGTGCATTTTAGAATCACTAACATATGGTAGTTTTTAATGTTCAATCATATATGCAGAGAACAAGAAATCTGGAACATGCAGAATACTAAAGCAAAGAAGCTCAGATATCATTTAGTCCAACAGCCTACATCTTCATTTTAAAGACTAAAAAATTTCAAGTCAAATAAGTTATTTGCCCAAAATAACACAATAGAGAGTCCAATAATGAGAATGAAAACAGGATGGTTTCCAGCCAGAAGCTTGTCTCACTGGTTGTTAACCTTTTCAACCCTCAACCCCATCTGAGGGTTAAGACATGCCCCAACCAGTAACACTGGCAACTAGGGCAGTGAGTCTAGACTAGAGGGATGGCATAGGAGCCTGAATCTATCCACCTTAAGGCATCACTTCTTAAAGCTTGTACAGGGGGTACACAATCTGTAGACCTAAAACCACAACTATTATTACTAGGGTTGCTTCAACTGAGTTATTTAGCTGGAACAGTGAGCTAATATTGATGCTCTTATGATGACAAATCTTCATGTAAGGAGATGACCTTTGTTTGGTAAAGGACATATGGATGGTTACAATCCAAGGGCAAAACCTTGATCTGACTAAAGCTGGGCAAAGCAGCGCACACAGATCAGGTGTCCTTATGGTTATGTGCAGCATCTACATGTCTCTATCTGTCTTCTGTCAGGGACAAGAATGAGGAACCCAAAACAATGTTTTCAAATGCCAACAGTACATCAGGCTCTGGAATAAGCAATTTACATTATTTATATCATTACATTCTTAACATATTTATAAGGTAGGTATTATTGACCTTATTGTTTGAAAGAAAACAGAAGATCAGAGATGTTAGGTATCTTCTTTAAGGCCTCACAGACGGTGAAGTGGCAGACCTGGGACCTCGAACCCCAGTGTCTGACCCCAAACACTGGGATGTTTCCTCTATGCCTCCCTCACAGGATTCTCCAAGCCACCAATCACAACATCAGCACAATGTGCAGTGCATGGGATGTTTTTCTTCAAACTCACTTCTGGGACTGCATAGCGTTTCTAAAGAGCTATTTATAATTCTAATCTTATGGGCTGGTTACTCTTTTTTTTAAAAAAAAAATTATTTTATTGATTTTTCACAGAGAGGAAGGGAGAGGGATAGAGAGTTAGAAACATCGATGAGAGAGAAACATCGACCAGCTGCCTCCTGCACACACCCCACCGGGGATGTGCCCGCAACGAAGGTACATGCCCTTGAGGGGACCTTTAAGCCCACAGGCCAATGCTCTATCCACTGAGCCAAACCAGTTTTGGCTGGGCTGGTTACTCTTGATAGAAATGCTGAATACTAGCTGAACAAAAGCAATACTGAGTAACATTTAAATAACCTCAAAACTTGGTCAGAACCAAGACTGGCTCAGTGGATAGAGCGTCGGCCTGCAGACTCAAGGGTGCCAGGTTCGATTCCGGTCAAGGGCATGTACCTTGGTTGCGGGCACAACCCCAGAAAGGGGTGTGCAGGAGGCAGCTGATCGATGATTCTCTCTCATCGATGTTTCTAACTCTCTATCCCTCTCTCTTCCTCTCTTTAAAAAAAATCAATAATATATATATATATATATATATATATATATATATATATATATATATATATATATATATAAAAACTTGGTCAGGATTTCCAATCAGGTGAAAATAAATTGTTAGTGTCGAACAGACTTCCCTCCACATGTAGGTGTTTCCATTTATTAGATAAAGTTCCCGGTCTGTGCCATTTATTTTTATGTCCTGTTTGGGTCTACTCATTTGAATATAATGCACAGAGAGAAGAGAAAATTTGAGCCACAAAATGACACAATGAATAGGAGAAATAGAAATTTCAATTTATATTATCACCAAGTAGGATTAAAAATTTGTGCCAGGCAAGTAGAATGTAACCAGGAAGTTAAGCCTTTGAACAATAAACATTTATGGAACCTTAGGGGTAGGCTGCTGAAAGAGGAAAGATGGAATTTGTTTCCTGGTTACTTCAGCTTTTTTCCTCAGATGCTACTGTCCCTAACTCTGCTAGGTTACTTTAGAGAGAAACCTTGGGTGCTTGACAGCGCTTCCATCCTTTTTTATATAAAGGCTGGTTTGGACTTATTTTTAATTTGTAAACCATGTAAAGGTGCAGAAAAGAATAGAAAATTATACCCAAGTACTCATTAAATTAACTTTTTGTTAAATGTGCTTTAGATATTTTCTTTTTTAGGGAAATATAACATGATAGATGCTGTCGAGGTGCCTTTTGTATCCCCCCCAATCCACTCCCCAGAGGCAGTCTCTGAAGCTGTGTGTAGCCATGCTCTTATATTGAATATTTTGTGTTTTATTTAAAACCTGCATCATGTAACATGGTTTCAATAGCTTGCTTTCTTCACCTTGTTGTTCTTGAGGTCTCTCCATGTGGGCACATGCATCTGGCTGATTCGTACACACCTACAAGTGGATTGCTTGCTTTTATGGGGTGCACATTTTCAGTTTTACTAAAATGTGCCCCTGTCTTCAGGTTTCACTTATCAATTCATGCTGTTTTTACTTCTGAGTAAGACTACTTCCAACAGCTATAGGCTAAGAGAGAAGTTTTATAAAAACTTAAGTGGGGTCAAATGAGCATCATAATTTTCTTCAAAAGACCACTGTGGGTACTTCTTGATTTTAGAACTTTCCATGACTTAATGTGTTTCCAAGCTTTGGGCTAGGACCAGAGATGGAAATAAGAGCCCTTGTTGTTCAGAGGTGTGTGTTGATTGTTTGGGGTCAGTGGACAGCAGCTCATGCCAGCTGAGTAAGAACTGGTAAATGGCTCCTTTGAGAAAAAAGATAAAAAGAAATAAAGGAATGCCAGAGTTAACTGGAAAATTGTTTTCATAATTCAATTTTGTTTTACATAACCTTGCTCACCAAATGTTAGCAATTTAGCTCAAAAAGCTGTTAGTGTTATTAGTCACTAAATGCTCAGCAAAACTCACAAATCAAGAAACCATTTTATAACCATTGTTTCACCTTTAGGGGGTGGCTCACTTCATTTTGTTCCAGGTCCCTAGAACCTAGAGGTAATAACATCTGTATTTTAAAGACCTGCTTTGCACCACACCTGCATGTCAATTCCCTTTTTTGAGTTATGCCTCTAAAACAAAGCCAAATGCTTGGCCACATATTTGGTTTTCAGGCTTGGATGAGTATTAAATACAGCAGCTCCAAGACTTCATTGGTCCGACAAACATTTTTTTAAATGATGTTAACTGAGTCCTGGGGAAGTTTAAAAATTTGAAATTTTTAAGAGAGGGGAGACAAGATGGTGACCTATCAGACGGACTTGTTCTGAGCCTAGTCCCAGAACAGCTAGAAGCAGCTTCAGAGAGTTGTTCAGGGAGTATTGATTGGCAAGCTAAGGGGTAGCAGAACTCTAAAAGAAGGTAAGGGTCCTCTGGACAGGATTTCCTGACCAAGCAGCCAGCACTGAGGCGGGCTACGGGCTCAGAGGGAAGGCTGCGCCATCTTACCAAGAAAAGAGGACCTTCTCTGAGGCCTGGAAAACCCACAGCAGAGGAGACCATTGAGCAGCTGTGATGCCCCAAACGGCGCAAACAGGTGGATTCAAGGGAGTTCTTCAATCATCCACGGAAAGTCAGAGTTTGTGGGGAAAATGTGAGAGTTCTGGGTCACTGCGGCACAGGCAGCGACTGTACCCGCGGCGTGCCCCAGTGGCTCCGCACCCCCAGTGGCTCCGTGCACCAAGCAGCCCTGCACCGGAGTGGCCACGCGCCCCGCATGGCCCTAGCCCCCAGCAGCCTGCACCCCTAGCAGCCCCTCGCCCAGAGCTGCTTCGAAAGAGACAGCGGCTACAGAGAGAATCGTGCGCTGTAAGACCCAGTGCTGGGTTTGGCGTGATCTTCCCCAAAATTGGGGCTTTTTAAAAAATGCCAAGGGACAGGGGACAAATTGTTAAGAATCGGGACCGTCCCACCAAAACTGGAACATCTGGACACCTTGGCGCAGACCCACCCTGCGCCTGAAGCTCTTCACTTCCTTGCTTCTGAGTACTAGGGAAGGACTGCCCAGTTTGGCATATCCTTGGAAACTACAGGGGGAAATTGCCTTCCTGGAAACAGGGGATCAGAACAAGAAGAGACAGTCTGGGAGCTAAGACAATCTGGGAGCCGGCACCCAGGCAGCCTACCTCAACAAAACATAGAGCCATAGAGAAAGAAGACTAGAGCAGCCAAAAAGACTGGGAAGTCAAACCAGAAACACTGCCACCTAGGGGCTGAATTACAAACTGATTTTTCCCTCCTTTTTACCATTCTTTCTTTTTTTCTTTTTTAATTACCTTTAATTAATCAAAAGTAAATGGACACAAATAACTAAGAAATAGCCTACTTAAAATTAAGGACTATCTTATAAAACTGAGGTGCAGTGAAACGCAGGGAACTGCAATACTGTATGGACCGAGAAACAGGCGTGCCAAATAGAATAACAGAGGAAGTGAACGACCACTAGTGCACATTTTTATAATATGCTAATTTTTCTATTTTTTTTAATCTTTTACATCTTTTAGTTTATTTTCATTTTTTACATCTTTTGCATAAGAAACAATTTTTTCCTTTTTTCCTCACTTGATTTTACCTTTGCAATTATTACATTCTTCAATTTCAATAATCATTATTACTACTGCTATTTTGCATTTTTTGTTTTCTTTTCCTTTTTCTTCCTTTTTTTTTTTTTTTAGTACCATTATATTTTCTTTTTATTTTACATTTGGATTAGTCTTCACTCTATTTTAATCTCTACTATAGCATCATTCAACTCTATCTCAACTCAATCTTTACGCCATCATTCCCTTACTAACCTTTATCCTTTTCATCTCCTGTTTACCTTATCGCTTTCTGGCTTTAGTTTTTCCCTATTCTTTCTGTATACCCCTGCTAAAATTCTCACCATACTTATAGACCTAATTTTCAACCCCCTGCTCCAAGTGCATAAATACTACTCTCTTCACTATATTAACTAGTTTAAAAAAAAAAAACAAACACAAAAAACCTGTTTTCCTCTTTATCCTTTTGTTATTGTTTGCCTGAATGTTGATTATATCGAATTTTCATGCTTTTTAGTGAAATTGATATGCTTATACTTTTGTTGTTATTGTTGCTTAGTATTTTTTAATTGCTTTGTTTTTGTTTATTGTTTACTCCTGTTTATCATAGCCGTGCTTAATAATAGTGGATATTGTAGTTTGTATTAATCTTCAAGTATTGTTGCTGGCATTTGCAGGGATTAGTGGTTGTTTTCTGGGAATTTTCTCCATATATATATATATATATATATATATATATATATATATATAGTTTGTTTCCCCTTTCTCTCTTAGTCTGCTTTCTCTCTCTCTCTCTCTCTCTCTCTCTCTCTCTCTCTCTCTCTCTCTCTCTCTCTCTCATCCTGTTTCCCAATTTCATTTCGACAATACTTTTTTTTCTTTCTATCTCATTATTTATCCCTCTTTTTTTTTTTTTTAACCTTTCTTCTTTCTCCCCTACATCCTAATTTGCCTTTCTCACCTTCATTAGCGGTTATTAATATCGCAAATACATTCCTGTTCAGTGCTTTTTGTGTTGTACCTGGTAGTATTGTATTTTGTGCCTTTAAATTTGCAGGAGAAAGAAAACAACATAACCAATTTGCAGGAGAAAGAAAACAACATAACCAACATCCTGAAAAGAGAGACTATGGGCAGACAAAGAAATAGCCCGCACATGAAAGAAAAGCAGGCATCACCAGAAAAGTAAGTAAACAAGTTAGAGGCAAGCAACCTACCAGAGCAGGAATTCAGAGTAATGATCATAAGATGGCGAAAAAGAATGGAAGATAAATTTGACAATAACCAACAAGAAATGAAGAAGAACCATGAGGAATTGAAGAAGAACCAAGAGGAAATGTAGATGAACCAAGAAGAAATGAAAAATGACATCGCTGCCATGAAGAACTCAAAAAAAGCATCAAGAGTAGCCTAGAAGAAGCATAGGACCACATCAGTGAGCTAGAAGACAAAATACCCAATTAGGAAAAAAATACCCAATTAGAACAGCTTCTAGAAAAAAAAAAATTAAAAAGCAGGAGGAGAGCCTATGGGAGCTTTGTGACAATATAAAATAAAACAATATTCGAATAAGAGGGGTTCCATAAAGAAAGGAAACTGAGGTAGACATGGAAAACGTATTTTAAGAAATAATGACAGAAAACTTTCCTGAGATAGAGAAGAAAAAACCAGCAAAAATCCAAGATGCTCTCAGAGTCCCAAGCAAAATGAATCCCAGAAGACAATGCCAAGGCACATTATAATTAAATTGGCAAACACCTAGATCAGTGATTCCCAAAGTGGTCTATATCGACCCCCAGGGGTCTATGACAACCTGCAAGGGGTCTACGTCAGCGAAAAAAAAATTTGGGGGTCCATGAAATGAAAATGGGGGTCCACGATAGTGGATCTCAACATACACTGATAGTACCTATTTACTTACATCATATTATCTTATAATATAAAAACATATAAATTATTTATAAAAGAACCTATGAAGTAAAAAATTTATTATATATGTCTATAAAATTGTGTAAGTTGTAGGATAAAAACCTGCACATAATGATATACCAGTATCATCTTGTTACAAGCATACGCGCAGTAAACATTCTTGCCAATTTTTGTCTCAAAGCTTTGCGAACTTGCACCTACTTGTTCAATTCGTCACTCTATAAATATGAATGTGAGAAAAATACGTTCATTCGTTTCCTGAATCTTGAATAGGAAAGTGCTGAGAAAATATTTAAAAAAATATAAACTGGTAGTTTATCATACAAATTATAGTGAATCAGTGTTGGGAGCCAGCAGAGTTGAGGCAAGCAACTCAGTCCCGCGGGTCGGGACAAATCAGTGTTATTTTGTTTGAGAATGCCGGAGAAAAGTAGGTACATTATTTTTTATTAAATTTTAAACTTTATGTTTTATTTAAATAAATTAATTTTGCCCACAGATGACTGATGCCATGTTCGAATCTAAAAAGAAATGTAGACAGTACAGTGTCGATTATTTGAAGTTTGGCTTCATTCCATCATTGTCGAACAAACAATTGCCTATGTGCCTTTTATGCAACAAAGTTTTGGGCAATGACGCTATGAAACCATCTAAGCTGCAGGATCATCTGAGAAGATGTCACCCTGATAAAACAGCTAAAGATTTGAAATACTTCCAAACACTCAAGGATAAACTTCAGAAGAGACCCACGCTGGACAGAATGTTCGCTTCGACGTCACAAAGAAACGATGATGGTTTGCGGGCGTCTTACAATATCTCGCTACTTATAGCAAAATCCGGAAAACCGTATACTATTGGAGAGAAGTTAATTTTGCCAGCCGCTGAAGAGATTTTTAAAACTGTTTTACACAAACCTGCATCTGACATCATTAAAAGAATTCCCTTAAGCAACAATACTGTTGAAAGACGTATTGATGAAATGAGTTCTGATATTGAAAGCTTCTTGTGTAATTATTTGCAAATGACCCATTTCTCTATACAACTGGACGAGCCAACTTTACCTGGTAATGAAGCATTATTATTGGCATATGTTCGTTTTATTATGAATCAAGAAATCTACGAAGAACTGCTCTTCGCAAGAACTTTGACAACCGACACTAAAGGTGAATCAATATTTCATGTTTTGAAGGATTACTTCATTGAAAAAGAAATCCCTTTATCAAATATAATATCAGTAGCTACAGATGGAGCACCTGCCATGATTGGACGTTATCGTGGATTTATAAGTTATTTAAAACAAAATGTGCCAGGGGTGTTAGCAATACATTGCGTCATCCATCGACAACATTTAGTTGCTAAGAATTTGAGTGTTAGATTGCATGAATCTCTTCAATTAGTCATTGATGCAGTAAACCGAATCCAAAGCAACGCGTTGAATATGCGGTTATTTGCACAGTTGTGTGAAGAAAATGACGAGCATTTTCATCAATTACTCCTTCACACTGAAGTACGCTGGCTGTCGAAAGGCTTATGTTTGACAAGATTTTTTTGCACTTTTTGAGACTATTTTAGAATTTCTAGATACTAAAGATAAAATTTTAAAAGACAATTTAATGAAGTGGAAAACAGACATCGCTTATTTAACAGATTTATTTACAAAATTTAATATGGTTAATTTGCAGTTACAAGGCGACAGTCTAAACTTGATTAAAACAAAGTCCATCTTATCATCATTTCTTGCCAGAATTAAACTAATGAAGCAAAATATTGGATGGGGCGAATTTTCCCAGTTCCCCAATTTGTCACAGACAAACTGCCAGGAAGACGATGTTTCCACCTACGTTCAACATTTAAATGCCCTCTATTCAGATTTTGAAACTAGGTTTGATGATGTTTTGACTATGGTAATACCACCGTGGATAATTAACCCATATGGTGAAATAGAAGAAACGAATGTCATAATACAAGAGGAACTGACTGAAATAAGTACAAACGAAGAACTTAAGGTTCAGTTTAAAAACGGATATCAGCAATTCTGGCTGCAAAAAAACATGCCCGTTACTTATCCCGTATTATGGAATATAGCGAGGAAATTTTTTATTTCCTTTCCATCGTCATACCTTGTGGAAAGGGGGTTTAGCGCTGTTACCAATCTCCTAACGAAAAAAAGAAACAGACTGGACATCAGTAGCCGAGGAGATTTAAGATTAAACCTTACAAAATTGACACCAAATGTTGATAATTTAGTATTAAAGCATCAGGTTCATCCTTCCCACTAAAAACATTTACTTATTGCTTAGTTTATTTTATGTTACGTATATTTTATATAACAGATACAAAATTTTATTTTGAGTAGTTTTAATTTAAATTCAATAAATAAATGTATAAAACTTAACATGTGTTTTTATTTCAAGTTTTTAACACTAAACTTCACTACAGTTAGAAATTTACAAAAAAATCAATATCAGGTAAGTAGGGGGTCTACCCAAAACCGAAAAACATGGCAAGGAGGTCTACCCAAAACCGAAAAACATGGCAAGGGGTCTACGGCACAAACAAGTTTGGGAATCTCTGACCTAGATAAAGTAAGAATCTTAAAAGCAACCAGAGAGAGACAGAAAGTTACATATAAAGGAAACCCTATCATCCTAGCAACTGATTTCTCAACAGAAACTCATCAGGCCAGAAGGGAATGGAATGAAATATACAAAGTCATGCAAAGGAAGGGTCTGAATCCAAGAATACTGTACCCAGCAAGGCTATCAATCAAAGTTAAAGGTGAAATCAGGAGCTTCACAGACAAAAAAAGACTAAAGGAATTTATCTCCACCAAACCAGTAATGCAAGAAATGCTAAAGGGTCTACTGTAAAAATAAAGAAATAGGAAGCAAAGAAGGAACACGTGGGTATAGAATAAAAATGGCGTCAAATGAGTGCTTATCAATAACAACTTTAAGTGTAGATGGATTAAATGCTCCAATCAAAAGACATAGGGTAACAGATTGGATAAGAAAACAAGACCAATATATCTGTTGTCTACAAGAAACCCACTTCAGAAAAAAAGATGCACACAGACTGAGGGTGAAGGGATGGAAAAGGTTTTCCAGGCAAATGGAAATGAAAAAAAAGCTGGGGTAGCAATACTTATATCTGACAAATTAGACCTCAAAGTGAAGGACATAACAAGAATAATGAAGGCCACTTCATAATACTAAAGGGAGCAATCCAACAAGAAGAAATAACCCTGGTAAACATATATGCACCCAATACAGGAGCACCCAATTACATAAAAAAAAAAAAAACTGCTGAAGGACATTAAGGAAGAGATTAATAGCAATACAATCATAGTAGGAGATTTTAATACTCCACTGTCACCTTTGGACAAATCATGTAAACAAAAAATCAGCAAAGAAATATCAATCCTAAATGACTCACTAGACCAGATGGAATTCAGCGACATCTTCAGAACATTCCACCCCAAAGGCACAGTATATACATTCTTCTCAAGTGCACATGGGACATTCTCAAAGATAGACCACATGTTGGGACATAGGCAAAGTCTCTTCAAATTCAAGAACATAGAAATCATATCAAGCATCTTCTCAGATCATAGTGGCATAAAACTGGAAACTAACTACAATAAAAATAATCCAAAGAAATCAAACATGGAGATTAAACAGCATGCTATTAAACAAGAACTGGGTTACCAGAGAAATCAAGGAATAAATTAAAAACATCCTGGCAACAAATGACAATGAAAACACAACAATCCAAAATCTATGGGACAGGGCAAAAGCAGTTTTGAGAGGGAAGTTCATATCCCTACAAGCCTATTGCAAAAAACAAGAAAAAATGGTAGCAAATTATCTAACTTTACAACTGAAAGAATTAGAAAAAGAGCAAGAAGAAAAGCCCAGTGTAAGCAGAAGAAAGGAAATGATAAAAATTAGAGCAGAGATAAACGACATAGAGACCAAAGAAACAATACATAAGATCAACAAAACCAAGAGCTGGTTCTTTGAAAGGATAAACAAGATTTATGAGCCTCTAGCCAGGCTAACCAAGAAACAGAGAGAGAGGACCCAAATAAACAAAATCAGGAACGAAAGAGGTGAAATAACAACAGACCCCACCGAAATACGAAGGACTGTAACAAAATACTACGAACAACTCTATTCCAACAAACTGAACAACCTGGAGAAAAAGGACAGATTCCTAGAAAAATACAACCTTCCAAAACTCAATCAGGAAGAATCTAAAAACCTCAATAGACCAGTGACTTGGGAAGAAATTGAAACAGTCATCAAAAAACTTCCAACAAACAAAAGCCCAGGGCCAGATGGCTTTACAGGAGAGTTTTACCAAACATTCAAGGAAGAACTAAAACCTATCCTCCTCAGACCATTCCAAAAAATTCAAGAGGAAGGAACACTTCCAAACTCCTTCTATGAAGCCAGCATCATGCTAATATCAAACCAGATAAAAACAACTCAATGAAAGAGAATTATAGGCCAATATCCCTCATGAACATAGATGCCAAAATCCTCAACAAAATCCTAGCAAATTTGCTCCAGCAGAACATCACAAAAATCATACACCATGACCAAGTAGGATTTATTCCAGGAATGCAAGGATGGTACAATATCCGCAAATCAATAAACGTGATACATCACATAAACAAATTGAAAGATAAAAATCATATAGTCATATCAATTGATGCAGAAAAAGCATTTGATAAAATCTAACACTTTCCTAATAAAAACTCTCAACAAGGTGGGAGTACAAGGATCATACCTCAACATAATAAAAACTATTTAAGATAAACCCACAGCCAACATCATAGTCAATGGGCAAAAACTAAAACCATTTCCTCTAAGAACACGAACAAGACAGGGATGCCCACTCTCACCACTCCTGTTTGACATAGTACTGGAAGTACTAGCCATTGCAATTAGACAAGAAGAAAAGGCATCCAAATTGGAAAAGAAGAAGTAAAGTTATCCTTATTTGCAGATGACATGATAATGTACATAAAAAACCCAAAAGACTCAATAAAAAAACTAATAGACTTAATAAAGGAATTTGGCAATGTAGCAGGATACAAAATTAATGCCAAGAAATCTATGGCATTTTTATACACCAATGGTGAACTTGCAGAAACAGAGACTAAAAAGGCAATCCCATTTACCATCACACCAAAAAAATTAAGATACCTTAGAGTAAACTTAACTAAGGAGGCAAAAGACCTATATGTGGAAAACTACATGACACTGAAAAAAGAGATAGAGGAAGATGTAAACAGATGGAAGAACATACCATGTTCATGGATTGGTAGAATCAACATCATCAAAATGTCCATACTTCCCAAAGCAATTTATAGGTTCAATGTACTCACCATTAAAATACCAAAGGCATATTTCACTGACCTAGAAAAAACTCTTCAAAAGTTCATTTGGAACAACAAAAGACCCCGAATAGCCACAGCAATCCTGAGAAAGAAGAGTAAAGTAGGAGGGATCTCAATACCAGAGTTCAAGCTGTATTACAAAGCCACCGTTCTCAAAACAGCATGGTACTGGCACAAGAACAGACATATAGATCAATGGAACAGAATAGAGAATCCAGATATCGACCCAAATCACTATGCTCAATTAATATTTGACAAAGGAGGCACAAACATACAATGGAGTCAAGACAGTTCCTTCAATCAATGGTGTTGGGAAAATTGGACAGATACATGCAAAAGAATGTGAACTAGATCACCAACTTACACCATACACAAAAGTAAACTCAAAATGGATACAGGACTTAAACATAAGAAGGAAACCATAAAAATACTAGAGGCATCCATAGGCAGCAAAATCTCAGACATATGCCAAAAGCACTTCTTCACTAATACTGCCCCTACGGCAATGGAAGCTAAAGAGAAAATAAACAAATGGGACTACATCAAAATAAAAAGTTTTTTTTTTTTTTTTTTTTTTTTTTTTTTACAGCAAAAGAAACCATCCACAAAACAACAAGAAAGCCCACTGTATGGGAGTACATATTTGCAAATATTATCACTGATAACGGTTTAATTTCCAACATCTACAGACAGCTTATACAACTTAATAAAAAGAAGATAAATGACCCAATTAAAAAATGGCAATGGATCTAAATAGAATCTTCTCAAAAGAAGACAGAAGGAAGGCCAAGAGGCACATGAAAACATGCTCAAAGTCACTAATTATCCGAGAGATGCAAATCAAAACAACAATGTGGTACCATCTCACACCTGTCAGAATGGCCAACATCAGCAAATCAACAAAAGATAAGTGTTGGCGAAGCTGCGCAGAAAAAGGAACCCTCGTGCACTGCTGGTGGGAATGTAGACTGGCGCAACCACTGTGGAGAACAGTATGGAGCTTCCTCAAAAAACTGAAAATGGAACTCCCATTTGACCTAGTAATCCCACTCCTAGGAATATATCCCAAGAAGCTAGAAACAGCAATCAGAAAGGATATATGCACTCCTATGTTCATAGCAGCACAATGTACAATAGCTAGGATTTGGAAACAGCCTAGGTGCTCGTCAGCAGATGATTGGATCCAAAAACCAATGGAATACTATGCTGCCATAAAAAAGAAGAAATTCTCGTCATTTTTAGCAACCTGGATGGAATTGGAGAACATAATTTTGAGTGAAATAAGCTAGTCAATGAAAGAGAAACAGCACATGACCTCACTCATTTATGGATGATAAAGAACATTATAAACTGAAGAACCAAAAGATAGATATAGAGACAGTAAAGCAACAAGCATACTGTCAAATTACTGCGGGGATGTTAGGGAGATCTGGGGGAGATAAGAGATCAACCGAAGGATTTATATACATGTATATAAGTACAACCAATGGACACAAAACCCTGGGGAGGGCGGGCATGTATGGGGGGGGTGCAATTGTATACGTACAAAGATAATAATTTAATTAAAATAATTTAAAAAAATAATAAAAAAAGGAAAGGGGTGGGGAGTGACAGTTTTTCAGAGAACGCAGTCTGTTTTGTGCAAGCCCTCAGGCTAGGAAGACAGGGAGGCTTCTGCCCCTAAAGGAGAAGAGCCAATGTCTATAGCAGTTATCAACTCTCTCCCTGTGATGCCAAGGCAGTGGGCAAGCCTGGGGAGGGAGGAAGGGTGCAGGGGCCCAAGAGATAAGGACAATGTAAAAACTGAGAGAGAAAATGGCAGGACATTCTGGAGACATAGTGAGTCGATTAAAATTAAATTGACTATGATTAAATTACATATAATATAAAAAAAACCTGGTTGCAGGGCAGAAAGGGATGATGATATCTGGCAAAATGGCCTAAGAGATGAGGGTATGTACTACAAAAACTTAGGGCAGGATGGTAAATCCCAGTGTGGCTGAGGAGTGAGGAGAAATCCCAGCACTGCCCTTCAATAGGTTGCATTCAGGAGGCTAGTGATCTGTCTAGCCCAGCTATCTCACCTAAAAATGGGATAATAACCTGGGTCACCGAGGGCTCTACTGGGATTAAATAAGATTGTTGAACACCTGAGTACAAAGATGTTCAGTAAATACCATATTGGAATCTATTGGATACTCCTAAATTAAGGACCTGCATGGCAATCTGACCACAAATTTCTCAACACTCGCAGATTGGGTATTTGTACTCATGGCTACTTCAAACCCAGAGTGAATTTTTATTAGAGTTCCTTTAAGAAAACACACACAACATTCAAATTATGCATTGCTGCAGCATAACAATGCCTAAAGGATAGTTGAATTCACTACTGAATTTCAGGAAGAAATCCTAAAACAAAACCAAATGAAATGAAACCACTTAACATCAGCTCCTTACTTTTCTTTAAGTACTAGCTGTGATCCTATTAAGGCATTCCCATCTTTGAACCTCAGATTTCTCATAACTATCATCAAGGGGTTCTTGGTCAGATACACCTTTCAGGCCTTTGGTCTGTTTTAATTCTAGGACCAACAGACAAAGCAAAAAACATTCCTTTATGTAGCCAGAGAGAATTATTTCTCTCTGTTCTGAGCACCTCAGAAGCCAGCTTAGAGCATCTAGATCATAGTGATTCCTTTGCTTTGCTTGTCAATAAATTAGAGTGAATTTTTTCCACTTGCTACTATTCCCTGTAATTTATGTCCTATAGTTTCAGAGGTTCATTCAAGGCCCAGGAAAATCTGCCTGCTATTCCTTCCTCAAATTCAAGGTTTGTTTGCAACCAAATTTACAACTTGAGTTCCTGGAGCAGAAATCCGAGATAAGGTCTCTCCCATCTCTTCCAATACATCCTTCGAGGCTGAGCTCAAGCTCTGCCTCCCTGTGAAACTCCATCATGTGCATGTCTCTTACTTCTCTAAGTCATTTCAACTAACCGGCTCTTTGCACTCCATGTAATTAGCACTTTACTACATACTTTGCTGGGTTCTAATAGTCTGCATCATATAATTGAGCAGTGAGTTACACAGGGAAGACTATATTCCACTGGTAGATGTACAAATGTAACCATCACAACAGGGTCAGGATTTGGGGAACAAACTACACAGCTGAGCTATCTTCCAAATAGCTTTGAACACATTTAACATATCTGGTTTAACTTTGCTGCCATGAAGATTTAAAGCCACAACCACTCTCTTTTTTTTGTTTTGTTTAAATTTCTTTATTGATTAAGGTATCACATATTTGTCCTCATCCACCCATTCCCATCCCACACGTCTCCCCACACAAGGCCCTAACCCCCTATTGTCCTTGACCACTGGTTAGGCTCATCTGTATGCACATAAGTCCTTTGGTTGATCTCTACCTTTTATCCCTACCCTCCCGCTGAGGTCCAACAGTCTGACCCATGGCTCCTTGTTTCTGGGTCTGTTCTTGTTCATCAGTCTATGTTGTTCATCATTTCCCCTAGATGAGTGAGATCATGTCCTACTAGAAATATACTTATAAGAACAGAAAATGAGACAATAATGGTTATGCTGAAAGGCAAATGAATCAGTCTATAGTGAGTTTCTTTCTAGGCCAACAGTTTTTTTGAGACCCAATTTCAACGTCAAACAGTTCCTTATGTGTACATGTCAGCAATGATATTTCAGTTCTGGATGGTTTAAGTTATCCCCAAGTTTTTATTTTCCCAAAAGTCTTAGATGCTACAACTAGGTCCATCACGATTGTGCTGCTTCTAGACTATTCACCCTCTAGATCTGGGTTGAGCAACTGTATGGTCTTGGGCAAGCCATATAACCTCCCAAAGATTCACTTTCATTCTTTGTAAAATTAGTGGGTTGCACTAGATTATCTCTAAGGTTCTTTCTCAAATAATGATTCAAGAGAGTGTGAAATTTGGTATTTAATACCACTTTTGACTCTAGGAAAGACAGAGTGTTTTTTTATTCACCTTTTTTGCTAAGAAAGACACGGTGATCTCCTAGCCCTGCCTTTACCAACTGGAAATATGATTCTTCTCTTAGCATTAGGAACCCTATTTTTGTTCTTTCCCCCTTTTCAACTGCTCACCCTTATGTTCCCATTTACAAGCATCCTAGATATTTTCTCCTTTCTTTCCTACTCAAAGCCTTTGTCTCCATAAGATCTGGCTAAGAAATTTGGAGCCACATGTTAGATTCTTGACTACAAACTTCCTCTCTTTAGTATTTCCTGATCTTTGTCCTGTTCTCATGGATACTTCCTTCATTCTCTCTCATTCCTCTCACTTTATATTCTGTTATAATTTTACAATAACTACCTGTAGATTTATACAATTTATATGGCCTATTAGGCTTGAGAAATCAAATAGCTTTATACATGGAGCATCTTCTATGCAACACTTTACAGAAATTATCTCCTTAATGTTCACCAAAACTCTATTATGTTGACAAAATCCTCCCCATTTTAAAGATGAAGGAAATGATGCTTAGAGTCATTTAGCCTGCCTAAGTAAGGATGTGCAGAATAGAGATCCAAGCTCAGGCCTGTGTGTCTCAGAGCTGTGGGTTTTCTCCCCTCTATTTATGACATTACAGGGGTTCTTGATATGCATCTGTACTTCAATGGTCACTCAGATTAAGAAAATAGTAAGTTGAAACATATTTAAGAAATCATTTAGTTTTAGTGACTTCCATAGACCTAAGAAATAGGAAAACATATCCACAGAAGAAAGGAATAATATAATAATATGGAAGAATGCACACATTATATACATCTATATTTAGAATAAAACTAGTGGCATAGTGCATAAAATTTGTGCACATTAAAAGAGAATTAATTAGAGAAAATATTTTAATATTGCTATTTGCCCTTTCTCTATAATAGAAGTGTTAGAGGTGAAAGAAAATTAGTAAAATGTATACAAAAATCTCCCTCCTGTCAGAGTCTGGGATATGCTTCAGGACCTAGAGTCAAGTCCCTGCCCACCCACTTGCACCTTGAAATTGCACGAGACCCAGACCCGGCCGGCCCCATCCCCGTCAAGCCCCCTGGGGGGGCACAGCCTCAGGTCCACCCTTGAGCTCCGCTGGGTGGGGGGTGCAACCTCAGGCCCCCCATCAAGCCCTGCTGGGGTGGGGGAACCCACAGTCTCAGGTTCCCTGTCCCAGCCTAAGGTCCCCAGCCACGATGCAAGGGCATGAGGGCACAAGGGTAAGAGGGCATGATGACCATTTGCATATTAGCTCTTCATTATATAGTATGTGAAATATATCTTTACAAGCTTCCAATGGGACATTTACAGAAATTGGTATATTTGGCCACAAAGAAAGCCTCCATCCTTTTCCTAGGCCAAAATTGTACTGTCTATAGTATGTCCCCCAGTCATCTTACTTATCTCCCATTACATATACATCTTCTAGCCAAAAGAGAGAGAGAGAAAAAAAGAATTATTTACCATTGTCTAAATATGCCCTTACCTTCCCAACTGAATACCTTTCTTTATTAATATGGTCTGAGACCTGGAATGGCTTTCTTCACTATCCATCTTTAATCCTATCTTAAATGCTCTTTCCACCATATGGGTGTTCCTGATCCTCACAATAGAAAGTGATGTATTTATGAAGATAATTCATGTTTAGCTTTACTTAACCTATTGTTAGTGCCCACCTTTAGAGCCACCCCCTCACCATTCCTTGTATATCCTTCTAGAGAGAGGACAAACAAATATGTTAACTCATTTTACACAACAGTAGCATTTTTCTGCAACTTGCTTTTCTTACCTAACAACATATTCTGGTGGTCATTTCATATCAGCACATAAAGAGCAACTTCATTCTTTTGACCATGTGCATTGTTCCTTACCAAGGGACATTAGGGTAGCTGCAACAATCTAATTATGAAAAAAATGCTCACAGAACATTTTCACAGTCAGAGTGGATCTATGATAATGTATTAGAAATGGAAAAAGCAACCAAAACCGGTTTGGCTCAGTGGATAGAGTGTCGGCCTGCGGACTGAGGGGTCCCGGGTTCAATTCCGGTCAAGGGCATGTACCTTGGTTGCGGGCACATCCCCAGTAGGGGGTGTGCAGGAGGCAGCTGATGGATAATTCTCTCTCATTGATGTTTCTGGCTCTCTATCCCTCTCCTTTCCTCTCTGTAAAAAAAAAAAATCAATAAAATATATTTTTAAAAAAAGAAATGGAAAAAAGCAGGGTTAAAGAGATGCTTATTATTTATTTATTGCTTTTTTAAGGGGTACAATATCTAATCCCAAAACATGATCATCACCACAAAAAAAATACTATACTCATTAGCAGCTAAGATTTTAAAATTTTTTATAGATTTTGCCAAATTGCTTCATCAAAACTAAAATAAACATATTTTTGATTCGCTTCTAGGTATTGTACTTATCTCACCACAATACATGGAATCCTACAGGTTTCTAGCTGCCTCTCTCTCCTCCTCCCAATCTATAATAGTATCTTATTGATCTTATTGATTTCACCCGAGAAAGCAAGTTCAAGTTTTGGAAAGAAAATTTTGCTGCATCCTACAAAGAAGCTCCCTGCCATGCTTCCCACACCGAAAAACACACCAAAAAATTGGGCTGATCTTTCAGTCCTTTACATTCTTTTAGGGGATGTGTGCAGTCTGTACAGTGAACACCACTGCTATCCTAATTTTGACAAGGACAAGGATTCTAGTGTCTTCAGTGTTCTGCAACCAGAAAGTAAAAGAAGGAATAGTCCTTTGTGTTTATTTTGAAACCTGAGCTCTGACACCATGCCAGGTTGTTCTGTCCTTGGATGTCAATCCTTAGTGCCAAGAGTGCCAGCAACAGGATGCCAAATGAGGCTTGCTTTGAATTACACTCTCTCCTCCCACCACTGCCAACCCCTGCTTATCTGAAGGACCTCACACCCTAGAAAACTGACAAAGTCTGCTGAGGACTTCCAGCCCCATGCTGAGAGCACACAGCCAGCCAAGCACCGCTTGGTGTAGGCTTTCTTCTCTCTTCCTTCCCCTCCTGTATTTTTATGAACATCCAAAGGGGAGATAATTAAAACCTGCAAGAAAGCCAGCTGGCAGAGAAAAAGGAAATCTTGGTGACTTGGGGGTGACGTCTCATGATTATGGGTGAGTTTCATAAGTAACATGGCAATAAAAAAACAGCCTCTTATAAATAAATGCCACATTCTTCAAAGATCCATATAAGTGACATTCTTTTTAAGGAGGGAGGAGGTGCTATTCATGTTCCTCCCTCATCATTTTATTTCCAACAAAGGGAAAGGAATCCCACTAAATGTACAATTTCCTAGTTGGTTATGGAGCCAAAACTTTGCAGTGTGTCCACTGCACCACACACACAGGGAAGAAAAACAAGGAGGAAAAGAGGGAAAGACACACAGGGTTTTTATTTAGCACAGCAGAGAAGAACAAAGCGGCAGAAGTGCAGGCATCTCATCACTTATGATTGGGTTTCTGGCTACTAGGTGCATACACACTTTCATTCTCACAAATGCTGAATGCTGTCTGAACAGCATCAAGGTTTGGATGAGCCTGTGCAATACCCTTTCATTCTTCATCTGCTTTGCTGATTGTAATGTGAAACAGAGCTGCTCTTGCCTCTCTGCATGTGACACAAGGCTGGAGGCACACACATTCCAGAGTGGCCTTCCTCAGAAGCCAGCTGTGTGCAGGTAACTGAAGCCTGCCCTTGGCCCTGCTGTTAATAAGAGTAATTGGCATGCAACTGAGGGCTGCTGGAGCACTGTGATTTGCTCTGTACGAGGTCTCCCCTGACCACATGCACATGCAGCGGAAATAGAAATATTTTCCATATGAGCTCTCCTCTCACATGCCCAAGTGCTTTAGGCTGTTAGGCTGGCCCATTTGTCATTTACTCTGCACAATGAAAAATCAATAGGGAAGTTGTGAACTTCAACTACAACTAGAGGGCATTGGTTTGCTTTCAGCTTCCAGCATCACTAACCCATTCAGTTCTTTCCATTCCCATTTAAGATCATGATTCCCCCACAGGCCCAGAAAATATCTGCAGAGCAAAAGGCAGGGGTAACTAATAAGCTAAAAGCCTAGAACAAGTGACACTTTTCTGCACCCCTTGAGCCACAGATCTATTTGAACAGAGTAACAGGCCAGCTGAAACCATAGCAGCCTTGCAGTGGGTTGGGAGCTCCCTCCCTCCATCCCTCCGTTTAGAAGAGGGGACTTACTTACTTTAAGCTTGCAGAGCCTGCTCTATCCTGACAATGTCAACAAAAGACAAAGCTGCAAAGTGGCTCCATGGCCTTTTTAGGAGACACACTTTCACTTGGCTTTTCAAAGAGCAAGATGGAAAGGCTGTTCTTTCATTCCTCAGGCCTCTGACTTTCCATCAGCATAAGAAGTGTAAAAAGTGAGGTAAATTTGTGGCAGGCGAGGGTGTTACCCTCTCTGGCTGATAGGTCATCCCTTCCAATCTCTGCCTGCATCAAAAACTGACACTTAGAGGCATTTATGATGTTCAGAACTATTTGCAGCAAACATATAAGCTGAACCAATATGAACAAATCATCCTCACGGGACCAACATTCCTCTTTCTATGGTAGATCTAGACACACTCCTTGCCCTGATATGTATCATATTCCTTCTTCAAACCTGTGACAGAAAGTTAAGTACAGATTTTCCCAAGTGCATCAAAGCATACAAGGAGAAAAAGTAATGCAAAAGCAATTTCTCTAGCATGCATAACAGTGCCTTCGGCGGGTACCTGACCTGCACGTTTTCTTCCTTCTGTAGCAGCAGGAGAAGCATGCACCTCCAGGCCTCTGTCATCAAGGCCATGCCATCTCCCCAGAGTGGCAACTGTACCACCTCAATGAGATTTTAGAAATTATGGGGCTCTTCAAGAAGAAAATAAGTCTGCTTATAAAAAATGGCAGGAAAGCCCAAGACAACAGTATAAAGAGCATTACTCTTTGCATACCATAAACACTCATTCCCTGATTCCTGTTGATAGATATAAAAGGAAATATAATGCTGACAAAAATACAACTTCTGACAAGATATTTTATTTGGCTTACCTCTCCCCCAGGTCTTGCTAATACTGCTGTTTGAACGTGGAGCAATGTTAATATCAGGTAGCTGACAAACATTATTACCCAAAGTTAGAACTACCCTAGAGGAGAGCTCCGTCTGCCAAGTGCTAACAGCTAGCAGATGCACTTGTGTCCCGGGATTCCAGCCCTGGAGTTCCGCTAGGCACCGTGCAGTTCCCTCTGCTCTCCCTCACTGTGCTGCCCGGAGCTCCCAGCTCAGCCTCTGCTTGGGAGAAAACTGGTAAGCTGATCTCTTCATGTAATAACTTCTCCCGGATGGGGGAGGGGACAGGGCCAGCTGGGAGCTGGGGGCTGCCCTTAACAGAAAGCAGAAAGGGGAGGGACAGAAGTGATCAATGTGGGGTTCTGCATCTGGTCTCATTCATGAAAAGGTTCCAAGGTAAGCACTCCACATACAGGGGCGATCCTTGCTTAGTCAGCTGAGGCAGGCAGGAGGCAATGAGCTGCTGTGGCAGAATGAACTGCAGGCTGGGAGCTGGGAGCTGGGAGCTGGGAGCTGGGAGACCCTGGCTTTCCTAGCCCAACATCCACTGCCCATGAGCTGTGTGTGCCTGGACAGGTTGCTCACCCTGAGTAGGCATCAGCTGTTTTTTTTTCACTGATATAATCAAGGGTTGAGTGGATGACTTTTGAGTTCCCTTTAAATTCTGGCTTAATGGATGGCTATAGAAATCTAGGCAGGCAAAGGCTGCATTATCAAGGACAGCCTCAAAGAGAAAAAGTCACAAGGATGCTGTGTGTGTATGCACTGACCATATAGACATGATGGATGGGAATTGGGGAAGCTACTAGATTCCCTTCTTGCTGCCTCCCTGTGTTGCCTAAAGAAGAGCTAGAGGAGTTATAGCAGACAGTAAGGTGGGAACAAGTGGAGCCCAGGTATTAAACAGTACTGGCAGAACACACTGAGAACCTTCTGGGTAAAGTCAGGTGAACCAGGCTGGGACGTGGGGCATAGGCAACACGAGAGCAAACTGTGGAGCGGTGTTGCTAAAGCCACTTGAGGCACACCTTAGTGGCCAGCTCTTACTGTGAAATATAGGGCTCAAGGTGTAAAAAAGGTTGAGAAGCCATCAGATAGTGAAGCATAGTAACCCCCATCTTGTATAAAAAAAACCCTGCTGTTTTAAACTCTCTGTTATTGTTAGATAGTCCCTAGTCTTGTAAACTCTGTCATTATAAACTCTGTCACTTTAAGATAGTCTTATTATGTAAAATGACTTGGTTTTTAGTTCAAATAACAGAAAAAGATAAATGTAACTGTCTAACCTTGCAAGCTAGCCATCCAATGTAATAGACTAAAATAGATTAGTACTGATAATAATTACGCCAAGTACAAACTCATTATGTATTCAAGGTTACAACTGTCTGTAACAATAACTCACATAGAGTCCTTTGTAATATCTGTAAACAAAGAGGCTCAAAAAGTATAAATATGAGACACTTCCTCTATGTTGGGGCTCAGAGATTTGAAAAAAGACACCTCCCTCTGGGCTGCACCCAATAAATGACTCCTAATTAATTGGCTCATCAAGGCGTCTTGTATCTCATTCAATGATTTATAATACAACAATAGTAGATGCTACTTAAAATGGGCACAAGGAACCATTCTGAGGCTGTTGGTGGCCACAGAGGCCAGGATGACTGCACAGTACCATGGAAACAGCCTGTGGCCCTGGAACCCAGCAGACCCCTTCAAACTCCAGCTCTGCTATGGACTCCCTGTGAGTCTGTGGGTGACCACTTAACGCAGTGAGCCCCAGCTGTGAAGTGTGGAAATGCCATCTGATGGTTATGATGATTATCAATTAGGTCAACTAGACATAAGCCTTGGCATTGTTCCTGATACACAGTAAGTGCTAAATATGCTGCCTTCCTCTTTGATCTAAATATTTATCAACACTCAGTGCCAGAGAGTAAATTAATAAACACTTGAAAAGCTTCAGGTTGTGGGCATTTTCTTGCATTAATGGGGAAACGTTAAAGCAAACTGTCACTTGTTGCCATCTCAGGGTGTTTATTTTCACCAGTCACATGCCAATTTAGTAGTGGGGAGTCATTTGGGTGAGCTGGATAGAGGGACTTACAATCCCTATGTTCAAAAGGTACAGTAAAAATATCTCCAGTTAGAGGAAAGGAAGGAAAATTCATCATTATTATTATTGTCTGTTCTACTTGGTGACTGAAGGGACACTGCCTTCTACTCAGTAACTTTACCACAAGTGCAGGATTGCCTGAGAAAATCAAAGTTCTTGAAAGTCCAGGGGTCTTGTGTAGTCCAGGGGCTGAGGAACTTCCTGTAAAGGGCCAGATAGTAAATACTTTGTTTGTAGACTATATGGTTTCTGTGGCAACTACTCAAGTCTGCTGCTGCCACCACAAAAAAGTAGCCTCAGGCAAAAGGACCAGGCTATATTCCAATAAAACTTTACTTATAGAAACAGGCAGCAGGCCAGTCTTGGCCACAGTTGGTCAGTCCCTGCTCTAGACACTTCCCAATCACCCTTCCACTGCAAGCTGACTTTTGACCTCTACTCCACTACAAGGACCCCAGAAATGTCACCAGTGGCTCCTGTGTCACGAAATAAGCACCAAGGATGATTTCTCTGAGCTTATCTTATTTGAGTTCTTTACCAAATTGACCAGTAATTTTTCATATTGTGATGAAATACACAACATAAAATTTATTATTTTTACTATTTTTAAATGTACAATTCAGTGGCATTAAGTATATTCACGATGTTGTGTAACCATTGACAGAACTGTTTCATCATCCCAAACAGAAACTCTATTCATTAAATAACTCTCCAGGCCTCCTCCCCCAAATCCTGATAACCTCTATTCAACTTTCTGCTTCCATGAATTTGCCTATTCTTGGTTTCTTATATAAATGGAACCATAGAGTATTTGTTCTTTTATGCTGGGCTCACTGCACTGAGCATATGTTTTCAAGGTTCACCCACGTGAATGTATCAGAGCTTCATTCCTTTTGAAGGCTGAGTAATATTCCACTGTATTTATGTACCACATTATTTATCCATTCCCCTGCTGATGGATACTTGGATTGCTTCCACCTTTTGGCCATCCTATATAATAAAAAGGTAGTATGAAAATTGACTCTCACACCCTCACAAGATGGCTACCTATGACCAGACCAGCAGGGGCGTTAGTGAGGGACGACCAAAGGACTGAACAGTAGGCTGTGTGGGGCAACCAGGTCAGCAGGGGGTCAGTTGGGGGTGACTAGGACAGCAGGGGGGGGCAGTTGGGAATGATTAGGCTAGCAGGGAGGGAAGTGAGGGGAGACTAGGCCAGGCAGGGGGGCAATTGGGGGTGACCAGGATGGCAGTGGGGGGTAGTTAGGGGCAACCAGGCTGGCAGGGGAGGTTTTAGGGGCAACCAGGCAGGCAGGCGAGTGAGTTGGAGCCAGTGGTCCAGGATTGTGAGAGGGATGTCCAACTGCCAGTAATCAGACATCCCTCATGGGGTCCCAGATTGGAGAGGGTTCAGGCAGGGTTGAGGGACCCCCCCACCCTGTGAATAAATTTTGTTTTGTACACCAGGCCTCTAGTTGTTAATAATGCTGCTATGAACTTGAGTGTACACGTATCTGTTTGAATCACTGCCTTCAGTTCTTCTGGGTATATATGAGGAGTGGATTTGCTAAATCATACAGTAACTCTGTGTTTAACTTTTTGAGGAGCCACCAAACTGTATTCTATAGTAGCAGACCCTATTATAAACCACCAGCACTTATTTTCCAGTTTTTGATAATACTTACCTTAAGGGGAGCCTTGCTCAGTGATTATAGTGTTGGCCCATGCACCAAAGGGTTGTGGGTTTGATTTTAATGGGAAAAATATCCTCGGGTGAGGATTAACAAATGATGATAATACTGATGATGATAATAATAACAACAGCAATCAGAAGGGGCGTGAAGTGCATACCCTTCTTACATTTAGCTTTCAGAGCACTCTCTAGTTTTCCTTTGCCTTCAACTTGCTAGGATTCTTTGAGCATTACGAGCCCAGCTTTATCCTAAGAACTTTGCAGATAGAGTCTCATGTAATCCTGACAACAGTCTTATTAGATTAAATAAAGTGCCCTATGTCACACACAGGATAGGTGGTAAAACCAGTGTGTTGGCCTGGCAGCCTGCCTCTAGAACTCAGCCTCTATCACCACTTCTCTAGACATACTCTTGTCTCCTTGACACCTCCTGGCCTAGCCTCTGAACACCTGTGCTCTTGGACCTCTCTCTACACTATCCATTCGCCTTGAGTCATTTCATTTCACTGGCATTAACCAGGCTTTAAATGTCAGTCTCTCTGCAACCATCTCCTGACATATCCAATTTCCTAATGGATACTTGGGTTTTTCAAATGTACTCCAAACTGAATTGGTCTAAAACAGAATTAATGCTTCCCCCATTAATTCCTCCTATTTTCTCCATCTCAATGAATGGCATCATTACCAATTTAATTCCTAGAAGTTGGAAACTGGGTGTTTTCCTGAGTCTTCCTATCCTCCATTTCCTTATCCAAACCATTAAGTCTGACTGAGTTTCCTTCTGGAGACCTTTCCAATCTGTCCGTGGCCTCAGATCCCTTCTGCCCCATTCCCAATTGGCCTCCACTTTATTTTCCTGAGTTTTGTAGAACCTTGTTCTGACCTTTTCTACTCTCAATTTCCCTTTCCCCCACAACCACTGGGATTATTCCACAATGTGAATCTACCATGTCACTCCTCTAGTTCTTTTAAAAACTTTTTATTTCAAAATGATTTTATGTTATAGAGTAGCTATAATAACAGCAGTGTGTCACAGTGTATTTTCACCCACTTCCTCCCAATGTTAGGATCTTAAGTAGCTATGGTACATTTATGAAAACTAAGATGTTAACATTAGTACAATTGTATTAACTAAAATGAAGACTTTCTTCATATTTTCCAGTTTTTCTCCAAATATCTTTTTTTTTTTTTTTTTTTTTTTTTTTTTTTTTTTTTTTGTACCAGGATCTAACCCTGGAGACCACATTGTATTTAGTCAACACCTCTCCTTAGTCTCAGTAACAGTTGCTGAACCTTTCTCTGTTTTTCATGACCTTGACACTTAAAGAGTATGGGGGAGGAATGTTGTAGAATATCTCTCAAGTTGGGTTTATGTGATGTTTTCTCATGATAAGACTGAGGTTATGAATTTGAGAAAAGACTATCATAGAGATACAGTGCCCATCTCATCACATTTGTCAGGATACTCTAAGTGGTGCCTGCCAGGTTCAAGGAGAAGCAAATAATGTAAAGTTATTATTTTTCCTTTTTCACATCCTACTCATTAAAAATGAGTCCTTAAGTCCAGTGGAACTAAGCTCCACTTCCAGGAGGAGGAATATCAAAGAATATTTGGACATACATTAAAATCATCACAATCTATCTAATAATAGAGGAATATGCAAATTGTCCAGGACACCATCACAGTAACAGTAATGAATAGCAGGCTGCCTGAGGTGACAAGACTGGCAGGGAGATTAGTGAGGGATGACCAAATGACTGAACGGCAGGCTGTGTGGGGTGACCAGGCCAGCAGGGAGGATACAAGAGGGGGGAGCAGTCCAGTGGGGGGGAAATTTAGAGATGACCAGGCTGGCAGGCAGAGGTGGTTAGGGGTAATCAGACTGGCAGGGGGCAGTTAGGAGCCAGTAGTCCCAGATTGTGGGAGGGATGTCCGATTGCTGGTTTAGGCCTGATCCTGGAGGGGTCCTGGATTAGAGAGGGTACAGGCTGGACTGAGGGGACCTTCCCCTCAGGCACAAATTTCATGCACTGGGCCTCTAGTAATTAATACATAGTTTGGTTGAGATACTTTGAGGCTATGCAAATATGTTGTTTCTCAAAGTTTAGGCCACTAATTTGAATATTGATCAGTAGATCATGCCTTCAGCAACTACTACTGCAGTGGTCTACATGGTGATTTTTCCACTTGCATCACACCTTCTACATCTACGAACCAGAATTCATCAATATGGAAGATTTGTCTCTCCTCCCCCAATTATTTATTAATTCAATCATTTATTTATTCTTCCTTGCTTCTTAAAATCTTTTGATGATTCTTCTGGGATGAAGTTCAAACTCCTTAATATGACACTTGCAGGGCTGTTTGCAATTTGGTGTCTTCCTACCTCTCAGCCTCCTCCCCTCTCGTCTGTACACTCCACTCTCCAGACATCTTGAGCCACAAGAAATTATTCCTGAGTGCCCATGGGCCCATGCCTTCCTTCATGCTATTCCCTTTTGCTAGAATGTCATTTCCTCATCCTCACTAGGTTAGCTCTTTACTCATTGTATCTTTGGAAACTCAGCTGAAATTATTTATAGATGCCAAATATTGAAAACCACCTAAATACTCATTGATAAAGAATAAATGAGTGATTTGCTACTTCCATAAAATAGGATACTCTGCAGTAAAATAAATAAACAAGTAAATAAAATAAAATAAGAAATTGAATTTGCTTTCTTAGTAATGATATGAAACATCTATTACTAAGCGAACAAAACAGAATGCACAACAATGTGATTATTGCCTTGTTGTTTGCATGTATGTGTGTAGAACTGTTTGTGGGTGAATGTGTATGATTGCTTGTGTGCATAGAAACTGCAAGTGGAAGAATACACTGTAGGCTACCCATCAAAAACATCTAGGGAGGGGCACTCAGTGGCTTCAGGGCAGAAATGGGAGAGAAACATTACTATCTCATCTTATAGTCATAAGGTTATTCCAAGTTGCTGTTCCTTACAACGTAAAATACACTTTATATCAATTCAAAGACTTGGTACAAAAAAAGAATGTAAAGTATCTCAATAAATTTTTATGGTGATTAAATGTTGTATTGATTTTATATATGTGGGTTAAATAAAATATAGTGCTAATAGCAATTTCAGCCCTAGTCAGTTTGGCTCAGTGGATAGAGTATAGGCCTGTGGACCAAAGGATCCCAGGTTCGATTCCGGTCAAGGGTATGTACCTTCGTTGCAGGCTCCTCCCTGGCCCAGCCCTGGTTGGGTTCGTGCAGGAGGCAACCAATCGATGTGCTTCTCTCACATGGATCTTTCTGTCTTTCCCTCTTTTCCACTCTCAAAAAAATCAATGGAGAAATATCCTTGGGAGAGGATTAATAAGAAAAAATATATAGCAATTTCACTTCTTTTGTTTTACTTTTAAAAATATGGCTAAAAAATCTGAAATCACATCACATTTGAAATCACATCATATTTCTATTGCACAGCACTTCTATTACCCTTTTCATACTTACTGAATGAATTGTCGCACATGCGAATGTACCACTATTCAAAAAGTAAAAATGAAACAACAGTAACACTAACAGTTAATAATAGAAATAAATATGCACACAAGCCCCCCTCCCCCATCTTTTCTGGGAGTTGTGCCTTGCCAGCTCCCCACCAAGCTGAAGGCAGAGCCCTGGCCTTTGTCAGTCCCATTCTCTGATTACCTCCATTGCAATAGTTATCAGGCTGTATTGTAATTGTTAATAATGCATCAACGTCCATCAATGGCGAGCGAGGTCTCAAGGACAGAGATGTATCCTTCTGTGTTCCCAGGTTGCTGTTGAGAGACAGCTTTGCTCAATGTGTGCGCTGAATATGGGAATGCATGCAAGGGAGGGCTGTATAGAAACTCCTGTCTGCTTGTGACTGGAGAAGAGGTCTTCTGATGGTGCAGTTTAGATAACCATGAAAGTAAAAATGAAAAGGAGGCATTCTTAGAAGGTATATCCCTCAAGGAGAAGCAAATAATTTTCTATCTAACTTTTGGGTGACCTTATTTGAGGAAATGTGAGTGGGAGAAAACAAATGGCCACATATTTCATGTAAAATATAATCATGTACTTTTGTCTTAAGGACAAAGCAGAGTGAACCAACAGCAGACAGCACCTCTAATGCTATTTTATTTCCCACAAATAATGTTTACCCTTTGAGAAAGAAGACACGGGCTTCCCCACAGTGGTATAGATTGTAGGGCTAAACTATTCAAACTATGTTTATTTCTTTAAATATGCTTCATTGTAGGAATAGGTGGGAAAAGTCTCCACCAAGCACTTAGCTGTGGGTCTGGGATCAGAGCAGGTGTTAGTGATTAACTCTCCCTTTGTGTGGGCCAAGGAGCCATTAAATAGCTGAGGAAGTGGGAATGTGGAAACCAAAGTGGAGTTCTCAGCTTCCTTTTCCTTAAACACAAGGAAAATCATGAGAACCCATAGCACAGAGAGTCACTAAGTCCTTGAAAGGGCACAGAGCTGGCTGCATGTGCAGCTGTCAGCAGCAGGGCAGCTGTGAAAGGGGGCTGTGCTTCTTGGCTGGGCTTTGAAGTAGAGCCAGGAGCAGGGCCAGAGAAACCCCTAGCAGACTCACCCCAGAATCAATTCAGAGAAGGCATCAGGACTGTTCTCAGACTGACCATATTCTTTATCTCAAGCATTTAAGGCAGAGTTCTCAAATTGTGGTCCCTGGATCAGTAGTGTCAGCATCACCAGGGAATTTGTTAGAGATGCAAATACATGGGCCCCATCACATACATATTTAGTCAGAAACTCTGGGGTGGGGCCCACTAAAGATTGAGAACCCCAGCACTCTGAGGAACAGATCTCTGTCTGGTAACCTTTTATTCAAATTCTATAAGTTGAGATATTATTTTATAAAATGTATCTTCTTGGAAAATGTGACTGCCAGAGACCAAAACATAGCATAAAGCTATAGTAATAAAAACACTTGGCACCCTAGCGGGTTTGACCTGTGGACCAAAGGGTCCTGGGTTCAATTATGATATCTAGGTTGCAGGCTCCCTGGTCAGGGTTTGTGCACGGGGCAACCAATCGATGTGTTTCTCTCGGATGGAGACTGCCCAGCCATTCAGGGCTGGCCCAAGGCTCAGGTAACCAGGACCGGCTGAGGCTTGCGCTGCCAGCAGTAGCAGCAGCAGAGGTGTGTTAGGGAGTCACCTTCCCCTGATTGCCGGGTCACCTCCTGACTCTGAGGGCTCCTGGACTGAGAGAGGGGGCAGACCTGGCTGAGGGACCCCCTCTCCAGTGCATGAATTTTCATGCACCGGGCCTCTAGTCTTGGAATATCCTGGTGGCCTCAGCATCAAGCAGCAAGGCAGAAGAAGAAGTTGGAGTAATCTGATCTGAGAACTCAACCTGTCATTGGCAACTCTGAGTGTAGTATTTACAGTGAGTTTATCTGTAGTTAACCATTAAGCTCTTTTTCATCCTGTCATGCATTATTTATTTCCTTTTCATCCCTCTACCTCAAATAGTCCCAAATCAACCAATGATGGCCTGAATTCTTGGTTGCCTTCTTTGGCCTATAACAAAAATCAGCAAACTTTTTCTCTAACAAGCCAGAGAGTAAATATTTGAGTCCTTGCAGCCCATCTGGTTGCAATTACTCAACTCTGCTGTTGTAGGTGACAGTAGCCACAGATAGCCTGTAAGTGATGTGCATGCTGTGTTTATTAAAAGAAAATATTATGCTAAGAAGCAGTTGCAAAGACCATTTATGAAATGACTCTGTTTGCATGAGAAGTCGAGGATAGGAAATTTATATAGAGAGGAAGTAGACTGGTAGTTCCCTAGGCCTGAGGGCTGTAAAGGCAAATAGAAGTGACTGCGCATGGGCAGCATTTTCTTTTGGGGTGATGAAAATATCCAAAAATTAGATTGCAGTGATGGCTGCACAGCTTTAAATATGCTAAAAAGATGGAATTATACTCTATAAGTGAGAGAATAGTATATGTGAACTACTACTTAATAGATTTTTTTAAAAGTAGGCTATAAAATGGCATCCTTAATATAATTCTATTTTGAGTTAACATAAAAGGTGGTTCTTGCTTTTAAGATTTTAGTTATTCATTTTTATACACTGAGCAGCAGAAAAATGTAGTAAGAAAAACAAAATTATTTTAATTTGAAAAATAAAGGTGAACATGACAATAAAAATGGGGAAGACTGTAAACAGTCAATTCACAAATGAAGATACATAGATACAATATTAAAACAGAATATGAAAAAATTAACATCAGTGGTAACCAAAGAATTGCAAAATCAAATAATATGACACTGTGTTCACCTAACACTGGAAAATAATGTGCAGTGAGGGGGTCTGACACAGGGCTGGTGTGAATGTAAATCAGACCAGGTGCTTTAAGGACTGGGCTTCTCAAACTCTACTGTGTGCACACATCACCTGGCCTCTTCAATGAAAAACCAACAAAAAAACTACTTCTTCCTTTTTCAATTCCTGATCTTTTACCTTTTCCCCTCTCCTTCCTCTCTTCATCTTCCCAGCACAGGAGTTGAGTGGGCAGAAGTATACAGAGACAGGAAGCCCTGACTTCCGTCAACCTCAGCTGGAACCAGCAACCACCTTGGCCTTGACTGTGATGGGCCCCCAGGCTGCTGCAACAGTGTCTGAAGTCTGGGAGTCTGCTCTGCTGGGTTGTTCCCCAGTTCACATAAAGAATTTGTTCATCTTTGTATAATACTGTTGACCCTTGAGCAACATGGGTTTGAACTACACAGGTATTTGTGGATTCCCCCTCCTCCCCCCAATGAATACTGCAAGTGTATTTTCCTTATGACTTTCTTAATAACATTTGCTTTTCTCTAGCTTACTTTATTGTAAGAATACAGTATATAATACATATAACGTACAAAATAGGTACTAAGCGATTATTATCAGTAGGGCTTCCAGTCCACAGTAGGCTCTTAGTAGTTAAGTTTGAGGGAGTCAAAAAGTTATACATGAATTTTCAACTGTGTGGGAATCAGCAATCCTAATCCCAACATTATTCAAAGGTCAACTGTAATTTACCAGGGGTGTTTTATTTTCTTCTCCCTATAAAAAAAGATTTGAAGATGATAACCTGAAGGCTGTAGCTACCATTAAAAGTAAGAAGAAGTCAAGGAGAACTATAAGACTGGATACCATAAATAAAAGCAATGCTTTCTAGCACCAACTGATGTTGATTGGCATAAGCAGTCAAAGATACATTAGAAGTCTCTGAGAGTAATAATTCAAATTCCTAACCATAATTTCAAAACAAAATCCAGGAAACCAAATAAGTGAGAAAAAGGTCAGTGCTCCAATAGTTACTGTGTTATTCTTTAATATTTATTGTGCTAGGCATTAGGCTAGGAGGTAAGCATGCTCCCATCTAAGCCTCAGATCCTATGGATTAAGTAACCCTCACTTTACAGTTGGTGACGCTAAAGACAGGCAAAGATACAATTATTTTCAGCATAGTAATTTGTTTAAGAAAATAAAATGAGCATAGAAAATACTTCATGAAAATTTTGATTTTCTAATTTATGAATTTCTAGTAATTTAGAAATATAATTTAAATAATTATATTTATTTTCTCTTCTTTATAGAGCCCACCCTCTCCCAACACAGCCCCTGGCAGCAGGAGTTTTTAGTTTAGCACACAGTACATTCACTAACTCTGGCTTTTGACTGAAACTGTTAGGCAAAAAATCAAATAGATTTCTTGTTGAAGGAAAGCCTTGTTCTATATTTCCTATATTGATATACACAGCATATTTTGCATAGATAGACCATATAGGAAGTTTTTAAGCAATTATGAAATTTGTTTCCTCATAGTAACAAAATATAAAATGGTGTTGTCATGTTCAAAAGAATGCCAAATGCATCACACGTGGAAAGTTTTAAAAACTTACCTCTTGTTTCACCAGGTTTATTGGTTAAGGTCATGCTAGCTGTTGTAAAGGGAAAACCTGGAGGTTTTAATGACTTCATATAGACAGTTTCTTGTTGGGTGAAGTCCAGTTGGTGGGCAGGTGGTGCTCTGCTCTCCATGGCCACATATTGTTTCCTGGGTCGTTCTGGACATTGACATCCACTTGGCAGGTGGGAAGGTTAGAACGTGGAGGACCTCAGGATTGGCCCACTTTCCATTGGCCAGAAGCCTGGGAAAAAATGACCTAAGTGGGCCCAGTGAGAGCCACAGATTTGGCAAATAAAACAGTCTTGCCATTGTAGGCAGGGCCTTCTGAAGGGGAGGTTTCCCCGCTGTTGTCTGTGATGAGGTTTGTAGTAAGGTGACCATGGATAGCCCAGACTCACTCTATTATCTAGGTATGTGGCCTACAAGTGTGTTGTGTATTCAGATCTCCCCTCTGCCCCTGCTTCATCATAGTCCAACAAGAAGTCTGATGAATCCACTAAGGAAGCATGTCTCATTATCCTCATCAGCAGATATTTCAGTTTCAGAACAGAGGCTGCAGCCCAGCAGGGAATTATGGTTTACTTTACCAGTGTGGAGGGGCAAGGAAATGAACGTTTACTGAGTGCCTCCTCCATGCTGGCACTTGATAGACATGATCTTATTTAATTTTAATAACCATGAGGAGGAAATTTTATTTCCATCTTCATTTTCCAGATGAGAAGCTGAGGCTCACATAAGTAGTTAACTCTGCCAAGGTCACAGTAGTATAAGAGGAGGCCCCAGTCTGGGTATTGTCCAAGTTCATGCACTTTCTACCTTAGCCCTGCTTCCCACAGAGCCAGGGCTCTTAGTTGACACTGTGAGGAAGCCCAGCATGAGAAGGTCCTGAGGGCCATGACTCTCAGAGTCAAGGACCCTGTCTATTACAACTATCACAACACATGCCAGCCAAGAGAACTTGGCTCTAATCCTTATCAGCAACTCTGACAATGGCAGAGGTGAAGGGATGAGGTGAGTTTCCAGCTAGCTTTCCTCCATTTTCAACTTTTTTGATTCCCTGTAACAATCACTTTGGACGTTGGTTATTTGTCTAAGAGCCAGAGATTTCAAGGCATTCTTCAGTGTTAGCGAGGACAATTTCCCTGGGCTTACATTTAGGGTAGACACAGAGAACACTGCAGCATACATGGAAACATGGGGGAAATCAGCACAAGCTGAGAGGCACTGAAGAAAAGCAGCAACATTTGAAGAACATTGAAGAATCCAAAATAAGAATTATAAACACAAATGAAAGTTTGTATGGGGTGGGTGTGTATCAGAGCCTAATGGATGTTTTTGGGAATAGATCAGTGGTTTGCAACCTTTTTGTGTGTGTCTATAAGGCACATTTTCAAATACTCAAAATTTTAGCTGTACATATGAAGGACTTTAAAGGTGAATGAACACTGATTATGGAAAAGGAAGCTTTAGGAAATTGCAAGAACTTTGTACAGTTATCATATTATTCAGTTTTGTTGCTATCCATTTGTTTACTTTCCTGATCATGTTTTTTATATTCATGAAAAGTGTCTGCATATTTCAATAAGTGGCCATTTTCATATGTGCTAACTTGAGGTGACGCTATGTCTTTTATCTCATGGCACAGAAACTGTGCCTCATTCTTTGCCACACCCCACAGCCTTCCCAGTTCAACCACTATCTGACAGACACTATAAGAGTCAATTCTAAGTTGAAACAAGAATAACATTTACATACAGATCAAAATTTAGCAGGATACCAGGTGCCACTGCTACACAGTAACCCATCACTGGCTCTAAAGATTTCTATCACCTACTTGGAAATGTGTCACATAAAAGTCACCACATTTCATAAGTGAGATGTTAATCCCCCTTTCACATGTACAGTCTTCCTCCAGCCATAAACAGCCATGTTTCAAATGCAGCATTGAAGACATAGTTTCTTTTAGGAACAAAAAAGAAACAAACACAAGTTTAAAAAGAATCACTAAACTAAACCTAAGACTAGCACAATAAAACTGCCACTAACAACAGCACTTCTGAATACTCATAGACCTTGAAGTGACTATCCCTTAACAAGAAAGAAGTAACTTGAAAATATTCTGCCTGTGCCAGTGATGTCTGATTTAAGAGAGGAAATACTTAAGGGCTTAGGAGACCTTTGCAAGGAGTCTGAAAGCTGGCTATAAGTCTGAAGACATTTGCATTCCCTGGAATCTAGGCTCATTTCTCTCTGGGAACCACTGGGATGTAGATTCCATAAACTGTGATTTTAGAAGGTCCCTGAAGCAGGCAATAAATCAGAACAAAATGAAATTCAGTGCCAGTAGGTAGCAATTTATCGTGGTTTTGTCCCAGTACGTAGAGGAAAATTCAGACATTGCAGTGAAATAGTGATGGGTCATTGAAAGCACTTTAAGTTTGATGTTTCCAGGAGCAAATGCAGCTGGACTAGGGTGGTTCTCATTTCCTGGGCTCAATCAATTCAGCTATTTCCTCATTGTCTGCAGAGCAGGCAGCTCCTGGAAGAAGGGCTCCAGATCCCGAGGGATTAGGGAGGGCACTGGGTCTGCAGAGATGCTAAGGCAGAGCTGCAGTAGATCAGATCTTCTCACCAGTGCTTGCCACAGACCATGGGTTTCCACTGCACTTATAGGAGCAGTGGAAAAAAAGAGGGTTTCTACTATTCACTTCTCAGAAATCCCACCCAATTCGGACTTTTCAGCATGATTTAGGATATAGACTTCTGTGTCTGGGTCCTATTTCCGCACAGTGGAATGTTCTGGCCATGGTCTGTGATGACAGTAGTCAGTTATTTCTAATTCAGTGCTTGTGAAAACACCCCACTAATACATACAATCTTTGCATGCTGCTCTTTCTGTGCTGTAAATCTGTATAACTGACTATCGACCCCATAGTTTGAGTAAACTTATCCATGGGCTCATTTCCGATGGCTTGTCCAGTTCTATATATTCCACTGCCTTCTGAATATTTCCATTTTCATGTCTTACCAATACATGAAATCTAAAACTTCTATAATTAAATTTATAATCTGGTGTTTATGAATGTCAGTTTTAACTCTGGACTGCCTGAAGTCATTTGCTGGTTGTACCACACACTAGCTATGCATCCTTGGGCAAGTAACTTAATCCCTATGTGCCTTATGTTCCCTACCTACAAAATCTGATTGATGGCACCTATTCCTTAGAACTGTTATGAGAATTAAATGAGGTGTTACATGTAAAACACTTAATGTAGTGTTTCATGCATACTCAGAGCTCAATAAACATTCAACCTTTTTACAATCATAGCAAAATCAATGCCTTTATTTGTCATTGGCACCACCCAACCTTCTCTACATGAGAGGGAAAGTGCTAAAGGCTGGAGGGTCTGGGATTACTGTGGAGGTCAGGGGCCAAGAAGAGGACAGCTGTGTTCTTGGAAGGTCCCTTTCTACGCAGAGAGGAAAGATGGGAAGGCAGTTCTTTGAGGGGTAATGTAAAAAGGGCTCTCAACTCATCCCTGCCCTCCTGTGCTAGCCATCCTGCTCCTGGCAGCATGGGGTCGACATCCAACGGTTCAGAGTTAGCACAATGGTGGACACCTATGTGCCACACCTCCTCTAAAGCAGGAGCTTCTGCTGTGGATAAGGAGGCACCAGAGAAAGAAGAACTCAAACCATAGTAGACCCACAGACAATTCAGGTCAAAGGCACCTGTGCAAGCCTTCCAGTGGTGTCTGCAAACTCCCTCGGACCCTGTGGCCATCCCTGTTGCTGGCAGAGGTCTTGGGAAACAAACTGGCCCTCACCAGATTACCTGATTCGGTTTTCTTTATTCCGTCCTTCTGTCCCTCACATTTTCTTTTCTCCCCAGTCCCTACTGCAGAGTGATATTTTCCAGAGTATGGGTCCTTTGTCCTTTGAGGTAATCTAGGGAAAATAGTCAAATAGGTGTAGGAAAGGCTGTCTCACATGGTCCCCTCTGGAAAGCCACCATATGCATGGGCGTGCCATGGCTGGAAAGGGCCATAGAGGAGAACCCTGTCCAGCCATGTTTGACCCAATGTATATGCCTATAGCTCCATGCCCCCACAGGGTGCCTGTCATTCCAAGCTCCAGTATTCTGATCACATTTTTGAACATGCTTTAGTTAAAAGTTTTTAAATTAAAACATTCCTTTCTCACATTCACCATACACACAGTGATCAAGTCCTAAAACACTCTTTTATTTAATGTCTCAGATTCCACCTCCTCTCCTTTATGCCCACAGCCTCCACCCTGAGCCATTCCCCATGTCCTCAGTCCTGGACTAAGGCAGGAGCAGCCTAAACCCCAGTGTCTGCTCCCCACTCAGCATCCTGCTCCCCTGACAAACTGTCTTCCTAATACATCCCAATCACTGTAATGGATTGAATGGTGGTCCTCCAAAAAGTTATGTCCATGTCCCAATTCCCAGACCTGTGAATGTGAATGATGGGGTTCAGAACATGGTAGCCCAAATATATGGCACCTTGCCTCTTGAACATTTTAAGTGAGAGGAACTTTAAAAAAGACAGATGCAAGAAGGACTCTCTGATATTCCCTTGAAACATGTCAGAGAACCCACATGTGTGAGGTAGCCCCTGTCCCTGGAGGAGAGGAACACCCTCATCTCCACCACAGAGAGGCCACAAAGATGTCGGATGAACAGGCCTGGATAAGGTTTTCTGGCTTAATACATTCATCTCAACCTCCTTTTTGTCCAAAAACATTTTTCAAAAACTCTCTACTCTTCATTAAAGCTAGTAAAAAGAAACTCAAATTTAACTGTTTCTTTAGGCCTTCATTCCCATAACTGCTCTGTGTCACCTAAAGCTTTTGTTAAATAAATTTGTATGATTTTACCTTGTTAATCTTCTTGTGTTACAGGGGCCCCAACCAAGAACTTAGAACGATTGAAGGAATGTTTTTCCTCCCTTACATGATGCTATTTGGACAAAGTGTAATTAAGAATTTCAAGATGAGATCATCCTGAATTACCCAGGTGGGCCCTAAGTACAATGACAAGGGTCCTTTTAAGAGACACACAGAGAAAACATATATATAGAGAAGGCTATGTGACCATGGAGGCAGAGACGAAGATGATGGAGCCACACTCCAAGGAACTCCTGGCACTGGAGGAGGCAAAGAAAGAGTCTGCCCTAGGAGAAACTGGAGGTGATGCAGCCCTGCCCACACCTTACTGTGTATGCTTGGTCTCCAGAATGTGAGATAATACATTATGTTGTTTTAAGCCACTAAGCTGGAGTAATTTGTTACAGCAGCCCTGGAAAACTAATACAGTCATCATGATATATTTTTACTCATTTCCAAAAATAAAGCAACAGGAGCCAATGCTGATTTACCCCAAGCGTCAACTCCTCTGTTCCTATCAGTGCCAGATAACAGAGTGTGGCCATTGCATGGCGGTACACTCAAGTGTGATACTGTGGCACAAGGGAGGCTTCTAGAAAGCTTGGCTACTCCTGCTCCAGGTTTCAGGCTGGAGTCTCCAATTTTAAAACTTACTAGATCCCTTCTTTTCACTTTATTGCCACTGCACCAGTTTCCTCACATCAGAAGATAGACATTCGTGAACTCTGCCATGGAAACATTTTGATTCCACTGAGAGGCCTCCTTGGAAGTGTTATATCAATTAGATATTCTAAGAGGCACAATGCAAAAAGGAAATGACAATTCTGGGTTGGCTTGTTGTTTTGCTTGTATTTATCCTCCCAATATTTATTCGGTCAATCAATGTTTATTGAACACATATTAAGTGACAACCACTCTCCCCATTAACTGGTTGCATTTAAGCATGAAATGCTGAATACTTCTCTTTCAATCAGTGAGCCAGATTTCTGCTTTACAACACTCATCCTGAAGCTGCATGTTTCTTTTATTGCCGTATGCCCTGGAACTCCCTTACCCCTACTCCTCACTCCACACCTTCCAAGAGTACTGTGTTTTTATGGGTGGCCAGTGCATACCTGGGACTGGAGCAGCAGCCCAGAGTACCATTTGAGTTTACTTCTACTAAACCCTTACAGCACAACATGCTGGCTACGCTAAATAAATATACAGCTGTCAATAATAAATCATAACAAATACATACTAATAAATTTGAGAACATTTAAAGATGTAAACAAAATGTACATATAATACATAGGCTTTTATTTTAGACTAGTGGCCCAGTGCAAGAAATTCGTGCACATTAAAATGGAATTAATTAGAGGAAATATTTTAATATTGCTATTCATGTCCCTGGCCCAGCACTGGGATGGGAGGCAGTCTCATGTCCCCAACCAAGCACTGGGCTGGGAGGCAGCTCCATGTCTCAGGCTGGCACAAGTCCCTGCCCACCAACACTGCAAATTCCCATTTCTCTCTCCCCGCCCCCCCCCCCCACCCTGCCTCCACGCAGCCTCCTGCTGTTTGGTCTTGGTCCTTACAGTGTCATAGTGTGATGGCCATTTGCATATTAGCCCTTTATTATTATGACTTGAGGCCCGGTGCACAAAATTTGTGCACAGAGGTGTGTGTGACCCTCAGCCCAGCCTGAACCCTTTCCAATCTGGGACCCCTTGAGGGATGTTCATTTAAACCAGGTCCTAACAGGATCCTACTGGGATTGGGCCCAAATGGGCAGTCGGACATCCCTCTCACAATCTAGGACTGCTGGCTCCCAATTGCTTGCCTGCCTACCTGCCTTTCTGATTATCCCTAACCATTTCTGCCTACCAGCCTGATCACCCCCTAACCACTCCACTGCCAGCCTGATTGATTCTAAATGCTCCCCTGCCAGCCTGAGTGATGCCTAACTGCTCCCCTGCCAGATTGACTGCCCCTAACTGCCCTTCCCTGCAGGTCTGGTCACCCATAAATGCCCTCCCCTGTTGGCCTGGTCCTCCCCATCTGCCCTCCCCTGCAGGCCTGGTACCCCCCAACTACTCTCTCCTGCAGGCCTGTGCACCTCCCAATTGTCCTTTCCTGCAGGCATGGTCACCCCCCAACTTCCCTCCTCTGCCAGCCTGGTCACCAGTAAGTGCCCTCCCCTTCAGGCTTGATTGCTCCCAACTGCCCCCTGCCTTGCAGGCCTGGTTTCTCCCAATTGCCCTCCCCTACTGGCCTGATCTCCCACAACTGCCCTCCCTTGCAGACCTGGCTCCTCCCTTATTGGCCATCTTGTGTCCACAGGGGGGCAGCCATCTTTGACCACATAGGGGTAGCCATCTTGTTTTGGAGTGATGGTCACTTTGCATATTACTCTTTTATTAGATAGGATAGAGGCCTGGTTCATGGGTGGGAGTGGCTGGTTTGTCCTGATGGGTGTCCCGGATTAGGGTGGGGATTCCCTTGGGGTATGGGGTGGCCTGGGTGAGGGGTCTGTGGTGGTTTGTAGGCCAGCCACACCCCCAGCAACCTAAGCAGAGGCCCTGGTATCTGGGATTTATTTATCTTCTATAATTAAAACTTTGTAGCCTTGAGTGGAGGCCAGAGCAGACCAGGGGGGTGCAGAAAGCTTGACTTCCTCTATCGCCAGGGAAACCCAAGCCTCCTGCTCACTCCATGACCATAGCCATCTTGGTTGGGTTAATTTACATACTTGCTTCTGATTGGCTGATGGGCATGGCTTGTGGTGTAGCAGAGGTGTGGTCAATTTGCATGTTTCTTTTTTATTAGTGTAGATATCTGGATTAACTTTTTGATTATTATGTGTGATAAATACCTGGAACTTTTTTAAAAATCACAATATTCAGTTCTGAAGAGGGTGTGATGAAACAGACACCTGATAGCACTGCTCCGGAGTTTAGGAGACAGCATTTCTGGAGAAACTTTGACAGGATGTAGCAAATATTCAGGCTTCTGGGCAACTACTTTAAGTAGTTTGCACCTTAAACTTGTAAATTAACCTCAAGGACGGCTTTCCTCTTGGCCTCCCGGGACTCACAGTTCTGTTGCATAGGCTCATTTCAAAGGGCAGTTTCTAGTTCTTGGCCATGTGGGGTGCTGCTGACTTTTCATTCTAGGTTTGCACCTGGAGCATCCTGAATTCTGTGAGGATGGTGACTCTGTCTGTTCTACAGCAAGCCTGTGAGTGAATAAATATGATCCCCATTTTACATCTACTCTCAGACGGTAGTAACATTTACTCAAGTGGAACTGGATCCTATAAACCAATTCCCACGTTCCACTACACGGAATAAAAATGAGGATCTGAGCTCACCTTTCACATGAGGAGCCAATGAGGCAGCCTTACATCCCTAGCAGGGGGCCAGCCTGGGAGGAAGCCTCACGTTCCAGGGGCTCATGTCTGGCCCCTAGCTCCCACTGCGCTCACAGCTTGTTAAACAGTAATTACTGGGATGAAGTAATTTGCATATTACCTCTCTCTCTCTCATATATATATATATATATATATATATATATATATATATATATATATTCTGTGGAGTAGGAATTTGGGGTCTAAGGCCTGGCTCTGCCATTTCCCAGTTGGGTGATGTCTCAGATTCCATTTCCTCATGTCAGGGGAGGTAGCCTTGATGATCTGCAAAGCCTCGCTTGGGTCAGGACAGGAGTACATGGCTGTAAAGTGCACCAGGGACATGATCTGGAAGTTATGCGAATATGTTCAAGACTTTCGGCCCCTAACTCTCAAGGAACTTGTTACAGAAAGAAACACAGACTGGCTCACCACACAAGTGGCTATATCTGCCCCTTACCGCTTTCTGTAATAATTTCTTCAAACAATGAACCTTAAGAACAAGGCTCTACCTTATTCATTTTTGACATTTGGAGCCTAGTACATAGTAGGCACGCAATACACTTTCATAAAACAAAGGAACACATGTCTATTATTCATGACATTTTTCTCTAGAGGACCTCCAAGGAATATTAAGTGACAGAAAAATCTGATCCACAAGGTGAAGCAAAAGAAAATAAACTGATTTACAGTTTATGAATTCTTTCAGAATACAAGTGAAGGGCTGAAAGCAGCCTCATAGGCAGTGTCCTTACTGAGGGCCATTTGGCAAAGACACTGCCGGCTCTTCCACAGCAGCTCCGTTGTCCTGAGAGTCCAGGTATTTTCAAGTTGGAGAAATACCGACATATGATTAAAAAGTGACTGTGCCAAGATCATCGGGCCCGAGAAAACTGAGAGGAGATCAGATTACCCACCCACGTTCTTGGATAAGACTACCGTAGATGAATATCAAATAAAATATATTTTTTAAGTGATGAAAAGGATTTAATTAAATATGATGTCTAAATAATCTGATTTCATTCACTCAAAATTTTTCTTTTTAAAATACCCTACATATTTGTTTTCTTTTAAAATAATGGAAACCTAAAATACCTTAACAAACATCTTTCATAATCCTACCACATTTCTTGTTGTGGGGGAGAGTGGGGAAGTAGACAGCTATTTAGGTGTTTTCTCAGTGGAATTAAAAAGAGGAGAGTATGATTTGAGAAATGTCACTTTTAGACTCAGAAGGAGAAAACAAGTAAGTAAAGCAGTAATTTCTTTCTATTTACATCACTTCTCCCATTTCTACCCTTGTTTCCCCCAAGTCCATCACCTTCAGGTTGCTCCTGATTCTGAGAGCCAGTCTACTGACATTTCAAAATCAGAGTAGTTATGGAAGACCTTGGTTGTTCACTTCCAAGATCACTCTTTCAACTTTGTGTTGCTACACTTCCTGTTTTTGGGGGGTTGCAAAGTCTTCTGGGGACACTCTCCCAGCCCAGCATATGTATGTTCCTCACTTATAGCAGAGTGGGTACGGATTAACCTCTGATATCAGAGTGCAGTATGGAAATCTCAGGTCCACCCCTCACTATAACTTTGTGCAAGTTATATAGCTCCTCTAGAACTTAGTCTACCAGAAAAAGGGAGCAATAATCATAGCTATATCATAAGATATTGGGTCGGCAGCTAAGTAATTGCGGGTTTCACACATATATGGCTTCAGTTGAATTTTTAGTTTGCAGACGTAGTACAAATGTAAAACACATTTTGTTATTTGATAGTTGGCTATTCAGCTGTTAATCAGTAAAAAAAGTTTTTTTGATCTGTTTTGTAGTTTTCGTTTGGCGTTAGTTGAAAAATGGAAAATCAAAAGGAACATTTTCGTCATATTTTGCTTTTTTATTTCCGCAAAGGGAAAACGCATCGCAAGCTCATAAAAAGTTATGTGCTGTTTATGGTGACGAAGCCTTAAAAGAACGGCAGTGTCAAAATTGGTTTGCCAAATTTCGTTCTGGTGATTTTTCACTCAAAGATGAAAAACGCTCTGGTCGTCCAGTTGAAATTGATGACGCCCTAATCAAAGCAATAATCAATTCAGACTGTCACAGTACAACACGTGAGATTGCAGAGAAGCTTCATGTATCACATACATGCATTGAAAATCACTTAAAACAACTTGACTATGTTCAAAAACTCGATACATGGGTTCCTCACGAACTGAAAGAATCACAGTTAACGCAACGCATTAGCAGCTGCGATTTGCTAAAGAAACGTAATGAAAATGACCCATTTTTAAAACGACTGATAACTGGCGATGAAAAATGGGTTGTTTACAACAATATCAAGCGGAAAATATCGTGGAGCAGGCCAGGTGAACCAACTCAAACAACATCAAAAGCTGATATTCATCAAAAGAAGGTTTTGTTATCAGTTTGGTGGGATTACAAAGAAATTGTCTACTTTGAACTCTTACCACCCAACCGAACGATCAATTCTGATGTCTACATTGAACAACTAATGAAATTAAACAATGCAGTTGAAGAAAAGCGGCCCGAATTGACAAATCGAAAAGGTGTTGTATTCCATCATGACAATGCAAGGCCACACACATCTTTGGTCACTCGGCAAAAATTAATGGAGCTTGGTTGGGATGTTTTGCCACATCCACCATATAGTCCTGACCTTGCACCATCTGATTACTTTTTGTTTCGATCTTTACAAAACTCCTTGAATGGTAAAAATTTCAATAATGATGATGATGTCAAATCGTACCTGATTCAGTTTTTTGCTAATAAAAACCAGAAGTTTTTTGAACGTGGGATTATGATGCTGCCTGAAAGATGGCAAAAGGTCATTGATCAAAATGGGCAATACATTACAGAATAAAGTTATTTAGTTCCATGAAAAAATTGTCTTTGATTTTCTTAAAAAAATCCGCAATTACTTAGTTGCCGACCCAATAGTTGTGTTTATTGAAGGAACAACACATGTTAAGTGCTCAGCATAGAACATGATACATTATAAATGCTTAATCAATCATAGCAAATGGTCATTATCTCCAAATGACAGTCATGTTAAAACATCCCAGGAAATGGGTAAATATGAGCATTCTCCCCACCCACGAGTAGTGGGAAAAAGAGGTCAAGATAGTGTTGTATTTAGATGGAAGTGCTCTTCCCCTAAAGGCTGTCTGAGCAAGTCCTCCAGGAAGGAGTTTCTGCTCACTGAGGCTCCCGCCCACCCACAGAAGCTGCAGGAGAGCAGGTGCTCAGCATCCCAGGCTTCCAGTTCACACTGATGGAGAACCTTCAGTCAGGGGAAATGGCATCACGAAACAGGCATTTACCTTCGTCACCCCTCATCTGCGTCTCATCTCCAGACCAGTCTATCTCTCCTTAGTGAGGCTCCTCTCCAACCCTCTTCTCTGACAACCCCAAACCTTGCCACTCCAACTTCCCAAATTACAACTGTCAGCCTAACCATATCACTTAGTAGCTTCCAGTTTCTAAACTCCTTTGTGTCTCAGTTTCTTGTGGAAAATGGGGCTAATAGCCGAGACCGGTTTGGCTCAATGGATAGAGCGTCGGCTTGGGGACTGAAGGGACCCGGGTTCGATTCCGGTCAAGGGCATGTACCTTGGTTGCGGGCATATCCCCAGTAGGGGGTGTGCAAGAGGCAGCTGATCGATGACTCTCTCCCATCGATGTTTCTAACTCTCTATCTCTCTCCCTTCCTCTCTGTACAAAATCAATAAAATATATTTTAAAAAAAAAGTTAAAAAAAAAAAAGAAAATGGGGCTAATAAAAACATCTACAGTTTAGGATTAGTAGAGGGATAAAGAAGTTATTCCAAGAAAACACTTAGAATAGTGCTAGATGCTACTCAATAAAACTAGCTGCTGTTAATGTGATTAGCCACCACTGCTGCTGAAATAGACTCCCAATAGCTCATCTTCTCTTCTGTATGTTCCCTTCCCTTCATTCCACTGACTGGACCTGGCTGGCCCTTGTGGCTCCCTCCTCACATCCTGAATATCTCAGGGCCTGGGTGAAGGGAGAGTAAATACCCTCTTGTCTCCAACCCTTTGCTGTTTCCAAAGCACTATCCTCCTTACTGAAAAGCCCCCAGCCTCTGTGAAGTTCATATTCTCCTAACCATTTCCTCCATTTGCTCCTGTTCCTGAATACCACAAACAGAAACCAGAGTGAACTTTTAAAAACTTAATTCAGATTGTATACCTCTTCTGCTTAAAACCCTTCTGTGGTATCCTATTATACTTAGAACAAAACTCAAAGCCTGTCTCCATGTCTAACCTTATGTCACTTACCCCCAGAGGCTACCTGGCAAAATTGGCCTTCTTCCTGTTCATGAAACACATGCACTCACTCTCACCCCAATGCCTGTGCACATGCTCCTTATATTACCCTCAACACCGGCATTCTGGATCTATTTAGCATTGAGATCTGAGTTCAAAATCCATCTTCTCAGAAAATCCTTCCAAGAGCTCCCAACACAAGCAGTCCCACATTCACTAAAACTGTACTCCATCTCTTATTCTTATGGCATTACCAACATCTGAAATGATCCAGATTTTTGCTTTAACTTACTCTTTTTCTGATTTTATTCCCTAGGGCATAAGATCCATAAGAATAGGGGTCTCTCCTTTAATATTCATTTTCAAACCTCCCAAGCCTACAACAGTGCCTGGCTCACAGTAACCGTAAGTTAACACGTGATAAAAAACAAAAACAGAACTATAGGGTCAAAAGTCCACAGACCTCTGGGGTTGGACAGACCTGGGTTTGAATCTAAGTTCTGCCACTAATAGGTTGTGTGACTTTTGACAAATTATTACCTCTCTCAGACTTAAATTCTTCAAACTATATTATGCAGGCAGGGGGAGGTAGAGTCCATACCACCAGGGTTGTAATGAGGATTAATGCGATTGTGTCTATAGCACCTAACACACTGCTAGGCACATTCTAAGCATTCAACAATAGTTGTTACAGTTATTATTTTTCAGAGGACAACATAGACTTTAAATTTTAGTAAAATGAAGGCTAAATTTGGATCTACTTCTCTTTTTCAAAGTGTGGAGCAGTACAGAATCTAGTTAGGAGGATGTTTCCATTACTCCCACCCAGGTAGGGACTTCCCATCTTGGCCAAACGCCTACTTTTCTTTGAGAAAGAAATCAGATAATCACATCACCTTCCTGAGAATAATTGATCCCACATTTAAGGTTTTAAAGCTGACAGATGAAGGATACCAAGGTATTATAACTTGTGTAAATTAGCAAGAACTAAATTTTCCATAGTCCAATTGAATGCATTTAGCATAGAGTGCACACAAAACAAAAACAAAACACATTTTCCCACAAGGAATAAATAAGACTTTATTCTTTTTAAAAAAATATACTTTATTGATTTTTTTTACAGAGAGGAAGGGAGAGAGGGATAGAGAGCTAGAAACATTGATGAGAGAGAAACATCTACCAGCTGCGTCCTGCACACCCCCTACCGGGGATGTGCCCACAACCAATGTACATGCCCTTGACCGGAATTGAACCTGAGACCCTTCAGTCCGCAGACTGACACTCTATCCACTGAGCCAAACCGGTTTCGGCAAGACTTTATTCTTTATCCTCATAAGGTTGGGTCTAGTTTGTGCAATCAAGCAATGCATATATCCTGCCCTTTGAGAGTTCTCGGATTCAACTTCTCTCAGAGTTTCCTGTCTGGGGCCTCTGGGTAATTAAAAATAAGGAGATAGGAGTTTGGTATGTTCTAGTCCTCGATATTCATGGCCAACAGACAGAGCATACATATGTCTATGCAGCACTCCCTCTGGGAATCTTCTAGAAGCTTTCCAAACACTAGTAATGTGGTTTTTTATTTTAAAAGAAGTTACATCAAGACTTCTAGACAATTCTAGGCTTTTAGGCTTCTCAATAAAGGTGACCAATGCCACAAAGAGAGCTTTGGGCCCCTCTTCCATGGGCATGAAGAGAAGCATTATAAAAACGTTCTCTTGTTCTTTTAAAGGGGACTTTGGAGGGGAGTAGGGTAAAGTGAGTAGTTTGGTATGGTGAGGGCAGGCAGGGGTTTCAGTGGAAAACAGTTCAGTGTTAGGCGTGCTGACATTGAAGTGCCAGTGGGACTTTCAAGGTGAGATGTCTGGTGTGCAGTTGACCACATGTCTATGACATTCTGCTAGGAGGCATCCCTTATTCGTGCTGCAACTCAGAATATCCTTTGGCCTGACATTATTGTAGTTGAAGAGTAATTTACAATATGAAATCTAAATATACTCAGATTATGAATTAGGGAGATTTCTGGTTGAAACTGTAAAAGGAACATAGAGAGAGGACTAAGAAAGGGCAAGAATGAAAGCGAGGCTAGGACACAGAACAGTGGAGTGAGAGGAAGAAGGAGCATGAAAGCAGAAAACACAGACACTCAGAGAAGGGAGAGATGAAGTGGGGGAGAGAGAAAGGGCAGAGCGTGGTGGAGCGGAGGGACTGAGGGCTACAGGAATGAGTCAGATTAGAGCAATGATGTGAATCTGTTGCTCAAGTTCAAATGCTTCTGCTTGCCTTGCTGCTTACTCAGATAATGGTCTACAATGGTCTCCGATAACTGAAATAGACTATTATTGGACATTTTTGCTAGCACTTAGTAAACTAATACTAGTCAAAGTTATTTGGATAATCTGACCATATTTTAGCTCACCTTGTGCCAATGAAAGCAGCTAACGTGCCCTGGGCAGACAGACAGCTCACGGGTACAGCCTGCTGCAAAGATGGGCTGCTCTCTGCATGTCCCATATGGCACCGCCAGCCCTGATGGGTGCTGAGCATTTAAAATGTGGCTAATTGCCAAAACCGGTTTGGCTCAGTGGATAGAGCGTCGATCTGCGGACTGAAAGGTCCCATGTTCGATTCTGGTAAAGGGCATGTACATTGGTTGTGGACACATCCCCAGTAGGGGGTGTGCAGGAGGCAGCTGATCGATGTTTCTCTCTCATCGATGTTTCTGACTCTCTATCCCTTTCTCTTCCTCTCTGTGAAAAATCAATAAAATGTATTAAAAAAATAAAATGTGGCTCATTAATCCAAGGAACTGAATTTTAATTTAATTTAAATCATCAGATAGTGATATGTTTAAAGGGGTTGAAAAATGAGCTACATCATATCGTTTACAAATGAACAGATAAAAAATGCAATATCTATTATATATAACAAATGTTTTTTTCTAATCTTCACCAGAGGATTGTCCCCCTCTCACATTAATTTTTAGAGAGAGTGGAAGGGAGTGAGTAGGGGTGGGGAAAATGAGAGGGGAGGAGAGAGAGAGAAAGAGAGAAAGAAACATGGACATGGAAGATACATCAGTTGGCTGCCTCCCACCTGCACCTTGACTAGGGCCAGGGATCAAACTGCAACCAACGTACATGCCCTTGAAGAGATATGTGCCCTTGACCAGGAATTGAAACCCACAGCTCTTCAGTTCTCAGGCCAATGCTCTAATCACTGGGCAAAACCTGAATTATAACCAGTATAGAAAAGATGATTTGATACATATTGCCTTGCTTGAAATAAGAAAAAGTGAAATAATGCCTTTATTTGAAGACAGATATTAAGTAAAAAGTAAATAATTGTACACATGGTATGTGAACATAGCATAAGTTGTGAAGGCTAATGACTGAAGTCTGTAGAATACTAGAGCAGACAGTGCCATCCAAGTGCACTGTACTGAAGACAGGCAGAGGACACCCCTTTGTCAGCATGGATGCCCAGAGTAAGGAGGGGGCATCTTTTAACTGTCCTCATAGATGACTAGGTGAAGAGGGCGATGTGAGACTGTAGAGACTTAGAGGAAGTCAAACCAGCCTTGGGCTGCTGTGCAGCTGTGGGGCACTCCCATCAGCAATCCAGCTCCCACATGTGCTCGCTGGTGACCTGGGGCAAAATAGCAATGATATTCGAAAATACTCTATGGAGTAGATAAGTAGAGAACCAATTACAAACGTTACTCTATTGTAGTCCCTCTCCTCTTTCATTAGCTTTATCTCCTCTATCAGGACACCACCTGGACCCTTTTTCAATGGATCACAGATATTTTACTAAGAAATAATACCAATGTTTGTGTTTTTGACTATTCATTTATCATAGTATGTTGATTGCTATTTCCATTTGGTCCCCAAACCCTTTCAAGTCACCCCAATTCCTTGGTTTCAGTGCTGGCAGCATCATTGTCTATCACTGTGTGATCCTGGGCAAGTTGCTGGCTTACCCTGCCTGGGCCTCAGTGAGGGATTGAGGAGGACCAAACCACTACATTATCTTTGGTTACAGCATTCTATAAACCTTTGGCTATTTAAAGCTTCCTTTCAAAGCCTGAGCTTGTAAATGGAGAGTGTCAGGCCTTTGAAATGCAGCTTGTGTGGGAAAGGAAAAAGCCTGGCAACTGGTGTGCTGCTGGGTCAGAATTCTATGTTCTTTGTGAACTAATAAATTGTGTCTTGGCTCTCGGATTGTTTCAGGTTGCCTTGGGTTTTTGTGGAAGTGGCTATTTTTGGGGGGAATTGTTCCCATTGCCGGAAAGTGGGTGTTAATTTGTACCTTGGCCATTTTTCAGGGCACAGTCTAGCAAAATCTTGGCAGCTTCATTCATAGGATAGGCAGGTCCAGTGGCCTTACAAGATAACACACACCCTACATTAATAAGCCATATTCAAAGACTTAGGTTTTATAATAGACCAGTTATAATAGATCTGCTATTAACATTTTTGCTCCAGTCCTGTGTGTATATGTGTGTTTTGATTTCTCTTCAGCAAACTCCTAGAAATGGAATTTCTGAATTAGTTTTCCAAAGTGCTTGTGCCATTCTACATGCCACCAGCAATGGATGAAGGTTCCAGTCTCATCAGGCCTTTATTTTAGCCCATTCTTTATTTCCTGCACATATGGGCTTGCCCTAGAAATATATTTCCAGGATGCTTTGTGGGGTAAGATGTGAATTCTATTTCCCAGAATAAATATTTGCACTGAAGATCTTTAACAACTGACTTCTGTTACCTTTCCCTATCTAGCTTTTATTGTTTTTAAAATAAATGTTCCAACAGAAAAATGTAATTGTATTTTCCCTAAAAAATAATTATAGCAAGAATTGACAATTCATTGTTATTTCAACGTTGAGTTATTCCTAGCTAGAAGAATCTGGGCTCAGCAATTTGACTTTTCTTTATGTGTTTTTTTTTTTTTTCATTTGTTTGTTCGTTCGTTCATTCATTCATTCATTACTTACTTACTTATTTATTGATCACCTACTTGAGGCGACTTGCTATGCTTAGAGATGAAAACAAGACACAGACACTAAAGCTTTTTTATTTTTTATTTTAAAAATTGAACTTATTGGGGTTACATCTACACTGAGTGGCCAGATTATTATGATCTCTGAATGCATAATAATCTTGCCACTAGGTATATATATATTAGAGGCCCAGTGCATGAATTCGTGCATGGGTAGGGTCCAGCCAGCCTGGCAGGGGGAGGGAACATGGGCGGTTAGCCGGTCTGTTTGCTGGTCAAACTCCTGGTCAAAGGGACAATTTACATATTAGCCTTTTATTATATAGGATATACAGTGAGTGGCCAGATTATTATGCATTCAGAAATGATAATTATCTGGCCACTCAGTGTATACAATAAAAGCCTAAGCAACTCTAACAGAATGACCAGAACTATCAGTGGCTATGATGCGCACTGAGGACCAGAGGGCAGATGATCAATGCAGGAGCTGCCCCCTGGTGGTCAGTGTGCTCCCACAGGGGGCATGCCACTCAGGCAGAAGCTGGGTTCATGGCTGGCAAGTGCAGCAGAGATGGCGGAAGCCTCTCCCAGCTCCACAGAAGTGTTAAGGAGCAGCGAGCTGAGGGGTAAGGAGCAGCAAGCAGGCAGGCAGTAAGGCGGGGTCCTGGACTGCGAGAGGGATGCTCACCTGCCAGCTTAGGTGGACATTCCCTGAGAGGTCCCGGACTGTGAGAGGGCACAGGCTGGGCTAAGGGACCCTCCATCCCCAGTGCATGAATTTCATGCACCAGGCCTCTAGTTGGTTAATAAAATTATTTAGGTTTCAGGTATATAATTCATAATACATCTCCTATATATTGTATTGTGTGTTCACCATCCAAGTCAAGATTCCTTCCATCACCATTTATCCCCCTTTCCCTCTGATACTATGATGTTGTCTGTGTCTATGAACATATTATTTATTTATTTATTTATTTATTTATTTATTTATTTATCCCTTTGCCATTTTCACCCAGTTCCCAATCCCCAACTCCTTTGACAGCTGTCAGTCTGTTCTCTGTATCTGTGAGTCTGTTTATTTTGTCTTCCAGTTTATTTTGTTCATTAGATTACACATATAAGTGAAATAATACGGTACTTGTCTTTCTGTGACTGGCTTATTTCACTAAGCATAATACTCTCCAGGTCCTTCCCTGCTGTCCCAAAAGTTCTCCTTTTTTATGGCTTTCTATTCTATTATGTACGTAAATGTGCCACAGCTTTTTAAGAAGTGTTTTTATTGATTTTAGAGAGAGAGGAAGGAAAAGAGAAAAGGAAAAAGAAACATTGATGAGAGAAAGACATGAAACGGCTACCTGCTGCATCCCCCCTACTGGGGATTGAGCCAGAAATCCGGGCATGTGTCCTGACTGGAATTGAACTAGGGACCTCTTGCTTCCTGGGTCAATACTCAACCACTGAGTCACACTAGCCTGGCTACCAAAGCTTTTTTATTCACTCATATATTGATGGATGCTTGGGCTGCTTCCTAATATTGCCTATTGCAAATAACACTGCAATGAACATAAGGGTGCATATACTCTTTTGAATTAGTGTTTCAGATTTCTTCAAATATATTCCCAGAAGTGGAATCACTGGGTCATAAGGCAGTTCCATTTTTTAATTTTTTGAGGTAATTCCATACTGCTTTTCACAGTGGCTATTCCAATCCGCATTCTCACCAACAGTGCACAAACGTTAGCACTGAAAGTCTTTAACAACTGATTTCCAGTCACCTTCCCTTTTCTCCACATCCTCACTAACACTTGTTAATTGACTTATTGATGATAGCCATTCTGACAGGTGTGAGGTGATATTTCATTGTGATTTCAATTTGCATTTCTCTGTTGATATTTAATGCTTAGCATCTATTAATATGTCTATTGGCCATTTGTATGTCTTTTTTGGAGAAGTGTCTTTTCAGGTCCTTTGACCATTTTTAATTGGATTGTTTGTGGTTTTGGTTTTGAGTTTTATAAGTTCTTTATAAATTTTGGGTTAACCATTTATCAGATGTATCATCAGCAAATATGTCCTCCCATTCAGTGGGTTGTCGTTTTGTTGACAGTTTCCTTTGCTGTACAAAAACTTTTCCCCCCTTGCTCAAGGTCTAGGAGATACATCAGGAAGATATTTTGCTATGACAAATGTCTGAGATTTTACTGCCTGTTTTCTTTTAGGATTTTTATAGTTTCAAGTCTAACATTTAAGTCCTAATCCACTCTGAGTTCATTCTTGTGTATGGTGTAAGTTGGTAGTCTAGTTTTATTCTTTTGCATGTATCTGTCCTATTTTCCCAATACCACTTATTGAATAGACTATATTTACCTCATTGTATGTTCCTGCTTCATTTGTCAAATATTAACTGACCATAAAGGCATGGGTTTATTCCTGGGCTCTCTATTTTGTTCAACTGATCCATTTCTGTTTTTATGGCAGTACCATGCTGTTTAGATTATTATGGCCTATAGTATAGATTGATATCAGGAAGCATGATTCCTCCAACTTTGTTGGTCTTTCTCAAAACTGCTGTGGCTATTCTGGGTCTTTTGTGGCTCCATAAACATTTTTTTGGAGTATTTATTTGAATTATGTGAAATACACCATTGGTCTCTTGTTGGGAATTATGTTGAATCTATAGATTGGTTTGGATAGTATGGACATTTTAATGATATTAATTCTTCTATCCATGAGCATGGTATATGCTTCCACTTATTTGTTTGTATCTTTTTTCAATTTCTTTCTCCAGTGTGTTACAATTTTCCAAGTACAGGTATTTTACATCCTTGGTTAAATTTATTCCTATGTATTTTTTTGATCCAATTGTTAAATGAAATAGTTTTCTAGTTTCCCTTTCTGATAGTTCATTTTTGGTGTATGAAAATTCAACTGATTTCTAGATATTTATCTTGTATCCTGCTACTTTACTGAATTCTTTTATCAGTTCTAGTAGCTTTTTGGTGGAATCATTAGGGGTTCTCTATATACAGTAACATGTCATCTGCAAATAATGACAGTTTTTCTTCTTCCTTTTCAAATTTAACTGCCTTTTATTTCTTCTTGTATGATTGCTATGGCTAGTACTTCCAGTACTATGTTGAATAAGAGTGGTGAATGTGGACATTCCTGATCTTATGGGAAACACATATAGTTTTAGCCCACTGAGTATGATGTTGGCTATGGGTTTGTCATATAAAGCCCTTATTACCTTGAGGTATGCTCCTGCTATTTTAGCTGAGAGTTTTTTGTTTGTTTGTTTGTTTTTAAATCATTATCAAATGCTTTTTCTGCTTCTATTGATATGATCATGTGATTTTTATCCTTTATTTTGCTTACATGGTGTACAAACACAAAGCTTACTCTGAGATGTTCACTGTCTGGTAAAGAAAGCTGACAAGTAAAGAACCTTCCTTGTACAATATCAGAAGTGTTATAATGCCAGTACAAGATGCTAAGGGAGTTCAGGGAGAAATAGCGTATTTATTCCAGAGCACTGACAATGACAGTGGCATTTCACAGAGCAGGCGGTAATGAGTAGTGCATTAAAGGGCAAGTAGCGACGTGACAGAAAACAAAGAAGACAACCTCCTAAGATGCTAGAAAGAACTTGATTTACAGAAGCTATACTTAGCTAAGAAGAATGGGGGGTGGGGGGGGAGAGAGAGAGAGAGAGAAAGAGAGAGAGAGAGAGAGAGAGAGAGAGAGAGAGAGAGAGAGAGAGCAAGCGCAGGAGAGAGAGAATGGGACTGAAGAAATGAAGTGATGACTCTAACAATCTACACTAATAAAAGAAAAAAAATACTACCTTCGCTATGCCCACAGCCAATCAGATCAAGTATACAAATTAACCCAACAAAGATGGTGATTAATTTGCATATGCAATTACTGAGCGGCCTGGGTCTTGGAAACATCCTCCGGACCCAGGCTGCTCCTAGACTGTAAGCCTGTGTTTAGGCCCTGAGCAGCAAGGGTCCCAGAACACTTCCTGGCCACTTGGAGCCTATGAGCGCAGCCTCTTGCAAATGCAGTGGTTTGGGTCCACACCCCCAGCCTGGGGTCTCAGGCTGGCAGAGGCATGCGGACCCACGCAGAGATCCCCTCCCAGCCCAACCTGGGTTCTCAGCCACTGAGTCACACCAATCAGGAAGATATGGAGGAATCTTTAATGTTTATTTTTATATATATACTAGAGGCCCAGTGCACACAATTTGTGCACGGGGGTGGGTGGGGTGTCCCTCAGCCCAGCCTTCACCCTCTCCAATCTGGGACCCCTCGAGGGATGTTTAAACGGGCAGTTGGACATCACTCTCACAATCCAGGACTGCTGGCTCCCAACTGCTCACCTGTCTGCCTTTCTGATTGCCCCTAACCACTTCTGCCTGCCAGCCTGATCACCCCCTAATCACTCCCTGCCAGCCTGATTGATGTCTAACTGCTCCCCTGCCAGCCTGTTTGGCCCTAACTTTCCTCCTCTGCTGGCCTGGTCAGCTCTAACTGCCCTCCCCTAGAGGGCTGATCTCCTCCAACTGCCCTCCCTTGCAGGTCTGGTCCCTCCCAACTGCCCTCACCTGCTGGCCATCTTATGGTGGCTATCTTGTGTCCACATAGGGGCAGGATCTTTAACCAAACGGGAGCAGCCATCTTGTGTGTTGGAGTGAAGGTCAATCTGCATATTACTCTTTTATTAGATAGGATAGAGGCCTGGTGTATGGGTGGGGGCCAACTGGTTTTCCCTGAAGGGTGTCCCAGATCAGGATGGGGGTTCCCTTGGGGTGTGGGGCGGCCTGAGCAAGGGGCCTGTGGTGGTTTGCAGGCTGGCCACATGCCCTAGCAGAGGCCCTGGTATCTGGAATTTATTTATCTTCTACAATTGAAACTTTGTAGCCTGGAGCGGAGCCAAGCCTCCTACTTGCTTCACCACTGCAGCCATTTCTTTTTGAATTTACCTTTTATAATTGAAACTTTGTATCCTTGAGTGGAGGCCTAGGCTGGCCAGGGTGTGTGCAAAGCTTGGCTTCCTCTATTGAAACCCAAGCCTCTCAACTGTTCTCTGTGGCTGCAGCCATCTTGGTTGGAGTTAATTTTCATACTCGCTCTGATTGGCTAGTAGATGTGGCTGGGGGCATGGCTGGTGGGCATGGGTTGAGCGGAGAGATGGTTAATTTGCATATTACTCTTTTACTAGGTAGGATTTTACAGAGAGGAAGGGAAAGGAATAGAGAGCTAGAAACATTTATGAGAGAGAAATATCGATCAGCTGCCTTCTGCACAGTCCCCACAGGGCATGTGCCCCCAACCAAGGTACATGGCCTTGAATCGAACCTGGGACCCTTGAGTCTGCAGGCTGTTGCTCCATCCACTGAGCCAAACCAGTTAGGGCTGTCCAATATGTTAAAGAAAAAAACACCTATATAATAAAGAGAGAATATGTAGGGGAGAGCATTTGGGGGTGACTGGGCTGTCAGGGGAGGGAAGTTGGGGATGATCAGGGTAGCAGGGGAGCAGTTAGGCATCAATCAGTCTGGCAGAGGAGTGGTCAGGGGGTGATCATGCTGGCAGGCAAAAGTGGTTAGGGGCAATCTGGCAGGCAGGCAAGCAGTTGGGGTCCAGCAGTCCATGATTGTGAGAGGGATGTCTGATTGCCTGTTTAGGCCTGGCAGTTGGACATCCCCTTAGGGGTCCCAAATTGGAGAGGGTACAGGTTGGGCTGAGGGACACACACACCCGTGCACGAATTTCATGCACCGAGCTTCTAGTTCTATCTAATAAAGAGAGAATATGCTATTTGACTGCCATGCCCTCAAAGACGTAAGAACCCACAGCCACAAGGTGGCAGTGCCCAGTGCCTTCAGCCCTGCTGGGGTGGAAGGCAAGCCCCCAGGCAAGTCCGGGTGCTCCATGTGCCTGCTGCTGGAGTCCCCCAGTCCTCTCAGGCCCCCAGCTGCCTAGGGATGGTCCAAGGTGCAGGCAAGCCTCTGATGTCAGCTGTCCAGTGGACATCTGAGGTGCAGACAAGCCTCTGGTGTCAGCTGCCCAGCTACCCAGGACTACCCAAGGCTTTCACTGCTGCCAGTGGCAGCAGAAGAGATGTTATGGGGGCATCACCTTCCCCTGATAGCTGGGTTGCCTCCTCCCCGTGAGGGCTTCTGGACTGTGAGAGGGGAAGGCTGGGCTGAGGGACCTCATCTTCCCCCCCCCCCCCCCCCCTTAGTGCATGCACAGGGCCTCTAGTTAAAAATGAGAAACCATATCTTGCTGAGTGATGCTGAGATGGATTCTCTCCTATGGCAGTGCCATCTGAGGTGAGTATATGGAAAGAAACTGAACAAGAAACAGATGGTGTCACTCCAGGGTGCTCTGTATATTCCTCAACAATGGCTGCTAAACTACTATCTGCTTCACCTCTGTGGAAACAAAGACCAGGTCCCTTTGACTCCTTGTCCTCCTTGTCTTGTCCCTGACGCTGTGCCTGGCCCACCCAGGCACTGGAAATGCACTAAAGAAATGATTCAGGAAGCCTTGAGTGGGAGGCCATTGAGGCTGGCACTATTCCTACAGGTATCCCACTCACCCCCCTGTCAGGGCTTTCCACCTTTCCATTCTCATTCTGTGCTAGCATTTGATTCTTGCTTTGCATGTTTTGCACCATTTAAGCCACTATAATTCTAAGGTGATCTTAGTATATTTTGTGCCTGTCTGAGGAAGAATTTTGGAGAAAATTCTTATGTAATAGAAAATTTTCAAAGTATTTCCATAGGACTGGCTCAAACAACTTTTACTTACAGAGTTTTTAGTGGAAGAAGCCCTGACTAGAAACCTGACCCAGGAAAGAATAAATATATCTGACCTCTAACTAGGAACAAGATGATTAACACTTTCACCCCTTATTTCAGGTGATAATTATGCTACAGAAGTAACTTCTGTTATTTCTGAAGAAACACAAAAAATGGAGCTTGTTCTTTTCTTTGAAAACTACATTCCCAGGGAAAATCCACCTGTGTAATGGGCCTGCACAGGATGGGAATGGATGGGCCAAAGTGAAAGTCAAAACCCCAAAGAGATGCCACTTCACACTCACTAGGATGGCTGCAATAAAAAAAAGGCCAGGATGTGGAGAAATTTGAGCCCTCACACATTGTTGAATGTTAAATGAATTAGTTGCTTTTGAAAAGAATCTGGCAGTTCCACAGAAGGTTAAACACAGAGTTGACATATGATCCAGCAATCTCACTCTTAAAGAAATGTAACTTACATTCACAAAAAAACTCATGCTCATAGCAGCATTATTTGGAATAGGCAAAAAATGAAAACACCTCAATGGCCATTACCTGGTGAATAGATAAATAAATGGACACATTTGTACAGTGTAATATTATTCAGTCATAAAAAGGAATGCAGTCCTGATACATGCTACATGATGAACTCCGAAAATATTATCCGTGAAAGAAGCCAGTTACAAAAGACTACATATTGTGTAGTTACATTTGTATGAAATGTCTACAGTAGCAAAACTATAGAAACAGAAAGCAGAGTAGTGGTTGCCAGGGTTTGGGGGTGAAGGTTTGAGGACAAATGGTGATTGGCTGCTAATGGGTACAGGCTTTCTGTTTGGGATAATGAAAATGTTATAAAATTAATAGTGGTGATACTTGCCTTTGTGAAAATAGTACAGACTATTGGATCATATACTCTGAAGTATGAATTGTAAATGTTAATTATCTACACTAATAAAAGAGAAAGATGCAAATTGTCCATATCTTTATGACACCCACCAGCTAATCAGGGGTGAGTATGCAAATTAACCTGACAAAGATGATGGGTTAATTTGCCGAGTGGCCTGAGGTGTGATGCTTGCGTTGTTGCCAGGGCAATGACACAGGCGTTCTGCACTGCCCCAGTTGCTCCGGGCCTGGCATGAGTGAAGGCCATGCCAGCACCCAGGAGAAGGAAGGCCCATTCTTACACTAATCTTCATGCATCAGGCCTCTAGTGTCTCAATAAACATATATATATATATATATATATATATATATATATATATATATATGTATATATATATATATGCACACACACACACACACACACACACATATGTGGTTGGACAAAGTTCAATTATAAAGGGAGGCCAGGCTGTCCTAGGATTTTCCATTCCCCAGGTAAAGAAGGGTTCAAGTTAACATCAGAACCACTCTTGCATTTTAATTCTACACTTGTACGTGTGTGGGTCTACATATTATTTATTTAGCTAATTCTTGGGAAACAATGCATTTGTGCTGTCTGATATGGTAGGCACTGGCCACATGTGTCTATTTTTATCTAAAGTATTAAAAATGCAATGAAATTTATTTATTTATTTATTTATTTTTTAATATATTTTATTGATTCTTTACAGAGAGGAAGGGAGAGAGATAGAGAGCTAGAAAGGTCGATGAGAGAAAAACATCGACCAGCTGCCTCCTGCACACCCCCTACTGGGGATGTGCCCACAACCAAAGTACATGCCCTTGACCGGAATCGAACCCGGGACCTTTCAGTCCGCAGACCTATGCTCTTCCCTTAGCCAAACCGGTTTAGGCAAAAAAATGCAATGAAATTTAAAATTCAGTTCCACAGTGGCACAATCCACCTTTCAAGTGCTCAGCAGCCACATGTGGCTGGTGGTAACCATACAGCACAGACACAGGGCAGTTCCATCATCTCAGAACGGGCTCACCAGACTATGCTGCCCTGGAGGGCCAATCACTTCCCACCAGTCATTCTCTCTTTAAAGCCCAGAGTTAAAGAGCTCTTTCAATGATTGTCATAGGTAAAAATCTGTGACCAGTCCAGGCACAGAGCAACACCTGTAAAGAACGGAGTCATAGCAAGGCCTGTTCCTGTGTGGGTGTGTCACTCTATACTCCCACACTTGCTCTGTCCTGCTGGGACACAGGGTACTTTTAATGAAGAAGAAGAAGTAGGAGGAAGAGGAGAAGAAGAAAGATGAGGAGGAGGAGAAGGAGGAGGAGGAGAAGAAGAAAGAAGGAAAAAAGAAGAAGAAATTTCAGTGTAATTTTTTTAATACCAGTGGAATAATAAACAATTGTTAAATGTTCTGAACTGTGAGATTAAGCCCCTAGGGGAATAGGAGAGAAGATAAATCAATATTTACCAGTAGTCCTTATCCCATATTAAATATTAGCTTAAACTTAAAAAACCCATGGCTTTTGTTGCTGCTTTTCCTTAGACCCACATTTCACCAGCTTCTTGCTCTTGTAGAGAAATAATCATTTCAGAAGCAGTGGGAAATATTTGAACCATGTCCATTATATACATTTTACTGTCATTTTAAATAGTTACTGTAAATGTAGGAGTCACAGGAATTGCCAGACTGACATGGTTCATACTGTGTAACACAGGGTCACACAAATGTCAGTCAGTTGACCGGCATAACCAAAAGCTGTAGGGGGACCAAGATGATGAGTCATTTGCTAGAAGTTTTGACAAAACCTTGTGAGCTGAACTGGAGTGTTTCTTTTCACAGATTTGCAAAACTAGAGACATTGACAGTCCCTGCTCATCCTATACAGACATAACTGTGACCTCCACAAACTGCCATTTGTCCAGTTTGTGCTGCCACACCCCTGATTCACTAGTCACTGGGAAAACAGCAAAACTCGGTTTGCAGAGAAGCCATAGAAATTCTCAGCAGGGAATGTGAAGTCAAAACCAGGTAATGATATAACATTGGTTAGATGGTCTATACAGCATAGTTCCTATTTCATAGTAAAATATTCATGGGTACTGCCCTCCCTGGGGTTTCCAATAAAGATCCTTTATAAACACTAACTGAATAAAATTCCCAACACTGTCTCCACAGGAGACATATATTAAACCAAGATCTTCTTATCAATGCTAAGACTAAGCCCAAGAGGTAAAATACCTTGCCTTAAATAACAGCATGCCAGCGGAGTCCGGGTGCATTGGCATCTGAACCTCATTGTAAAGCCTCATTATAACTGTATAGCATATCACAAGAAATACACTCATTCTACAAAGAATTTTAGAAGTTAAGTGGTTATTTAATCAAAGTCACTTAAATGATTTTATGGGTGGAAGGATCAAAGAATTAATGTTACAAAATGAAGTAAAAGCCAAAATGAAAGCAGTGAGGAGGTTGGGGTAAGGATCTGTTTTTTTTTTTTTTCATGTTTTAATTCTTTTATGAAATGAAACCCAACAAATGATTAAATATTTACAATGCAAGCAAATCCCTCATCTCTCATGGCTCACAGTCTCCCCACCTCCACCCCAGGAAGGAAAATTACAACATTAGTGTTGCTCAACTCAAGACACTGACCTTCGAATAGTCTCTTACTCCTCTCGCCTTCATTCCCAGGTTAGCTATAGAGTGGGGATCTGATCTTCTTCTCCATCCTTTGAGACAAGAGCTGAGACAGAGGCTGATGATTCCAGCCTTGTTGTAGTTGAGTCTTGATTGCTGTTGGCATCACTGGGAGGAATTTTGAGGACCATTTATGACTATAGCAAAAGAGCTGCTGTGCATGAGACTCTACTATGGAGCAGGACTTGCTTCAATGGGGCTTCTGTGCTCACTGAGTTGGCTCCTTAAGTGTGTTGTTTGTGGATGTGGAGAGTTGTAATCTGGTACGGTCTGAAGCTGTCTATGGGGTTCAATGGCTCTCTGGGGCCTGTTAGAAGGTGTAAAGTCAGTCACTGCCTGGAGCCAACCCACCTAGCAGGAGCTACAGAGGGCTCTGCAGATGGCCCTTGAAAATGCCCAGGCAAGGCCAAGCTGTGAAGCAAAGCAAACTCAGGTTTTGGGTCTCTTATTGATAGGTATGGGCATGCTGACACCAGCAGCTTGTTTAAGAGATTTTAGGAAAGTCTGAAGCCTGCACCAGGACAGGCCATTCATATGAAAATGCCACTGCAAAGCCACAGCTTAGGTGGGCTGCAATTGGATGGGGTGAGGTCTCAGAGAATCACTTGGGTGGAGTGAACAGTGTGAGCCAGACTGATGGAAACTCAGATATGGCTGCCAGTCAGCTCTGTGATGGAGGAAGTCCCAGCTCAGGAACAATGACCCCCGTGAAAACCCTCATCTGGGAGAAAGCTGCCCCTGAGTTCCTGCCCGTATGCCAGACAATCTGATTCCTCCTGGTATGTTCCTGGAGGAATGCTGCACAGAGCTGGAGCTCAGAGGAGCAGGACTGTGTAAGTTTGAGCACCAGCCCTTTAAGTGGGACTGTGTGGGATTCCAGCAGCCTCCATGTCACTCAGCCACAATTCCCACTGGTTTTTATAGCCCCAAGTTACAGGGACTTCTCTTCCCAGCTCTGGCATTCTTGACTGGTTGTCTAGTGTGGGGCTGGGATCCCTTACTTCTCATGGGAGGCCTCTCCTCTTTTTCTCAGAAAGACATTCTTTTTTCTTTTTTCTTTTTTAAAACATCATTTTTTGTATAATCTCTCAAAGAATTCTAAAAGTTCTGCACTGAGAGGCACATTGGAAATAAAATGGTTGTGAAATTTTGGAAGCTATTACAAATTACACAGATTTTTTCAAATAAATGGAGGAGTCCTTCATATAATGCTAAGAAATAAAAAGGATTCAAAATTATACAATAATACCTAAAATACTTTGCATATTCATATGTTTTTCTGTCTTTTAAAATTCTATAATGAAAATGTCTTGTATTATTCCTCTATTCTGAAGAAAATGCAGTGTTCTAGTTCAGTCCCTTCACTTCATAGATGAGGAACTGAGAAGTGGAAAAGTCAAGTGACCTTCCCCAGATACCCAGCAGGTCTTTTGCAAACCTAGTACTGGCATTCACACCTTCTGATTTCTAGTGCTGTGTCTTATGCCTTCTCTTTTAGGAATATACAAGGGGAAGAAGGGCAAGACCATGGTAACTATAAGTTTATGAACTTGGGGGTAGCAGATTTTTGTATATTGTATGACTGTTGAAGCTGGACTTAGGTTCACCTGTCCATTACTGCAGGAACAGATAATTGGCTACTAATCCAGATGTGGCTTAGCCCATGGCAAAAGAAAGCCCAGAAACTCCAGTAGGCAGGAATGAGGTTGGGCTCAGGCATAAACTCCTTAAGGGATGACTTCAGCCTGAGCTATCTGTATTACTTGTCTAGTTCCCATTTTATTGGATAATTAAGGGGTCCTTCCACTCCCTTAGCAATGTTCACAATTCATGTAAAACATCTTTCTCAGTCACACAATTGCCTGTCTTTTTCTTCTACTATTATTTTCAAATGACTTTATTGCATCATTGCACATTTACTATTAGAGGAACTAATTGGGCTAATTAGGTCAGTTGAGTTAGAGTGGAGTTAACTTGGTAGAGTTAGAGACACCCTTGGAGTGCCATGGGGTTTTTCTCTAAATGTCTTGTAGTATAACTCTGACCTGCTTCCATGGGGAGTGTATTTGGGGGAGGCACCTGGCTTTCTGACATCTGTTACAGACAATTTGAATTTACATTCCAGCACTGAGTCCAGGCTTTTCTCCAGGCATGAAGGATATGAGATCAAAGATTTGGTCTTTGACCTCATGCAGTTTGAGATCTAGAGGAAGGTGAATGAAGTGCACAGTGATAATACATTGAGGTGACTTCTAGAAACTGAATGACTTCTCCTCAGCACCTACCTTTCCAACTTTGGGACAATGGAGAGAACTGTGTTCCAGCTAAGAACATAGCAAAGGGAGAAGTTCTGAGTGTGGTTGAAAGGAAAACATATAGCTGGCTATAGGGCTTTCAATATGGACTCCTGTAAAAGCTTGTGTTCTGCACAATGTTGCCCTTAAAAATAGTATAGTTTATGGGAAAACTAATGGCCAGCCATTTAAAACCTATGCAACTTTGTAACTAGAGGCAGCAAAACCAATAATTTGTTCTTGGGATATAATTTAACAAGCCAAACAGAAAGCTTAGAGTTCTAGAGTCTGCCTCAGGGGTATTAAAAATATATAAAGGCAAAAGAGCTGTAGTGCTGCCTAGCAGGTTCCCAGGCAGGTGATGATGCAGAGCTCTGAGCCCCAGGGCAGCCATCAAATGGCACATGAGGAAGCACAACTAATTGCAGTCTTGTCAGGAGGTGTGCTTCTCCTGGAGGGAGCCCTATGACACATTCCTTTTTAATTTGCTTAACATAGATAGATCTCTAAAGGCTCCTGCCTATGCAGCACCCTACTGAAGGTGTTATTTGTTTGTTTGTTTTTACCCTTTTAAAATGGATAATTCTACTTCAATTGTTCTACTTCCACTGCTTCAGAAAAATCACAGATAAATAAACTTAACTTATAAACCATGGTATACTGACATCATTCCTCCCTTTACCAGTCACCTGTAAACTAACCAATGTCATAAGAGCATGAGTTCTAACAGAACAGAGTGCACTTCACAGACAAATGAGCCTAGAACATAAACTCCATGAACAAAGGTCCAGCCATGGCAGAGGCTCAGGTCAGTGCAGGTCAGGAAATGGGAAAACTAAAAAATAATGGGAAATGTGGGAAATTGGATCTGTTCTTCCTATATGTGACCTAATAGTTCCATGTATTATATAGTTTTGTGTGGATTACATGGATTTTCATAATCTTGTGTTAACATTCTTGCATGGGATGAAATGCCCAGTGTGTGGCACTTGTGCTGGACACAACCAAGGTTTGGACAAGGTAGGCCACATGCAAACAACCTAGATGTGGTTGGTATGGGAGTTACAAAGTAAAGTCAGCAAATGTCGACAAATTTACTGCCTTTACCTGCCCCTGAGCTGCTCCTCTTGCAAGCACGTGCGAAATGAGAGTGAGAAGAAGTGTTGACACATATGGGTCACCTAAGGAAAAAGCAAAACCCCAATAGTGTGGCAAAAGAGATTTGACTCCCAAGATCTAAAGAAGCAAAAACTCAAAGGAGAGGCAAGGAATAACATGGGGATACACTAAGGAAACCATAATGTCCATGTGGGAAGGGACCAAATCCTGACACCATGTCTGATCAGAAAAGGCACACAATGAATTCTTCTGCATAAACAAAAACATTCAATTTGACATTGGGTACAAACCACATATAGAAAACATGTTCATGCATTTTCCCCCTAAAAATAAACAAAAAACATTTTATCAGCCTAAATTGTTTCTAAAATGGATTTCAAATTCCTTTATTGTTTGCCTCTCAAAGCAAATGGTTCTGTTTATACAAATCAAACAACAGGCCCAAAATCAAGCCTTTGGGATAGTCCTCCCCAGACCTCTTCATTAAGGCCAAGCTGACAGCTATTAATCATTTAGGGACTGCTAAAGGTTTCTTACACTTTCCTAACTGTTCTACTTTTACAAGATCAGATAACTGGATTATTTGGTTTTTCATTAAAATTCATCTTACCTATTTGAAATGTATTTTTCCATCTATGCTTCTGTTACCATATAAACTCAAATCACTAAATTTCCTCTATTTATGCAAATTTTTATTTTAAAGTTGGAAACTTGTTATTTTTAAACTTTCACTTGTGACACTACTTTTCCACTTTGCATTTTCTATCTGAATCACAAAATCTGCCCCTGTTTGATTTGGCTGCTACTTTTTGGCTGCCATTTTTCTTCCAACTTGTTTTTTTGGTGTTTGTGTGTGTGTGTGTGTTTGTGTGTGTGTGTGTGTGTGTGTGTGTGTGTGTGTTTTCTATATCTACTTTTGCATTTCTTTGTGTATATTTCTTCTAAAGTTCTAAAAACATCTTTTTAAAGTGCATGTCTGTTTTATGCATTCTCGTTGACAATGTTTAAGCAGATAAACTCTATAAAGGGAGAGATTGCTGCTATTAAAGCAAGAGAATAATAATTGTAGGAGCAGGGTCTCAGTTAAGATAGGAAGGAATAGGATCCTGAGGATGTTAAAAGGGACTTCCATACCACTTAATGGGAGCTGAAAGCATGGGAGGTTAGCCATAAGGATGGGAATGTGTTGGGTTAAATGCAAGAACTATGTTAAAAAAAATCAACATTAATATACTAATGAACTTGTGTGGATATCATGTGCCCCTGATATGATGTGAGGATAAGGGAACTTTACTTATGTGGCAGTCTTCCCTCAAATCCATAACTCCAGTCTAACCATGAGAAAACCTCAGACAAACCCATTCTGAGAGACATTCTACAATATACTTGACCAAGAAAACCAAAGAAGACTAAGAAACTGTCACCAACAAGAGGAAACTAAGAGAATACGATGACCTAATGTGGAATACTGGATTGGGTCCTGTAACAGAACAAGGTCAGTAATGGGAAAACTGATGATCTGAAGAGTCTAAAATTTATTTAATAGTAATTTACCAATGTAGGCTTCTTAGTTTGATAAATATGCCTTGGTAATGTAAGATGTTCACATCAGGAAACACTGAAATTGGCTAAGCAGTACATAGGAACTCTCTGTACTTTCTGTAAGTATCAAATTATTCCAACATAAAAACTTTATTTAAAAATTAATCAAATAATAAATTATTCTCAAGACCCTTGTACTTGTGGCTTTATCCTATGGCTGCATTATTTATATTCTTTTTCCAACCTCCTATAATTATTTGTATACTTTTTAAGATGATTATGTGGCTTTAGTTCTTATTCGTCTAAATATGGTTTCTTCTGAGATCACTTGACTTAATTAAGAAGTCCTTTCATTTTTTTCATCACTTCTCAATAAATCAACAGCAGTGGCCATGCTCACCTTTAATTGTTTCAGCATCCATAACCTGGCATGTATACATTCATTCATTCTCTTATGCATTTATTCAACACACATATATATGGAGAGCCCTATAGTAGGCTGGGCTCTGAGCCACTGCTCAAAATATGCTGGTGACTTAGAATCCCAGTTGTCAACTCATCAAGATAAAAAAAGGTAAAATTCTTTTGACTTGCTCATCATAAAATAAAGGTATATAGTAGGGGCCTTGCTGGACCATTAAGGAAAGCCTTCATTTTCTACCATTCTTTCATACTTCGCCCTCTCTTCCCTCCCCAAGCAAGACCAGGCTAAATGCTCCCCTAAAATAATAATTTATGGAGTAACTGGCTGACTGCATGATGAGTGATAGAATGAGCTTGTTCTTCATGGTCACTTGAGTTAAGAAATTACAGCAAAGATGAAGGTTCCATTTTCCTATTTTGTGTATAATTTTTATCTATCAAAAAATGGTAACATTGGCTCTAGGAGTTGGTTCAGCATCCCCTTTGACTTTGCTATGCTCAAAACTCTCAATTCAGGGCCCAAAAGCAAATAAATTAAGAGGATGACATCCCAAGGAGGGGTCAAAAGGTCAGTAGGGAGGAGTGGCCCAGATAAATGTGAGGAAGAGTGTACATAAAAGGTGATGGTGATTGAGACAAGCTAGAGGTCTTAAGTAGATACTTCCAATTGCCTACATAAGTAACCTCACTCATCTTTTTCCTTACAATCAGTACACTACCCTCACCTTATTGATGCAGCAGTGTGTACAGCCAAAAACCTACCTTTCTTAGCCTCCCTTGTGGCAGGCAGTGACCATGTACAGCTCTGGCCAATGAAATATACACTGAGTGGCCAGATTATTATGATCTCTGAATGCATAATAATCTGGCCACTCAGTGTATATCCTATATAATAAAAGGCTAATATGCAAATTGTCCCCTTGGCCAGGAGTTCAACCAGCAGGCAGGCCGGCCAACTGCCTATGTCCCTGCCTGGACCCCAACCTTGCACAAATTCATGCACTGGGCCTCTCTCTCTCTCTCTCTCTCTCTCTCTCTCTCTCTCACACACACACACACACACACACACACACACACACACACACACAATGAGTGGCAAGATTATTATGCGTTCAGCGATCATAATGAACATTGCTAAGTGGGGTTTCCGGGGGAAGCTTTTTACGTGGGAACATGTTGCTGGCAGCTGCTTTTTGTCCTTTCTCTTCTTCCTGATGAATACAGATGCAATGTTAAAGAGGGGCAGCTACCCCACAACACCAAGTATGAGGACAAAGCTCACACTCTAAGGATGAGTGAGCAGAAAGCCTGTGACCCATATGGCATGATGGAACCACTGCACCAGCTCTGGGCAGTTATCTCAGGGTTTCTGATTATGTGAGAAAAAAAATACCAATTGGATTTATCCCCATTTAGTGAGTTAATGCATTAGTTTTTGTCACTTGTCAAATCTTAGCTGATGGAGGGTCTGAAGTCAGAGAGGTAAGAACTAGATGGGCATCAATCCTGCAAAGCAGAAATATAAACTTCTTCATGGTAAAAGGGTAAAAAGTCAGGAATTATAGAGAAACATAAGTAGTGGTAAAGAAAGGAGAGGTATGAGGATTGCCTACTCGTTTCCTCAGTGGCAAAAGCTGTAACTACAAAAGCTACCTGAGATCACCTGTTTAGAATGGGAAATTATGTCATCTGACTCCCATAAATGGTGACAAAAGTATCATAACTTTTCCCAATAATTGTCTTAGTGACTTAGAAATTGTCTAAGATAATTTCTCTCCAAGGGAAAGGTTTCATGTGAAAAGAGAGAAGCCAGAGTTCTATAGTCTTGGTATGATAACACCAATGCTACGAAGACAGTAACGCTCACCAAAATATGAGGTTTTGGCTGTGACTTGCTAGATTTTTCATAAACCTCAAAAAAGCATCCTATTAAAGGTTCTCCCCCAGCACATTGGAGTTGTGTTTGCTAATAAGTGCTGTTCTGAACTGTACATATGTTTGCTCGATTTCTATATCAATTCACATACATATACACTGTACACATACATAAATGCTACAGTTATTCTATATATATATAAGCCCAACTGTATGTAAGTTCACTCTACTGCAAATTCTGAGGCAGATGCAACCTCTGATGTGGAACCTGCCCACAGGACTGAAGGACACACATGCGGTGTCAGAGTGAGGACACCAACACTTGGCTGTTTGTCAAAAAGACCTGACTTATAAAATGACTTGTTTTCTCTCTCCAACTCATTTAAACCATTGTCTACCATTTTTTTTTTAGCTAAAGTGGAGAGGAGCCTGAAATTTTCTCTTGAAGAACATATACTATGACCCAATCTATTGTTTTTCAAACTGCTTTGACTCTTTCTATATTTTATCTCCAAATGCTTTCATCATATTTGTCCTCTCCAACCCTCCTATCAAAGTTACTTCATTTCTCTAACTTGTGAAGAATAAAACTCGATACTTTATTATCACACACAGTTAATTTAAAGTTGGAAGCTTTCAGTCTATACTAATAAAAGGGCAATATGCTAATTAGACTGGATCTTCCAGATGCCTGACTTTCTTCTGGATAAAACTATGGTGGTGGGGTCTGAAGCAGAGGAGGTTAGGGGCAGTCAGGCAGACAGGGGAGCAAGCAGTTAGGGGTGATCAGGCTGGTGGGGGAGCAAGCAGGTAGGGGTGTGATCAGGCCAGCATGGAGGAGTAAGCAGTTAGGGGTGAGATCAGGCTGGTGTGGGGGAGCAAGCAGCTAGGGGTGAGATTAGGATGACACTAGGAAGCAAGCAGTTAGGGGCGAAATCAGGATAGCAGGGGAGCAGTTAGAGGTGATCAGGCAGGTGGGCAGGCAGGCAGGTGAGCAGTTAAGAGCCAGAGGTTCTGGATTGTGAGAGGGCTGTCCAACTGACGGATTAGGATCGATCCCAAGGGGTTCCGTATTGGAGAGGGTGCAGGCTGGGCTGAGGGACCCCCCAACTCCCATGCACAAATTTTGTGCACTGGGCCTGTAGTAGATTTTATACTTGTTCAAATATCCTTTGTACTTGCTTTTGGATAAGATATTGTGTCCCTGTTCATCTGTGATCCGTATGACCTTAAATTGTTTTCTACCACAGAAATTCACAGAGAAGCACATCCCATTATTTTCATTCATTTCCCCACCCTAATTCTGTATGCCTGGTTAATTTCAATAGCATGTAGAAAGTGTTGAGATGTATTTTTAAGTGCTTTCTGGACTGGCCCTATATTATATACAAGCATCTCTAAATATCTCCAAAATCTAAATGCATTAATATGTCCTAATTATGCACCTTTCTTTTCAGTAACTGTATCAATTCTAATGAGCATGCTATTTACCCCTGTACAATGGGGCTGGAATTAAAGTTCAGTTCCCACAAATATTCTGGAATTTTATGAAAATACTTCTCTATGAGATTGGTATCATGGATTAGTTCTACTTTATTCCTAAAATCAATCAATGTCAAAGGCCTCATTCTCCATTTTATATTTAAACATGTTCCACATTCCTGGATGGATCTTAAACATAATTAAATATGCATTCTTTGCATGATTTGTTCTCTCTTTGGTGCTAGAAATTATGTAACACATACTAAATAGAGGAGGAAATGATAGGAAGGGAAGTCACAAAGATGACTCAAAGATAGCAAAACAAAAATAGTCAGAATGGAAAGGAATATTTGCATTTTTAAATTCATATCTGCCTTCAACTGTTGGTTGTTCAAAAGAGGCTGACAAGTTAGAGGACACTGCATGTTGTTACCATGTTGAAATATCTTTTCCAAAGAAAGGCTAATAACAACCTTGCCATCACCTAGGCCTGGTACAAAGGTAGTTAATAGCTCATATTGGCAGAATTGGAAAATGCCAGCATGATGGAGAAAGTAAAAGGATTGAGAATGAGACTAAGAATAATATAATAAAGGCCTGGCGGTCACTCTGAGCAAACGCAGACTCTGCCATATACTAGCTGCATGACTTTTAATAACTGAAATTATTATGTGTGTGTCTCTGTTTCTTTAGCTGCAAATAAGGAAACCAACACTTACCCCATAAATTTATACTGAGAATAATTATATATGTTTGATACACTGAAAGTGACAAATATGTGTTAATTGCTTTCTCTTTTCCTCCCTCCTTCAGAAGAAAAAAAAGGAAAAAAAATCCACAGTTTTGGTGATTTTTTTCATACCTTTAAAAAAAAAATAAATCTTTATTGTTCATATTATTACAAAAGTTCCTCATTTTTTCCCCCTCCACCAAGTTCCCACCCCACCCTCTGCTCTTTCCACACCATCCCCCCGTCCTCATCCATAGGTGCACAGTTTATGTTCAGTCTCTTCCCACACCCCCCACTTCTCTTTTCCCCGAGAATTGTCAGTCCACTCCCCTTCCATACTTCTGATTCTATTATATTCAACAGTTAATATTGTTAATCAGGTTTTTTAATTCCCTTGGTTTTTAGATTCACTTGTTGATAGTTACGTATTTGTTGTTCATAATTTTTAGCTTTATTTTATTCCTCTTCCTAAAGAACCCCCTTCAGCAATTCATATAATTCTGGTTTGGCGGTGATGAACTCCTTTAGCTTTTTTTTATTTGTGAAGCTCTTTATCTGGCCTTTGATTCTGAGTGATAGCTTTGCTGGGTAGAATATTTTTGGCTGTAGGTTCTTGCTATTCATCACTTTGAATATTTCTTGCCATTCCCGTCTGGCCTGCATGGTTTCTGTTTAGAAATCAGCTGACAATCGTATGGGTGCTCCTTTACAGGTAACTACTTGCTTTGCTCTTGCTGCTTTTAATATTCTCTCTTTGTCTTTTGCTCTTGGAATTTTAATTATGATGTGTCTTGGTGTGGTCCTCTTTGGATTCCATTTGTTTGGGATTCTGTGTGCTTCCTGGACTTATAAGTCTATTTCTTTCACCAGGTGGGGGAAGTTTTCTGTCACTATTTCTTCCAGTATGTTTTTGGTATCTTGCTCTCTGTCACCTTCTGGGACGCCCATAATTCTGATGTTGGTTCTCTTGAAGTTGTCCCAGAGATCTCTTACACTATCTTCAACTTTCTGGATTCTCTTGTCTTCTTGCTTCTGAGGAGGAGTGTCTTCTGGCTCTTTGTGTTCCAAATCTTTGACTTGATTCTTGCAATCTTCCATTCTGTTTTTAGGACTCTGTATAGTATTTTTTATTTCAGAAAATGTATTCTTTATTTCTAGTTGATCCTTTATTATTTGTAGTTGATCCCTTTTCATATCTTCATAGGTCTTGTTTATTTTATCAGCCTTTTCTAGGAGATTCTTGAAAAATCTTATAAGAGTGGTTTTGAACTCTATATCCAGTCGCTTTTTGTCCTCCATTTCTTTCGTTTGTGATCTGTTTCCTTGTCTCGGCATTTTCGCTGCTTCTCTGAGTTGGTAGGGTGGGAGGATCAGTTGTATCTATGCCAGGAGACAGCCTTATTCGATTAGACTTGAAAAACTGCAAGAGCCTCTGTGCTCAGCTTGGATGAGGTGGAGTTTCAGGATGGAGCCTACAGCCTTGGCTTCCAGTTAGCCCCGCCCTATGAGGTTCCTGAGTCTCAGTGTTCCTCAGTGTCCTTTGGTACTCGCTGCCAGCACCTCTGAGAGAAAGGTGCCCTAGAGTTTCGCCCCCTACCAGACAGTCTAGTCTTTCTCCCCAACGAGCCCGCAACTGGGGTTCAGTTCAGTTGGAAGTGGGGTTAAAAGCAGTCCGAAGCGTGTGTCTCCTTCCTGCTAGGGCAATCCAGCAGCTCAATTAACAGTCTGTCTGCTGCGCGAAATCTCTGCATTTTGCAGCTCCCCTGACCTTCTACCTTACAGCCCAGATTCCCTCTGTATGAGCCTAGGGCCCGAGGGTCTTACCCAGAACTGGAGTTCAGCGCAGTCAGAACTGGGGCTCAGAACAGTCCAGAGCTTTTGTCTCTTTCCCACTAGGGCAATCTAGCAGCACAGTCAAAAGTCCATCCTCTGTGCGCAATGTGCACGACTCTGGGGCTCTGCCTTTCACCGCTACCCTGAGTTTCTGCTTACAGCCCAGATTCCCTCTGTATGTGTCTGGGTCCCCAGGGTCTCGCTCAGAACTGGGGTTCAGTGCTGTCGGAACTAGGGTTCAGCACAGTCAGGAGCTTTTATCTTCTTCCCACTAGGGAATGCCAGCCAGGCACTCAGCCGCCCCTCCTCTCCGGCTCCGTCCTCTCGGCGCACACAACGTATCTCCATACCTTAGACTTTTACAGCTCCTCTGATTTTCCTTCTGGTTTTCTCTTTCCTTCTAGTTGTAGAATTTCCAGTCAGTCAACTTTCCTGTAGTTCTGGATAATGTCCACTTTATATTTTAGTTTTATTTTTTGAAATTGTTGTGTGAGGCTGCAGTTAGGCCATTACCTATGCCGCCATCTTGGTTTCTCTTCCCAATTCCTATTTCTTAATCCCCTTTTTCATACCTTTTTATCATCAACAACAATCTTATTATCTATATATAAAGAGCCAGGGTTGTAATGACCGTTATGACCAAAGGCTCGACCAGACCGGAAGTCAGTGCTGGGTTGCCATGGTGCCTCACCCTAGCACTGACTGCCTAGGGGGCTGCAGATCAGGTCCCGAGAGAGGCCTGCAAAAAAAGAGGCAGGATCTGATTTGGAGCCTCTGTGGCAGCCTTTGATCAGAACTTGCCTCTCTCTCTCTCCAATTTGGCCAACAGCTGCACCTCCATTTCTCTCCAGGCCTCAACCAGGCCTGCCTTTCTGACCAGGCCCCGTTGATACGCCCAGAGATGCTGACTGGCATAGAAACTGACCAATCAGAACCAAATCTGGGTGACTGTAAGGAGCCAATGGCTGCCTAGGAGGCGGAGTTTTTAACACTGGCTGGCATAGAAACTGACCAATCAGAACCAAATCTGGATCAACTGTGAGGAGCCAATGGTTGCCTAGAAGGCAGATCTTTTGATACTGACTGGCATAGAAACTGACCAATCAGAATCAAATTGGCCGGCAGGGGAGGGACATTGGAGGCAAGATCAGGCTAGTAAGGGAAGGCAGTTAAGGGTGATCAGGCAGGCAGGCAGGCAGAGAGGTTAGGGGAAATCAGGCAGGCAGGCAGGTGAGTGGTTAGGAGCCAGTGGTCCTAGATTGTGACAGGGGTCCCAAATTGGAATGGGTGTAGGCTGGACTGAAGGAACTCCCACTCCGTGCACGACCTAGCCCTCAAATTGTTTATTAGATTAAGGTATAGAAACTATAGTACAGTTGTCTCCCCTTATCTGTAGATGCCTGAAACCATGGGTAATCCTGAACCCAAAGGATACTATGTTTTTTTCATATATACATGCCTATGGTAAACTTTATTTATAAATTAAGCAAGCCATAGATTAACAATAACTAGTAATAAAAATAGGACAGTTACAACAATATATTACAATAAAAGATATGTGAATATAACATTATTAAGTAAAAAGATATGAGGGTTACTTGAACACAGCACTAATACTGTGACAGTGGATCCGATAACCGAGATGGCTACTAAGTGATTAATGGGAAGGTATCGATTCAGCATGGAGACACTGGACAGTGGTGTGATTCATGTCCCTAGTGTGAGATTTCATCACACTACTCAGAATGATGCTAATTTAAAATTTATGAATTGCTCATTTCTGGAATTCTCCATTTAATATTTTTGGAATGCAGCTGACTGTAACTGAAACTACATATAGTGAAACCAAAGATAAGGGCAGGGTGAGGACTAGTATACATGGTGACTTTGAAAAAAACAAAAACAGAAACAAAAATAAAACACAAGTCAGGGACATGACTATTATGTGCTTTGAAAACTCAGTGTTGGAGAGATCACGGCTCCATGGAATCAGAGCAAAAGGAAAGAGGCTTCCTCCTGGGATTTGAGGGATGGAGCACACATAGTTAAGAGACACAAGAAGGTTTCTTAGCACAGAATACAATGTAAGGCAAAACTGCAAAGAGGGGACAACAACTCTGAGCTCCAGGAGTTAAAGTACTTAGATCAGAGTGAAGGGTTTGTGTTTAGAAATAATGATTAGTGCCAAGCTGCAGCACTTCATCCATCATCAACTCAATACTAATGAATGCCCTTGAGCTTGGTGATTAGATGACCAAATTCATGTCATAAAAAGATTAACCTGGCTGCCCTGCATGGGCTCAGTGGAAAAGGTGGGAGCTGGAGGCAGAGGGAGCACCATGGTAGCCACCATGGGCAATGCCTAGGGGCCAGAGATGAAACCTGTGAAATAGAGACTGAAACTCTCTCTGACATGGCCCATATGGGAGGTTTCTAAGCCCAAACCCTTCTCCATGACAGCGATAAGGATATGGACTGTCTTCCTTTCCAGCCTCTGCAGTCTTCAACTCTCCAGCCCAACAGCTCAGGCATGTCCTACTGGATCTGTTGGGTGTTGGATCCCTTGAGCAGAGAAAAATGCTTTCTTTTCTTCTATGTCATATTATAAATATCTAAGGAAAAGAACATTAAGAGAGGCAGCCACGAGATTCAGAAAAAAAGAGTAAGAAGCAAATACTGATCTCCAACTACTATCAGTAAAGTAGCACAACTGGGGTGAAAAAAATTAAAATATTCTGAAATACATTTAAGGTACTTATACACAGTGGAAAGGTTTTGTGGGTTTCAACTTGGAATGGTCCTAAAATGTTGGCAGTTTAATTAGGTGAGAAATAATCAGTTTTCTCAAGAAGAATGAGTTACCTCCCCCCATTAAAGCATGATAAATTATAATACTATATGGGTTATTCCCATGGAATCTTTCTGATTCGACAGCCTTATGAAACTTAATATTGTTTTAGGTAATATAATCCAACAGCAGGGTTTCTATTAGTTAAAAATTACTTAATCATTAAATTTGAATGACTATTAGATTTCTATCACCAACTCATGATGGTTTCATGCCATCCCCAATTTGGGACAAGCCCCCAAATCATTATCAGTATCACCTCACCTTTCCCTTGTAAAGAACTGAGTTTCCATTAAATCTGATTTTAGTAGCTTTTTTCATTTCTCCCCTTCCTCCATCTTGCTGCCTGGAATGTGTTCTGTTTTGAGGAGTTCCAGTCAGTAGTGACCTTGGACCCTGAGGCCACCCAGGTCAAAGCTGGCATGTGAAGGGTGACAGGCACAGCCAGGAGCCACTCACGGCTCTCACTGCTCACAGACAGACTTCTCTGAAGGAAAAGAAAACAAAACTACCTGAGACTACACCAGGCCACTTTGAGTCTTCTGTTTGTGCAGCAGATTCTAATCCTAATTCACAGGATACTTCATCCCAACAGCTTTCTATCATAAATGAAGTAAATTTTTAATGTGAAATACATTTTTTTTATATTATGAGGTAGCATTAGGAAGCAAAAGCAAGTTCAGGCAAGTTACAGACAGGTATCATTCCACATCCCTAAATTATTGCAGTTTAACTTAACCAAGGGGGTACCTCAGATTCACACAGGACAAATGGCAGTCCAAATTGACCTGTAACTTAAGGAGCCAACAGATGGTAGTGCTGAGCCACAATCACCCCCTGCCCCCAAAAGGAGAAGCCTCTGCTCCAAGGTGGGCCAGGGCCTGAGCCGGTAGTTGACTGCACCCTGAGAGATGAGTGTGAAGCCCAGCCACCCTCCTGAGGAAAACTTCCTAACTCTGAAGCTCTACCTGTCTCTTCAGTGACTCTACCATGACCTTCAACAAGATGTATGTTTTTCTCCTAAATGAATCCTCACAAAAAAACTGAAAATGAGGTGGACTGCGTGCCTGGGAGAGTCCCTGGGGGGTGATGAGTTTGTGAAATAGATATTGAGACTCTCTCTGACATGGCCCATACGGGAGGTTTCTAAGACCAAACCCTTTTCCATGACAGCAATAAGGATATGGACTGTCTCCTCTCCAGCCTCTGCAGTCTTCAGCTCTTCAGCCCAACAGCTCAGGCAGGTCCTACTGGATCTGTTGGGTGTTGGATTCCCTGAGCAAAGAAAGATACTTTCTTTTCTCCTATGTCATATTTTTAACTATCAAAGAGAAACTATACTTTGTAGTATTTTGTTTTAGAATATTATTCTGCGGGGAATGGATATGGGGCCACTAGCTAATGACAATAAGATGTTCAAAGACTATTCCTCTACTACCCTGTGAGAGAAGCTGGCTCCTGAGCCTTCTCCTTCCCTAGATCTGAGCATTTGAGGGGAGTGCTGAAACTGCCCCAAGCAGTAAGAGGGGTGCTCACTTCAGCTTTCACAAAAGTAACCAATGATTCAAGTTTATGCCGAGTAAAGCAAAATTGGGGTGCTACTGGCAATTGTCAACATGAATGAACAGCTTCTGCCTTTTGATGAAACAGTGACTTAGGTCACTCACACCATTTCTTTTCTCTGCTTTCTGAAAAGCAATGCATTGCTCCCGTTTCCTAGGCTCCCTCCTACACATTGGGGCCTAAGCCAGTTCAGCTGTATCAATACTTTGGAAAGTGTGTGGACCATTAAGCAGGGACCAGCAGTGGCCTTTCTATCAGCACTTCATCAAGGAACATAAATCGCTTCCCAGACTCTGAAAGAGAGACACGTGCCAAAAATATGTCGATTTCCAAAATGTTTTTATCTTTACAGTATTTTATTTCTCCTGCTCCTTCTGACATAAATAGCACATAACCCTGACCCCAGAAGTTTTAAAGAACCAGCTGTGAAATTTCACTAGCACTGGCATGAAATCAAGAACCAAAAATAATTCATCCCAATGTATGGGGGCTTCTGTCCAACTCTGATGGGGCTTTGATTTGGAAATGGTTTATAAAACCTCTTTTCTTCCTGAAATGAAACAGAACTTAAAAAAATATAGAATTATCTAATGGACAAAGATGCAGACAGTGTTTTGGGGGGAGGAGGGACTGCTGTGTGGTGGTGGTGGGAGGAATGGGGAAGAAATAAGGAAGAATAACAAGGAAACTTTTAAAATACTTAGTTTGCTTGAAATATTTAAAAATATTTAATTAAAATCAGTGTCCTGTTGGAATCAGAACTTATGATTTGTGCTGCTTTTGGAACTAAACTTGAGACTCAGGGGCTCACCTGGCTTGGGACACGTTGAGGGTTTCACAGCTTGCAAGATGGATTAGAAAGGAAAAGATGGGGCAGAAATGAGTCAGTCCTTTTTAACGTTCATCTATTTTATTATAATTTAAAAAATAACACAATTTTCTCAGTAAGTTCAGTTTGGAAATAAGAACAGTAAGTGAAAATTGAAAATATTGTTTTCTATATTTTTTCAATTACAAAGCTTCAGGTGTACAGTAATCAGGAGAGTGGTGCCTGAGGGGAGTGGAGAAGGGGGTGAGAGAGAGGATAGAGGGGATAAATGGTGATGAAAAATAATAAAATGGGGGGAGGAATGCCTCCCCATATTGGTAAGCATAATTTCCTCAAAAAAAAACTGACCCTTGGTCTTCAAATTAAAGTTGTATTACATCTGGGTGTTTCTTCAGTCAAATGCCATCTGAAAGCAATGCTACTAGGAAGTTTCTGGTCAAGGCTGCCAGGAACAGCCATGCCCTTGCTAGCTCTCACAACTTGAGCCTCCTAATGTTAGCACAATATCAGTGCCAGGCCACACAAGGCTGGGTTCACACTCAGTGCAGCCTCTAGTGAGTTCTGCTATGCTCTTGGGAAAGGTAAGGCTCTGAGCTCCCTTTCCCAGCTACAATGATGGCAATCATCCTTCCTTCAAGGCAGATGTGGTTGATCCAAGATCCTGTGTGCAAAACACCTAGCAGAAGAGATGGTATAATAGTGGGAGCTCAATAAGTATTTGCTGTCTGGGTGAAAGAAGCTGTCCTTAAGACAAAGAGAGTCCATTCCAGCAATCTCAAGGCACTCCAACTGTGTTCTCTGTTCACACTGAAGTGTATGGAGTTCTTGGAATAAAAATAGAGCCCAGGTTCATATATTAATGCTGATGCATACTAGCCATATGACTAACACACAACACGTTGAGCTTCTTGGAGCCTGTTTACTTGGCTATAAAATGGGGATAATAGCTACATTTTCCTTGAAGATGACAAAGATCACAAGAAGGAAGCTCCTGGTACCTGTTGGGGTGCTATACAGACATAGATTCAGTATGAGATGTCTTTAGACCTAACTTAGGGGAAATTATGCAAAATGATAAATAAATCAAAGGAGTATAAGAGTGAGGGGAACAGGGACAAAGCATTGATTCATCAGCCAAGCTTCAGAAAAGGCCACAGACCGTCTCACAGTTACATGCCAAGTTCTCCAGCTGTCTCAAAACACCTGCTATCATCTCATTATCCCAGCGCACATGGAGTGCAAGGAGGGGAAGCTGGCTCAGTGGCCATGCTTCTATGCCAATCTACAGATCTCCCCAACACATTTTCCCTCTGAGTAACCCAAGCAGTTTTGTTTATTTTAAGACATGAGGAATAACCACATGTTTCAGAAATATCTTCTTTCTGCCTCCTCCCTGCCACCTGTATTCACAAAATGTCATTTGGAAAGTTTGATGGCTGCTATGGTTTTTCCAGGGCTGCTTTGCACATTATACTGATTAACCTCTTTTCAACAGTTCATCATATCATTTCTGAAAAACATAAAAAAGACATTACGGGAGGGCAGAGGCTTTAAATGTGGCTCACTTCAGGAATAATTCTTGCCATTCACAAATCCATTCCTGCTCCCAGGTTCCATGAGTATGGAACTGATTAAGGGAGTAATTGAGGAACAATGGGAAGCATTTCCTCTCTGAAGAAGACCCAGGTGAACTGTGGGACTGGGAAAAGAAAGGAAAGAGGGGTTTTCTTTTTAACTGCCATGGTTCCTTTTTGGAAGTTTCTTTCTCTCAGGTTCAATGAAGTGAAGCCAGGACCTTAGCTTTCCCACAAAAAATATGCTTCCCTTCAAAGCTCAACCTAAGGCCCCAAGAAGTGCCACACTGCTTCAGCCTCACTGTGCACCCCATTCAGCTGTGGGTGCTGAGGGCACTCTGTTTTGAGAAAAAACAAAGCTATCAATGTCCAAAGTGTCATGTATACACTATCCATAACATTTAAATATATCTCACAGACCTCAGGGAGATGGGGAGGGGAGGAGACAAAACAAAACAGGAAAAAGTGCAAAGGACATGAACAGGCAATTAAAAAATTAAATGAAAGTGGTAATTATGAAGAAGTGTTTCACCTCATTAGTAATCAAAGGTAGACCAAAAAAACAAAAACAAAATAAGATACCATTCTTCAACTTACAACATTAGTAAAGATTAAAGCATGTGATTATGCCCCATGTTGTCAAGGTGTGGATAAAGGGCAAATTTCCAGACTCTAGTAATGAAGGAGTGAACATGCTTTTGGTGGGCAACCTGAAATCCATAAAGATGTTTGGATCCCTTTGAACAAAGTAGCTCCTTTTTCTTATGTGGAGAAAATAAATATACATCTATCCAAATGAACATGGAAAGATCTTTACCGGAGCACAACATGGTTAGAAACTGTTTCTCTAAAGGGCCAGATACTACATATACTACAAGCTTGGCAAGCCAGTGGTCTCGATTGCAGCTACTCAACTCTACTATGATAGGAAGAAACTAGCTACAGACAATACATAAGCAAATGAGCAAGGCTGGGTTCCAGTAAAACGTTATTTACAAAAGCAGGCTGGACCTAACCAGTTTGGCTCATAGAATAGAATGTCGGCCTGTGGACGGAAGGGTCCCAGGTTCGATTCTGGTCAATGGCATGTACCTTGGTTGCTGGCACATCCCCAGTGGGGGGTGTGCAGGAGTCAGTTGATCTCTGATCTCATTGATGTTTCTAACTTTTTATCCTCTCCCTTCCTCTCTGTAAAAAGTCAAAAATATATTTAAAAAACATAAAACGTTAAAAAAAAAATAAGGCTGGATTTGGTCCATGGACTATAGCTTGCCAATCTGTATAGTGTAATTTATAATAATAATAAAAATAGAGTCACCTAAATGAATGTTCAACAATATAGAAATGGTAAACAAATTTATTTTATGGAGCTATTACAACATCTATTCTTTTAGTAATTTGGGGAAATAGTCATGTGTAAAAAAATCAGAATATAAAACTTTAGCTTTAGAGTAAAGAATGTAAATATGGAGAAGGGATTAAGAGATATACATAAAGATTTTTTTAATAGTGATAGTAGTTATTTCTTATGTTTCTCAGGATCTGAATTTTCTATAATGTATGTGTCTCATTTTTAAAATAGAAAGCAATATTTAAAGTGACAGAAATGGACTTCTTATATAAACATGGTTGCAATGCTCAGTATTCTCCCCCTTTTGTTTGTGGAAATGAATTGAAAATGAAGACAAAAGGAAAAAAAAATTACTGTCTTCCATTTGTGCAGTTCCAAGAAAAATCAATTTTTTTTTTGGTAAGGGATACAAAGAGGAAACACATTTTTCTGGAGCTTCAGAGAAGGTAATGTACAGAAAAGGAGGAGGGAAGTTGAGGGGCAGCCTATTTCACAGAATGCAGCCACTCTGACCATGCCTGATACCCACAGGACTAAGGCAGATCCAGTAACTCCAGGGTTTGGGCGGAGCTGGGCAGCAGCCTGGTTTATATCATAGTCAGGGGCAAAAGCTTGTACAATCTGGAAGTCTCTTTTAAAGATAAATAAGTTAATATTTAAAATACATAATTAGGGTAGGGAGATCTGAGGAAGATAAGAGATCAACCGAAGGACTTGTATACATGCATATAAGTACAACCAATGGACACAAAACTCTGGGGAGGGAGGGCATATATGGGAGGGGGGCAATAGTATATGTACAGAGATAATAATTTAATAAAAAAATAAAAAAAATAAAAAATAAAATATATAATTAGGTATCAACATTTATGTTCAATGAGCAAAGAAAGACAATAAATGTAAATGTTGTAAGCTGAAAAATTCTACAGACACCACCAAGATTCAAAAACTTTCTAATAACTAACTGCAACTATCTGCTTGAGCTACTGCTACAGCCATCTCCTCTCTGAGGACCCTCTTCTCTGAGGCCCTTCCTCTCTGAGCCCCTTCCTCTTTAACACCCCTCCTCTATGACACCTTCACACCCCTCCTCTATCACACCCCTCCTATATGACACTCCTCTACTACTACTACACCCCTTCTCTATGGCACCTATCCTCTATGACTCCTCTTCTCTCTCATATCCCATCTCAAAATATCTTCTTTCCCTATATTATTGGCTGCATAATCTTTGATCACTGCTTCATATAACAATAATTTTTTAAGTGAAAGAACTGGAAAATATTGTTCCCATGAGCTTTTGTGGGAATTTCCAGAAGAAGTACAAGCCACCACACAATGTTGGGGCAGCCAAGGCAAAGGAAGTGTTGGATGCTCTGAATGCATTTCACTATAAATATGAAATCACAGCCCTGACCAGTTTGGCTCAGTGGATAGAGTGTAAGCCTGTCGACTGAAGGGTCCCAGGTTCGATTCAGGTCAAGGGCATGTACCTTGGTTGCAGGCACATCCCCAGTAGGGGGTATGCAGGAGGCAGCTGATTGATGTTTCTCTCTCATTGATGTTTCTAACTCTCTATCCCTCTCCCTTCCTCTCTGTAAAAAAATCAATAAAATATATTTAAAAATAAATATGAAATCACAACAGACTTGAATGTTATGTTGGAAAGAAAATTATAAACTAAAGGGAAACAGAAGGAAAAAATTAATGAAAATAAAATGATTTAGTGAGTTAGAAAATAGTACAATAAAAAGAATGAAATGTCTTTTTTTTTTGGGTGGGGGGAAGATGTAACAGCTAACTAACTAATCTGGAAAAAGGGAGGAAATTGTAAATATATAAGTAAGTACTATTTTAAGTAAATAACTACCAAATATTAGCAAACTAAATGAACCATAAGAGATTATTTTGTTAAACTCCAACAAATGCATTTGAAAACCTAGATGAATGGATATTTTTTTGAGAAAAGTATACCTAAATTATATATAAACTGTAATATACCTAAAATAAATATACCAAGACCCCAGCAAAAGAGAAATGTAAACAGACCAGGCTCTAGAGGAGAAAACTGAGGAAAGTTGACAAAAAGCCTCATCTCCTAAAAAGTACCAGGTCCCACTGGTTTTCCATATAGGACTTCCAGCAAGAACAGAAAACCCCAATGTAAGCTTTGCCAGACGCAGAAATAGAATGAAAACTTTCCAGCTTTCTGAAGTGTGCAATAAAAAATACAACCAAGACTTAAAAACTAAAGTCACAGACCATCACTTATACACTGAAGTAAAAATCCTCAAATATTAACAGACTGTTGAGAGTTTAGCTTAACTACTCCATGTACGATTGTCTTGGCATACATTTGTTTGGCTAAGTGGCCTTCAGCAATTTTAAATGGACACTAGCCTCTTCATGGAAGCTCATGCCCTAGATAGCAAGAAAGCCTCAGGGTCACATGCAAAAGGAAGTTTCTGATATAAGGCCACCAACAGCCCTTGTGATTAGCTGTTTCTTCTGCCTCCCAGCACCTGTATGCCTTAAGCTTTAGGTAAGACCCCATTGGGCTTACCAAAACCCTACTCTTTGGTTTGAATTGAGCAATCAGGCCACAGCTTGGAAACTATAAAGCACTCCACCCATGGACCCTAAAGAATGCATATGCCCAAGTTCTGCTTCTCATAGTCTGTACTTTGCCTTGAACTCACATGTGATCCTTGGAGTTATTTCTTTTCTTTCTTTCTTTTTTAAAAAATATTTTACTGATTTTTTATTTATTTATTTATTTTTTTAGAGAGAGGAAGGGAGAGTGATAGAGAGCTAGAAACATGGATGAGGGCGAAACATCGATCAGCTGCCTCTTGCACACCCCACACAAGATGTGCCCACAACCAAGGTACATGCCCTTGACCGGAATTGAACCTGGGACCCTTCAATCCACAGGCCGCCGACGCTCTATCCACTGAGCCAAGCCTGTTTCAGCAACCTTGGAGGTATGTTGTGTCCTTCCTCCAAGACCTCTGAATAATAAACATCTCTATTTCAATTCCTCTTGTGTCTCTTGTTGAACTGTGGCTCATCATCTAGCATCCTGTGCTCCAGTTAACAAAAGTTAATTAAATGAATTCATAACATTCACAGAACCCAAGACATAAAAAAACAATGTATCCCAATCATGTGGAGTTTATGCTAGGACTAGAGTCAGTTCAACATGAGGAGATACATTAATATAATTTACCATATTAATAAATTTAAAAAGAAAAATCATAATGCAATATCCATTTTTGATTTTAAAAAATTCAGTAATAGCTCTCACTGGGTTGGCACAGCTAATCAGTGGATAGAGCATCGGCATGTGGATTGAAGGGTCCAGGGTTCGATTCAGGTTAAGGGCACATGCCCGGGTTTCAGGTTCAATCCTCAGTAGGGGGTGTGCAGGAGGCAGCCAATTAAGGATTCTCTCTCATCATTGATGTTTCTATCTCTCTGTCACATTCCCTTCCTCTCTGAAATCAATAAAAATATAATTTGAAAAATTCAGTGATATAAGAATACTTCCTTTATATATAACAGTCAACCTACCCTTTCCAACAGTTTGCATCATGCTGAAGAGATAAATACAAGCAGAATTGTTAGTTGTCAAGAACAAGACAAAGATACAAAGATTTAACTCTTATTTAACTTTGCACTAGAAGTAGTAGCCTATATGTAATTAGGTTAGAAGAAAAAAACTAGGACTAAAAATACTTGTAGATGATATGGTACATACTAAAAAGGAAAAATAATTAAAAACTACTGAAATAATAAATGAATTTAGAAGGCAAAGTAGAAAAATTATACAGACTTCAGTAACTCATATTTACAAATAATAACCAGAAAGAAGATATACTAGAAGAATATCCCATTTATAATAGCAATACAAATAATAAAATAAACATAAATCAATTTAAGAAATGTTAAAATCACTTATAAACTCTTTAAAATGTTTCCAAAGTCCCCCAAAGAAAACCTGAGCAAATGGAAAGGCATACTGTGTTCTTGAATATTTAACATGATCTTAATATAAGTATTAACATTTTTTTCCCTCTTAGAACTAGACAGACATTTTTACCCAAGATTCTGTGCTGGGCTTTAGGAAGACTTCAAACATAAGTCAAACAAGACTTGCCCTAGACCACTTTGCTTGGGACCTCATGAACTGGTTGATTATTTGTATTATGACCTGGTTGATTATTTGTATTTACAGCTAGTAAAATACTCCAAAAAAAAATCTATGTATACTGAGACTTGGAAAAGGCAATTGTATTTAGAAACAAAGAGGTTACTACTGATCTTTGAGAAAGCAGTTGCCATAGAGTAGGGAGGCTAAAAACTAGTCTGCATGTTTTGCCACTCATTTTAGTGCCAAAAAAAGCAATAGAATTTTTCATCTAACTACAGGAAACTGAACTGTTACAAAAAATTATCTCCTACTCCAAACACATAGATAAACTGGATAAAATACATGTATAGATATTAAAAAAACACACACACACACAAAACCCACATAGCCAAATTCAGAACAAGAAAAGGAAATCTTGAGGCATCATAAAGAGGAAATGAAAAGTCAGAATATTGTGTTGGCATAAAGCTTAATTTCTTAAATAGGTGCCAGTCCCTAATAAACCCTGCAATTTTAATACAGTCTACAATTGAGATTATAGCCAGCTCCTCCCCAGTTGAAAGGGAGCTGGACCTGAGGGGTTTTCTCAGCATAAAGCTGGAATCTTTACGAACTGGTGAGGAGCTACTAAATTGGTGGTGTCTTAAAAAAACTGAGATGTTAACATAAAATGTGGTCAAACACTGGGGAAATCTGTAGAATCCCAAAAAGGCAAATTCACAATTTTCCCCTAGGTACTCTTGAATCCAGGGCAAAGGGGTCTCTCCAATGAAAGAACTCCTGCTAAACTAACTTGCACTCCAAAATTGCAACATGTGGGAGAAATGCCTCACCTTTAGTCAGTGTCAGCACTCACAACAAAGGAGTTCACACCCAAAACATCAGGTAAGAGGCCAATCTGAAACAGACTTTCAAGAATGATTTCTAAAATGTTTACAAAGTGGGGAAAAAGTAAAAACAAAACCAGGAACGAAACTGGGCATCAGGGAGACAGACAGCTGGTTCCAAATGAAGGTTTCTTGATTTGAGTTACACCTACATGCACTAGGCCAAAATGGAAAAACAATAAATAGCTGGGAAAATAAACACTTATTAGGAGCTAACTATGTACCAAGGACTGTCCTAAAATGTAACTTCCTCATACAGTTCCCACAACAACTGTCCTGTGGAGTAAACTCCTTATTGCCCATTTATTTAACTGGGTCTCAGGGGGTTTAACTTTTCCAAGGTCACACAACTGGAATTGGAATTGGAACCCCAAATTAGGAAAGAGGGAGACACTAACTATAGCTTCTAAAGAAAATATGTAAAATTGAGGGGTTAATATCGCCAAAGAAGGGGAATTAAAGAAAGTTGATTTTTAAGGGAAGATAGATACCACCTGAGCTCTCACTCTGAGAAAATGAAATATTTTGAAATGAAAAGGAGGGAGTGTAAGAGTACTAAAGACTATATACAATGTATAATGTTAACATCCCCAAACTGGAATCACCTCTTGTGCAATTATTTTAGCAGGAAAGGAAAAAATAATGTGGCTTCAATTTATTTAGCATGTATTTTATAAAAAAGGATATTTGCCACAAGTAATTACTGTGAAAGGGGAGCTTTCCTGGTTTCAAATGTTTTTTAATCGTGAAGTGGTATTTGACAATGTAATTATTTCCACAAACTGGAAAACAAACTTGTCACTGAACTATACTAGTGACTGGATTTGATGACAAAGAAAATGGTATGCATTGCTGATACATGTAGTCTCTAATCTTATAGGAATAACACCAACATATATATATTAACAATGATGTGCCATTCAATGAGAGGCATTGTAACATAATGTAGAAAACACAATTTTATGTACACTTTTGTTCTTAGAGGTGGGTGACCTTGGACCTGGGCTGTGGTCTCCCCTTCACAGAAGGTGGGGGAAGAAGTCTTGGATCTTTGTGCACTTCTGAGTCCAAATTCCACTTTACTCAAGCCTCCTTCTTTCTGCTTAGCAAGGCTGGTCACTCCAAATGTTCTGAAGGCAATGGTGAACTCAATTTTTTGTTGATGATGTCAAAATATTTTAAAGATTAATTTGCAATGAGTTCATCTTCTACTACTAAACCATAATAATTTTGAGCCAAAAATAGTCAGTGATGGTGAACAGTAATTCTACCCAGGGAGGAAAATGAATCACAGGAAAATTCCTTAGAAAGTTTCTAGTTCAACTTTGTCACCTTAGGGATGAGGATCTTAGGTGCAGGGATGGACAGTGAGTAGGGCACTAAGGGCAGACCCTGCCTAGAACCTATATATTCCAGCTTCATACCATGCTGATGAGAACCAGGCCAGCTTAATAATGGCAGATATATCAATATATATATCAATATATATATCAATATATATATCAATATATATATATATATATACACACACACACACACACACACACACACACATACACACACACAGGTTGAGCAAATGGTGCCTAGAAAAAGACATTTGCAGTAATGAGGACAGCAGAAGTGCAATAGTGATTACCTTCCTCAGCCTTTCCTTCTTTCTTCCAAATCTGGAAACACTAGCTTCTAGAGAAGCTGGGGAAAGAGTGAAGAAACAGCATATCTGAAGACACAATTTGGTTTAAACATTTGTGAAAGTCACCAAGCTAGTCAGCATAGTCAGAGGGGAGCAGAGGACCCTAGCCAGAGGTCTGTTTCCCAGGAAATCTTAAATGAATTCAACCACAATAAATATTTTACCAGTCAGAACCAAACCTTGTCAGAAACCCATGACCTCCTTTAAAATGAAATGCTTAACTATCTTGGAAGAGAATCTTGAACTTCAGGTCTTACTCCATTATAGGTCTCCCTCAATCATGAATTCCCTGTAGCGTCATGGATAAGTCATTTCAAATCTCCAAGCCTCAGTTTTCTCACCTATAAAATTGGGGACAAAAAACTCTCAGTTCAACCAACCTCTAAGTTGAGAATAGGGTTAACCTATATAATAAAAGCCTAATATGCTAAGTGTCTGGTCATCTGGTCGTCCGTTCAACCAATCAAAGCTAATATGCTAATGATATGCTAAGGCTGCTCAATGGCTCGCTATGATGTGCACTTACCACCAGGAAAAAGACGGTCAACCGGTTGACCAGTTACTATGACATGCACTGACCATCAGGGACAGGCGCTTTGAGTGGTAGGTGAGCTTGCTGCTGGAGTCTAGCAGATCGGGACTGAGCGAGAGGGGCCTGAAATGTCCTCCTGCAGTCCCTCCCTGGCTGGGCAACCTCACTCATCTGTCCCAGCTCCAATCGTCCACTCGTGGGGTCCCTTAGCTTGGCCTGTGCCCTCTTGCAATCTGGGACCCCTTGGGGGATGTTGGAGAGCCAGTTTCAGCCCAATCTTGCAGGCCAAGCTTAGCGACTCCACTGGTGCACGGATTTGGGCACTGGGCTTTTAGTGTAAGATAAAAGATGTGCTTAAAGGACAATGATAAGAAGGAGGCAGAAAAGAATTTTGATGCTGATGGCTACCTCTGATCCCTGATTGGAATTGAGGATAAGCTCCGCCTTCAGATAAGACAGATCTGGTTTAAAAGCCAGGCTCTGTGAAACTGCAATTAAAACACATACGTCTTTCTGAGCCTTGGTTTTTCTCAAATTTAAATTTGGAATAATAATGGGACCTAGCTCATTGGAAAACAACTTAGGAAGAGATCCAGAACCAGTTTATTCTTCTGATGTCATTCATGGAAACAACAGCATGTGGGCCTCTCTGAAAGCTAATTTAGAAAAGTGAAACCATTCTCCGTGGATGTTCCTCATGATTAAATTATGCTGGGCAAATCAGTAAAATCAATAGACAGACTTTTTGCTATGGTTGGAGCATTAAGAATTTTGTGGAAAAATATTCCAAAAGCTTCCTTTTGGGAACATAGTCTCACTTCCATCTGAGTTTCAGGTCTTGAGAAAACCCAGTTTAGGGACATGCTATTTGATGGACCCAGTCTAAGAGAAATGCCATACTCACACAAATTTTAAGGCCCATTACTGTTTACTGGGTACATGCTCATTTGTTGCTCACCACCCTCTGAAGTTGACAGAGTGGATATTGTCTCCATTCTCCAGAAGAAAAGACCGAACTATTAAAGTTCAAGTTACCCAACCAACCCAATGCTGTTCAAGTTTAAGAGCATTACCCCCACTTAAATAAAATGTCTGTCAAAAGCCAATATGCCTCAATATTAATCATTACAAGTAAATATTTTATCCATTATGATACCAACATGTCAAATAAGATACAAGCCACACATTTCCACATATTCACGTATATAAAGTTTGGGGGAAGTTTAAGAAGCAGGTACTGGATAAAACCTGAGGTATTTAACACTGTGTGACCAGTCTGAGGGATTCAAGACTGAATCAGCCCAACTTAACCTATGTATCTCCCCCTTTTTGGGTCCCTTTGTATCCCTGGATAATGCTTTAATATTTTGTATTCCTTGTGTAAGATATTTTTATTGGAAATTCTACACCCATTCTCACCTCCACACTTTTAAATGACTTCCCCCAAAATATAGTAAAACCTTGATGTAATAGACTAATTCCATTAAAGCTAAAAATCTGTTATATACCGTAATGAAGTAGGTTTTCTGAATGTGTATGTTAAAAATTTTCAAATTAATTTACTTACTTTTACTTATGTAGACACATTTATGTAATTAAAAGTAAGTATGTATGAAAAGCTTAATTTTACAGAAAAGTATTTTTTATATGTATTACTGTAATTTTAAATGTATACTAAATAGGTCTATTAAATGGGTGCATTCACCAGGCACAGAGAGTAAACAAATGCACAAAGCTGTGTATGGCTTAGTGCAGGTCAGAACATCAACCAGCAGTATTAAAACTACTGCAGAGCCCTAGCCATTTTGGCTTGATGGATAGAGCATTGGCCTGAGGAATGAAGAGTCCCAAATTCGATTCTGGTCAAGGACACATCCCCAGTGTAGGGCGTGCAGGAGGTAGCCAATCAATGATTCTTTCTCATCATTGATGTTTCTATCTCTAGCTCCCTCTTCCTTCCTCTAAAACAAAACAAAACAAAACAAAAAACTGCTGCAGAAAGTCACACCACGTGACAACAGAACCAATTATCTCCTGATGCTGTATGATTACATGATAATCATTTGCCCAACATTATTTATGAGAGGTGACTCTTGGATTTAAATATGTAGACTATAGTTATAGATATGTAATATTTACTTATGTTGGTAAAATTACTAGTTTTGTTCCCCCCAACATATGGCCTGTTCTCTAAAACTTGTTAAAAAATAACAGTGAATTAATACAAAAGTTAACCTGTTGATTATAAGCAAATCTTGGTTAAAAGCATTTAAAAATTAACAGTGTGTTAATTTTCACATATGACATACAGACTGGAAATTTTGTCCCTTAAATTCGAAGTCTGTTAAATCAAGGTTCACAAAATTGAGGGCTTCCTGTACTCACTTTCCCAGCCCTCCCATAGTTAGGGATGGACATTCTGACAGTTCTGGCCAATAACTGAGCTCAATAAGATATAAGATATAAGTTGAGCTCAGTTGGGGTGGGAAGCGGGTAGCAGTTATGGGAAAGTTTTGATGTCCTGACTAAAGTTGCAGCACTGCTCTTTCTATCTTTCTTTCTGCCTTGAACTCAGGTGTAGAGGTCAGAGCTGTAGCAAACATCTACTGAACATGGGTGAAAGGTTATTGCCTACCTGTAGATTTCTTGTTATGAGATGAAAATAAATCTCTCTTGGTTTTAGCTACTTTAAGTTGGTTATAATTACTTGAAGCCAAACACAATACTAAATAATACCTCCATCATCCTAAGCCCTTTTGTGATCAGAGTGTGGTCAGAAGAGCAGAGATCATTTTTCTACCCCATGTTGATGTTGGACTCTGAGAAGAGCACTTTTGGTTATGGACTGTTTTTCTAGAGTTAAAAGGGAAAAGAATGCATTTTCAAGGAATGGATGGAAACACACCCAAAATCTCTCTCTCTCAATATTCACTTATGGGCATTCACCCAAAACATTAGAAACCATACTATTTGCATAAATGTCTACAGAATGAAAGATTGAGTTAATGAGGTGAGAAATTAATACGCTAGTCAACACATACAATGAAATAAATGATTGCTCTATCACTTGTGCACACATATGCATTTTTTTCTTTTTCTCTTACTCCTTCCCTCCTTCATTCTTTCCTTGGAAATTAAAGAGCCCAAAGAACCAATGAAAAGGAGAAAGGTGGAGGCTAAAGTAGGCACAAGAACAAAAAGCTAGGGAAGGGGGAAAGAGAGAGAAAAAAAGAAAACGTAAGAAAAAGAAACTCTTATCTTCTCTATCCGGGCTGTACATATCAGGGAAAGTCATTCTCTGTCATCATTGGTCTTTGGAGTTTGGTGAGGGTCCTTAGCTACTTAGAAAAATCCTTGCTATGCTTTGAAAGAAGTGATCTGCTTATATTTTCAAACCTTAATGCTTATTTAAAAATTTGTGTTTTCTTAGGAATTCCAAAGATTTCATATGCATGTTTTACATGAAGGAATAATTCAGATTTTATAAATATACTTAGAAGCTAAGAGGTATCTGCTAGTACCTTCCACGTAAACCAAATAATATGGTATTCCAAAGTTAGCAGATTACCTTATCTTGGATCTTTGAGAACTAATTGGGGCTTCTTATTTCACAAAACCTAAATGTAACCTTTAAAGCCAAAATTTATCAATAGGTATTTTTCCCCTCTCAATCAAATACAGCTTTTTTTGTTGTTTTGTTTTTTGGCTTAGTGAATATCCTCCTTTTTTCTCTCCTGAAAATAATTTCACAAATATCAGTAATAAATCTTCCATGGACAACTGTTTTGTTTTGAAAAAAGTTGAACAAGGGCAGTCTGGTCACATGTTACAAAATTCCAAATATATATGGAATTTTACCAACTTTCACTTGTCTGACTTTATCTTAAAATCAATCCGGTGTGCAGACTGCATGCATAGGTGTGCTCATGGGAATGCTCAAAATAATGGAACACAGAGACAACCTGTGGTAGATTAGATGATATTTGGCAATATTTACTTTTCATTATGTCCCTTTATGTGGACCCCGTTATATTCCTATCCCTGACTTCAGGCTGGGTCATATGTATTATACATTGGAGACCAAGATTCCACCCAAGGCTTGAAAAGCTTTTGAACATTTTATTTTTGTCATCACCATGAGAAGAACATACAATACTAGGTACCATCAAGATGAGAAGATATCAAGAGGGGATGAGAGACTCATGGAGCAGAGCTTCCCCACCTGCCTCATTGGGTATCAGTACTGCCCCTGCCATTCTGCAAACTCTTGAGCAGGAAGTTAAGTGCTAATTTCTGTATGGCACTGAGATTTTGTGGTTGTCTGTTATACAGCACTATTATGACCATTGTTGACTGATATATAACTAAAATGTCAAAAATAAGAATTTTAATAAATCATGATACTTACAATTGAGTATTAAACAGTTATGATTAATAACAATGATTTACATACATATTGACATGGGCAATATCTAAAATATATTTTTAAAAAAGCAAATTATAAGCATATATGTATAATATGAATTCTTTGGTTTTTAAAAAACATATTTCTTTATTGATTTCAGAGAGGAAGGAGAATGGAGAGAGAGATAGAAGCATCAATGATGAGAGAGAACCATTGACTGGCTGCCTCCTGCACTCTCCCTACTGGGGATCCAGCCTACAATCCAAGCATGTACCCTCGGCCAGAATTGAACCTGGAATCCTTCAGTCCAATGAGCCAAACTGGTTTGGGCATGAATCCTTTCTTATATAAAAAATGTATATATGTGTATGTTTACATGTGCAGGAAAAAGCATGGGAAGAAATATACCAAATGTTGGCAGTGTTTCTCACTGAGTGGTAAGAATATAAATATTTCACTTTCATCCTTATAAATATCTGTATTTTTATATTAAAAAGAAGCTTCTAACAATTTTAACTCAATGAAAATAATAAAATTATGTCATTTAGGAAAACAATTAAAACATATAGAATTCTGCCTTAATTTGAATTTCAATAGGAAAAATGTCATTTTCCTTTAAAGAGTTATATGTATCCTTTTATTTGTAATCTGGCAACTGAAGTCTGTAATAAGTTTCAAAAATTAAATCAAATTCCTACCGACATACCCAAACAGCTTAGCTTCTTATTTCTCAAAATGTGTTTCAGACTTTGAGTGGCATCTCTGTGAATTAACCCTTATACAATTTCCCAAAGGTTGAGTTAACCTTCTTTCCCACCTCTCACTCTTGATGATCTACCCATAAAATCCCCAATCCAGAAGCAATGATTAGAAAAGTGCAGGTTCTAATAAAAAATAATTTGAACTGTGTCGGAGAAAGAGAAAGCTTACCCAATTAAAAGGACTAAAGTTTGGGTTGGTATCAGGAACAGAAACTGTGAATATGATAAACAACATGGACAAAAGGACACAGGGAGTGGTATTTAAGTCTACTGGGAATTTATGTGTGAAATACATATATCTAATACCTCACTGAGGCACAGGGGCGTCACTGAAAACATTTGACAAAAATAAAAAATAAAAATAAAATGCCAGTGATCAGCAAGCACATACAGCTCCCAGACATGGCTTCAAAAAATACTCTAATTTTCCCTCAGGTGTTTCTGTCCCCTTGGACTGCCACTATCAGGGGCCCACTGCTCTCTGGTGTTAAGGATTATAGTCATTTAAATTACAAGATAAAAAGCAAACCTGTGGTTTCATGAAATAGTAAAGACCTGTTTGCTTGCAGAAAAATGACAGAAACATTCATCTCAAACACGAGAGGAACAGGTTCTCAGAAAATTCTGCACACTGCCAGGGTCTGGAGGCCCAGTGATGCATGTCCCTAGCAATCACTCAGTTGGTTGCCAGGGACATTCCATTACAAGAAAATATTTTTTGTTATATGTTACATAATTATAGTGAGCATTTATGTTTTAAATCACATAAAATGATTTGAATTTTGGTTGCTCCATAAAACTGAAATTCTTTCCAACTGAAATTCAAGATCTGAAGCTCTACTCACAAACTTGCGCTATTTTATGACAAGTTACTAATGTGCTGTTATTTTGATTTCGTTAATATTTAATACATCCTTTGGATAGTTACATCTTTCTACTTAATAAATAGATCTCTACAGATACTATACATGAGTCTTAATTTATAAAAACATGAGGACAGAGGGCATAATTCTTTATATTTTATATCCCATCTTATAGGAGGCTTCACTAAAGATATGCACCAATACAAGATCATGTAAACTAAAATAAGTCAATACACAAAGAAGCCAGGAGTGGAATTTGCAGACAACACATATGGCTATGTCTTTTCGTGTGCTTGCTAGAGGTGGGCTCTGAGCTTTCTGCAGTAATAAGACACAGGATTCATGGGCCAGCGTAGGCTGCTTGCTCAGCACGAAGACAGCTAATCCTGCTCAACTAAATCTGAGGAAAATGTCCCTTTAACTTAGAACTGCTACTTCAAGGAATTAATTCTACATATAAGCTCATATGTATGTGCAGAGATCTATAACAAATATCATGACTGTGTGAAATAGCAAACCTAAACACACAACAACAGGTGCAGTAGGCAGATTCCCCAGAGAGCAGATGGCAGGTTCAAATTGTGACAATCTGAAGGAGGCCAAATAAAGGGACTATTAGGCCAAGTTGTGGGAAGACAAAACAAGAGGGTAGTGTGGCAGTTCTCACATTTGAGTGTGCATTCGAATTATCTGGAGGGCTTGTTAAAACGTAGACTGCTGGGCCCCATCCCCTGACTCTTTGATTCGATAGGTCTGGGATCTACTATTCTGTCTCTAGATGATCACACTGATTTTGCTGGCCTAGCACCACTTTTTGAGAGTCACTTACATAGAGAAGTAACATGGGACTAGCAAGACTGAAGGGGCAGCCCTCAGGTCCCATGGGACAAGGGGGAGGGAAAGGGTGCTGGAACCCAGAAGGAGATGGTCATGTAGAGAAAGCACCCAAGATGATATTGTAGGGAACAAGGCAAGGGAATAATACCTCAACTCACTCCCTTCCCTTCCTTCCTGTCTCATGTTTGAAGGTTCCCACTGGTTGAAGGGTTTGGAGGTGCAAGAGAAAAATAATCTGGTACAATAGTGGATTGGTTGCATAAAGAAATGGAGAACTCTGCAGATATGAACAAGAATAAAGCAGCTGAATAATATGTACTATACACTGTCATTGTGTCCAAATAGTGCAGAATACCCCTGTAAGGATGCAAGGCTACCAGGATACCTCTGCTCTGGGGCACTGAGATTCCCAGAGTGGACAAAGCATGTCCTTGGAGGGCATCAGAGGGCGGTGGGTGCACCTGACCAGAGAACCAACCACAGGAAGAGAAGCAGTCAGCATCAAGGTCCAGAAAGGTCCACTAGTGGGACCCATGGGGGAACCACAGGCCACCACTGAACCCTCTCATAGAGCCCCACACTAAGGGACCTCACTGGGGTGGGTTTCACCCTGGATGCACATTTGAACAACCTGAGAAGCTTTGAAACTACCATATAGATCCTGGTCCTAAAAATTCCAAATGAACTGGGGTAAGGCTAGACTGCTAGTAAGAATGTCCCAGCTGCATGTCACTGCGTATTGTGCTGGCTCCCTTCCTGCTACTCCAGGATCCCACATTCTTCACCTTCAAAGTTTCCCTCCCCACACCGCCTCACAAAACAGGGTCATTGAGACCTTCTCTTCTGCCCCTGAAATTGTGGCCATAGGAAGAGCATACTCCCGCTTCTCTTCTCTGTATAGGGCTGGGGCACAGTGGTGAGACCCTTTGCTACAGTGCTATGGGCATGTCAGGCATTGGTGCTGAAGCTATTACTACTAAAAGAGAAAATAGTAAGGTAGCAATAGGTCACCTTGCAGATTTGAAGACTTGGACACAGTAACTCTGGGTAATATAGGCCACAATCCTAGCTGGGGCATGGCCTGGCAAAAACATGGCTCTTAAAATGATATTGAATTATGTAAAAATAGGTTAAGATTCACAAAGTTGAATACAATCAATAAAAACTTTGAAAAGATTAAGTAACATTATGAAACAAACAAGCAACTTTAAAAATGCACTATTTAAAACAGACCTCACCAAGTAACAGCATGTGCAACCAGTTGGTCTGCACAACCCAGTTATTCTCCCCACCAGGGCTATGGAAAACAACTCACAGCCTCCTCCACATTTCAAAGGCTTCATTTCCTCCCAATGTTGTTTTTCTAAATTTGGAATGTAAAGTTTACCACTCACACAGTTTCAATTAAGATGACATATGCTTTATGAGAATAACAGTCTACCTCTTGTAAAATAAGCCCTTTTTAAAATCAAAATTCCTGTTCCTAAGCAGGTCAGTGAACAGGACTGCAAAGATGCTTTGAGAGAGAACTGTTTCTGGAATGAAGGAAAATTCCTCAGAGACAATCCTAGTTTATCTGCTGTGGAATTCTGCCTGCTAGGATAGCCAAGCCTTTGTCCACTAACAAAAGCAAAGAAACCTTCCACTTGGAGGTTCTCACTCAGAACTTTGAGTGAGAGCAGCAGTATGGACTTGCTGGCGGTCAGAGCCTACTGGCAAAGCCCCTGCTCAGATGAGTACTCAGGAGAGTTTGTCTAGAATGGATCAGCTCCAACTTGTGGGGATGATGATAATGAATGACAAGCTACTGGTATAGTATTCATTGAGCACTTAATTTGTGAGGTTAGCATGCTGAGCATTTTACTGTATTAAGTTTATAAGTATGAAATATTTACAACAACCTCATAACATAGCTACTATTATGCATCTCCATATCACAGAGATGGGTAAATCACACTGTCACTGGTGACACTGTTAGTTGGCAGACAGGCTGGGATTCCAACCCCCCCATGTGACTCCAGACCCCAGGCTCCCAACCACTGCACAGAGGGCTCTCACAGCCAATGCTACTGAGCTCTATGGATGATCTTACTGGAATCTTTCTGACAACACTGCAAGGGAAGTTTTATCAACTCATTTTATAGATAAGAAACCTGAGGAATGAACAGTTTGGGGGACTTGTCTAAGGTGGCATATGTCATATGTCGTTTAGCCAGGATTTTAACCCAGGTATGTCTGAGCAGAGCAGTGTTTACTCCTGAGCATTGCAAAAGGCAAATATCTGACAGGTCACGGAGAGGCCAGGGTAAGACCAACGGGAGGAATAGGGAGTGGTGGGCTAAGAGGCCTCAGAGGAGTACACATGAGACCCAGTATGCCACCTCAGAGCTGACCCTGGTGAGCAAGAGGGGCCATTGAAGAGGTGAGAGTGGAACTCCCTACTCTCAAGGGATGAAACAAAAGAGATTAGCACAAAAGGTGGCAGGGACTCCTGTAAGAACATTCTGGAAACTCTGGCACCCACCCCTCCCTCCATGGAGCTGATTTTTGGATACCCCCACCTGCTTGCCTTCATCCTTAGTTCTGAATCTTACCATGCAGAGGGCCAGTGTGCTCACATTTGTAGTCAGGCGTAGCTGGTGTGGAGTGGGGACAAACCACAGAGGCAGCAGCCAGAGAAGGAAGCCCTACTGGAGAGGGGCCCACAACATAAGAAGGCCAGGAGTGCTCCTGAGATGTCAAAGCCCCAAACCAGCAAGTTCTTTCTGGTTTTGTTTCGTAAATATTTTTTTTCTTAGCTAGAAAGCTCAAAAAGAAAATAAAGAGCCTGATAACTTTAAATACAGTGCCAGACTTTTGAACTATGTAAGAGGTTAAAGTCCTGACTGAGGCACTTACTAGCTTGTGACCTTGAGCAAGTCACTTAATTTGTCTGACTCAGTTTCATCATCTATAAAATGGGAATAATACTAGTATTTACCTAATAAGATTATTATGAAAATTAAATGAATCAATATATATAGAATAGCACCTGGTTCTCCACCATATAAATATTGGCAATTGTTATTTTCTAGCTGTGTTTTTTTTTTTTTTTTTTTTTTATCAGATTTTAAAAGCTCTTTATATTGAGACTAGTCTCATACTAAAGTCAACAAAACTGCCTGCCACTTCCTTAATGTAAGATGTAAAATCATCTCTCATGATCATTTAATCTTTAGTAAAGTTAGATAGTTTCTAAAAAAAAAAAAAAAAATAGCAGCATACCATGTGGTTTTGTGTGGAAATAGGTTTGGGAGATTAACTAATAAGACAGAAACCAAGGTGGAACCTAAAGGTGTGGAAGTGAGGAAGCATAGAGAAGCCTGAAAAAGCAAGCCCCAAGTCTCTGGAAACAATGGGAAATGCCTTAGGTTTCTAGGCCTTTCCATCTGAGTTGAATAAGATTTCTTGGAGGTAAAAATTGAGTTAATAGTCAAAATATGTAAATTTGATTATACATGTGAGGGCAATATCTCTGAGGAAACATCCAGTTCAGGTTCTGGTAAGAAGACTCTCTAAATTGGGGAACCTCATGTCCAATCCAGTGTCACTGGAGTGAAGCTGACGGGCAAGTGGGGGGTGGTGGAGGGGACTGGGAGATGAGCAGAGGCCAGGCATGAAAAGCCTTAGAGACCTGAAAAAAGTAAAGATTTCAGCTTAATGGCAATGAGGATGTAATTTCTCCAGGTTTAATTAGAGGAGCCTGAGATGGGCACTGCCTTCTGGAAAAGTAGCCTTGGCTGAAAGCGGATCAAAGACTAGGCAGCATGAAGCTGAGAGTCCCTTTCCAGGCCACTGCAGCAATCTAAGCAAGAGGTAAAGATGGCTTCCACCAGCAGATGGAAGAACTCATGCAATTGTGATACATCCAGAGAGAAGCACAAACACTTTGAGGGATGAAGATGAATGGAACTAGAGTCTGCAGAGAGGTTTCTGCCTCAGGGCCAGAGAAGGGAGGCCTATCAGATAATGGACATGAACTCTATGACTTTTGAGAGCTTTCAGATGGAGGCCTTGGAACACAGGGTCTATAGCATATCCAGGTCTGACCCTGTTTCCCTGACCCAGATTTTCCTCCTCTGGCCTCTATTCCCCAAGTCTAAGTTGAAGAGGGGAATAAAGGAGAAAGAAGAAATAGTCTCTAGAATTCTCAAGGAAAGGTAGGTTAGACTTCCTTTCCTGCATCAATTTCTTCCTGGGTCCTTGGTCAGTTCATGCCTTTGTCACAGAAAACTTGAGCACCTACCCCAAATGGAATTGCTAATAAATATCATGAATAGACATTCTCCTCTTTGTAACTATTTAAAACTCATGTAAAATGGCCAAAGCATTCTTTCCCTTCTACTGCCTACTCCAGCTGATACCATGCACTTTATGAACAAGAAAGAAACAAAGCAAGTTTTGGGAACTAGACCATTGGATTAAGCTTTTCCAAACAGGGGAGACAAATACCAACAATGTAACTGAAGTTTGATTTACATGTAGGTAACTTGAACTGTAGAGATAAAGTCTGGGCAAATACAAATCTTAAATTTAAATGCACGTCACCCAGATTTTAAATAATGAATCCCCTATCCTTTTGGCTAATTACATTTGAAGCCAAAGAGAGAGGCCAGGGAGAAAATAAAGCATAAATCTAGCATTTAACTTTATAATGTAGAAAAGGCTTGAAACTCTCCAAAAGGTAGCCGGAACAGCTTTTAAATCCTACCTTTTCTCTGCCCCTGTCTACCTGTCACAGTCACCCTAATTAACTGCAGCACAAGTGTCAAACCCTGGAACCACAGCCAAGATGCTGTAGGAGCCTGAGCTGCGAAGTTCAAAAGGGGATAATTTGTTTATTACTATTATGTAATGACTAGGGGCCTGGTGCATAAATTCATGCACTCAGAGTGGGGGAGTCCCTCAGCCCAACCTGCCCCCTCTCACATACTGGGAGCCCTCAGGGGATGTCCTACTGACAGCTTCTGGCCTCCCTTTGTGGGAGACTACCAGGCTGATCAGGAAAAGGCACCAGCTCCATCACCCCACTGCTGCAGCCACTGTCAGTCACCACAGCCACCAAGGTGTTTTCATCAACATGGACCCCAGTCCCTTCACCATGAAAAAATGACAACTTTCTTTAGGCATTTTCAAGATGTGTCTTTAATAGGCTATGCATTTCTTCCTTCCTTCCTTCCTTCCTTCCTTCCTTCCTTCCTTCCTTCCTTCCTTCCTTCCTTCCTTCCTTCCTTCCTTCCTTTCTTCCTTTCTTTCTTTCTTTCTATCTTTCTTTCTTTTTTCTTTTTTTCTTCTTTCATCCTCACCTGAGGATGTTTCCATTGACTTTTAGAGAATGTAGAAGAGAAAGGGAAAGACAGAGAGAAACATCAAAGTGAGAGGAACACTTTGATTGGTTGGCTCCTGGGCCCCAGCCAGGGAGGAGCCTGCAACCTAGGTAGATGCCCTTGATCAGAATCGAACCCAGAACTTGCTGTCTGCAGGCTGAGACATTACCACTGAACCAAACCGCCTAGAGCAGGATATGACATTTCTTAGCCCTCCAGCAGCAGATCTTTGTTTTTTTTCTCTCTCCAGAAGTGTGGTGGAAAAACCCTAGATCACTTTTTTTGGATTCTTATTACCCAAATTACCAGTGGCATACAGGAAGCTTAGCCAATGTGCAATAAGAAAAGGTGTTTCCTCTATAGTTCACCCCAATAGAGGGCTGGGTCCTGCCCAGGCCTAAAGCCTCTGGCCAAAGCTTTAGGCCTGTGCAGGGGCCATCAAACTCCCTCTGATCTCCAGCTCCGCCCCTGCCCAGGTCTGCTCAGGCCAAAAGCCTCTTGGGCAGGAGTGGACCCCCAGCTCCCTGAAATCAACCACAAGGGGTCCGCTCCTGCCCAGGCGATTGATCGCAGGCTCTACTCCTGCCAAAGGCCAAAAGGGAGGCTTTCAGCCTTAGGCAGGAGTGGACCCCCAGCTCCCTGCAATCAATAGCAGGAATAGACACCCAGATCCCTGAGATAGATCACAGGAGTGGACCCCAGCTCCCTGAAATCAATGGCAGGTTCTGCTCTTGCCCAAGGCCAAAGGGAGCTTTCGGCCTTGTGCAGAAGAGGATCCCTAGCTTCCTGCAATCGATCGCAGGGGGAGGCTTTGGCCTTGTGCAGGAGTGGAACCCCAGCTCTCTGCGATCGATCAGAGCAATCCATCGCAGGGGGTGTGCTCCTGCCCAGGCCTTACCTCACAGTGACCTGGGTGCCAGGATGTTCCTGGGACACAGGTGTTGGGCACCTTGCATGCAAATTAACTGCCATCTTTTTTAAAGTTAATTTGCATAATCACTCTGATTGGCTATGGGTGTAGCGAAAGTATGGTCAATTTACATGTTTGTGTGTTATTAGGTAAGATGGAGGCAGCCACACTGAGAATCCTGGGGGATATCCTGCTTCAATTAATAAAAACCTTGTTTTCTTCTAAGTGAAATGAAAGAAGGGATTAATACATCTGAAAATAAGTATAAACAGGCTCATTTAGTAAAGAATTTCAGTGGTTAAAAGTTCGGATTTCCTAGCTTTTAAGGAAAAGCCAAGAGTCTGAGTTCTGTTGCAAGTCACTCACCCACCAGGAAGGGCCACACACAAGCACAAATTTTACTTAGTTTGAAGGTTTTAAATATTTACGTCCACTTACCATTTATGAGATATAAATTAATGTTGAGAATGCATATATTCACCATACTAGGTTGGGAGTTAACGATTTAAGGGAACAAGTGATATTTTCATCTCTTCTTCCAAATTATAATCATAGTTTCGGAAGGCCACAGAATAAATGAGCAACTGGTAGCTGGCTACCTAAGTGGAGCTTATGAATCAGGATTCTAAGAATTCTTGGTCAGAAACAATGTAATCTCATTCCTGGAAGAAACACAAGAGCAAGCTCCTTCACATCATTCTTGGTGATGATTGTTGTTTTTTTAATTTGACAACAAAGGCAAAGGCAACAAGAGCAAAAATAAACATCACACTAACATCAAACTAAAAAGCTTCTGCACAGCAAAGGAACCATCGACAAAATTAAAAGACAATCTAGGGAACTGGAGAAAATATTTGCAAATCATATATTTGAGAAGGAGTTAATAATCAAAATATGTAAAGAACTCACACAGCAGAAAACCAATGTGATTTAAAAATGCACAGAAAAACTTAATAGATGTTTCTCCAAAGAAGACATGCAAATGTCCAAAAAGTATATGAAAAGATGCTCAATATCACTACTTATCAAATAAATGCAAATTAAAACCACAATGATATATCACCTCACACCAGTCAGAATGTCTGTCATAAAAAAGACAAGAGATAAAAAGTGTTGGTGAGGATGTGGAAAAATGGTAATCTTTGTACACTGTTGGTGGGATTGTGAATTGGTACAACTACAATGGTAAACAGTATGGAGGGTTCCTCAAACGTTAAAAATAAAACCACCATATGACCTAGCAATTCTACTTCTAGGTTTATATACAAAGTAAGTGAAATTACTATCTCAAAGAGATAGTGTAAACTTCACAGTGAAAACAGGTACTAGTACTGTATTCGCTTATAATTCCAGAAGGAAAGGCACAACTTAAAGAGATATCTACATTACCATGTTCATTGTGGAATTCTTTACAACAGCCCAGACACGGGAACAACCTAAGTGTCCATGGATGAAAAATGGCTAAAGAAAATATGAGATATCTATTTATCTATCTATCTAGATATAAATATTATTCAGCCATAAAAAGGAAATCCTATAATTTTGTGATAATAGATGGACCTTAAGGGGCATTATGCTAAGTGACATAAATCAGACAGATAGCTGAAACCGGTTTGGTTCAATGGATAGAGCATCAGCTTGGGGACTGAAAGGTCCCAGGTTCGATTCCTGTCAAGGGCATGTACCTTGGTTGTGGGAATATCCCCAGTAGGGGGTGTGCAAGAAGCAGCTGATCGATGACTCTCTCTCATCGATGTTTCTAGCTCTCTATCTCTCTCCCTTCCTCTCTGTACAAAATCAATAAAATATATTTAAAAAAATCAGACAGATAAAAACAAATACTCTATGATCTCATATATAATATATGGAGTTAACAAAACAAAACTGAACTCAAAAACAGAGAACGTGATTACTAAAGCAGAGAGGGGGAGGTGGGAGAAATGGGTGAAAATGATGAAAGTTGTAAACTTTCAGTTATAAGATTACTAAGTCAAGTCTGTGGATGTCATATATTGCATGGTAACCATAGTTAACAATACTTATCACATATTTGAAAGTTGCTAAGAGAATATATGTTCAAAGTTCTTATCACAAGACAAAAATTATAACTATGTGAGGTGAACAATGTTAACTAAACTTATTAGGGTAAATCAGTTCACAATATATACATACATCAAATCATTATGCTGTACATTTATTTAAATGAATACAGAGTTATATGTCAATTATTTCTCAATAAAACTGGGAAAAACAAAACAAAACTCAAAAAAAAAAAACCCGAAAAAAACCCCAGCAGTATACATGTCTCAAAACTAGGGAAAATATAGAGAGTTTTAAGTGTAAGCACTAAAGGGGAAAATGAGTAGGTGAAACTATGAGACTATGCTAGAAGACAATGATTATGTCCCAGGAAAAAACACCAGAGCTCTACATTTTCCATTAAAAAATTAAGGCAAACTGAGTATGCTACTCGCAACTTAATAATCAACTGTGGGTAACAGAGTTACCTTGAATTGTTACCCTTGATGTTAAATACCTTTTCATTCTTTTCACCAAGAATGGTGGTTGAGGAAGAACCCAAGATGGCGGCATAGGAAAACACACCTAAACTGTGGCTGTGCACAATTTAAAAACTACTACTAAAAGACAAAAAATCTATCACCCAGAGCCACGGGAGGGCTGACTAAGTGGAAGTTCTACAACCAGATAGAAAGGGAGTGGAGCATTCAGTGCACAAATGCTAAAAAACTTAGGTATGAGGGCTCGCGTTATGAGTTGGCAGTAGATCCCAGCTGGTGGCGGGCGTTGCTTTCTTCAACCCGAAGGGGAGACACACTAGACCCAAACTCCTACGAAAAGAAGTTGGACTGTCTGCCATCAGGTCAGAAAGTGAGGTTGGCTGGCTTGCAGAGCAGCAAGGAGGAATAATTGTTTGCTGTGCTGGGGTGTAAGATGCGGGGACATCATCAGAGGTGCAGGATGGCTCACTGGTAGCCATTGCTGTTTACCACACCCTAGCCTAGTGATGCCCTGAGACTCTGCCCCACAAATCTAAAAACACATCCAAGCTCCAAGCAATGGCATTTGCATATGAATGGCCTTCACTATCGCTGCTAACTTGCAAACCAAAACACTTCAGATAGCTCCATAATCTAAAAATCCCAAGCAGGGAGGAGAGGACTGTAGTTCTTACTGTGGCTCCTGCAGGGTGGCATCAGACAGTAGCTGATCTGCACCCCATTGGAGATCCAGAAGCCAGTGTACCTAGTGGTCAGTGTGAAACACAGATTTCAATTCCTGTGTCAACATCCATAACTGACACATTCAAGAGGCAGACTCAGTGAGCACCAAAGCTCCACTGAAACAAGTCCTACACCATAAGCGTGTCTCCAGCACAGCAGTTCTTCCATTATAAACACAGCAGGTCCCCACAGCCTATTGGCCTGAAGGACAATTCCTCCCAGGATACCAACAGCAATCAAGGCTTAACTACACCAAGACCACAAAGGGGTGTACTAAGACCGTTCACCTTGGATGATTGGGGAAGCTGAGCTACTGGCCTCTGTAGGTCACCTACCACACAAAGTCACTCCATCAACACAGGGAAACACAGAGGCATGTTGAGAAAGGGGCAATGGAGGAAAGCAAACTACAGGAGGACATGGAGTTCAGGACCACATTTATAAGGTTACTCAAGAATCTTCTAAAAACTGCTGAGAAACTTGATGAGACCTTCAAGGACCTTAATGAGAATACCAAAATAAATGGAAAAGGACCAGTCAGAAATTAAGAATACACTGTCTAAAATAAAGAATTTACAGAAACTCAACTGTAGATCAACGTACTCCAAGAATCAAACTAAAGGTCTGAAATATGAGGAAACAAAAAACACCCAACCAGAAAAACAAAAAGAAAAAAGGATCCAAAAATATGAAGATAATGTAAGGAGCCTCTGGGACAACTTACGTTAAGCATACCAACATCTCAATTTTTGGGGTGCCAGAAGAAGAGAGAGATCAAAATATTGAAAACCTATTAGAAGAAATAATGACAGAAAACTTTCCCCACCTGGTGTAAGAAATAGACTTATAAATTCAGGAAGCTCACAGAACCCCAAACAAGAGGATTCCAAAGAGGACCACACCAAGACACATCATAATTAAAATGCCAAAGGGCAAAAGACAAAGAGATAATCTTGAAAGCAGCAAGAGAAAAACAGTTAGTTACCTACAAGGGAGTACCAATATGAATGTCAGCTGATTTTTCAACAGAAACTATGCAGGCAAGAAGGGAGTGGCAAGAAATATTCAAAGTGATGAATGGCAAGAACCTACAACCAAGATTAATCTACCCAGCAAAGCTATCATTCAGAATTGAAGGTCAGAAAAAGAACTTCACAGACAAGAAAAAGCTAAAGGAGTTCATCACCACCAAACCAGGATTACAGGAAATGCTGAAGGATATCCTTTAAGAAGAGGAAGAAGACGGAAAAGGTAAAGATAAAAATTATGAACAACAAAAAGACATCATATATATACCTACCAACAAGTGAATCTAAAAATCAAGTGAATAAGAAGTCTGAAGAACAGAATGGACTAGTGAATATAATGGAATAAGGGACATAAAAAGGGAGTGGACTGACAATTCTTAGGGGGAAAGGGGTGTGAGGGGTGTGGGAAGAGATTGGACAAAAATCTTTCACCTATAGTTGAAGACAGTAGTGGGGGGGTGGGTAAGGGCATAGGGTGTGGGGGGGAATTGGGTGGATGGGAGCTATGAGGGGGAAAAAAAGAGGAACACCTATAATAATCTGAACAATAAAGATTTATTTAAAAAATACTTTAAAAAAGAACGGTTGAGATTCACTACTATATTCAGCAAAATATAAAAATAAGTAAGTAAAAGAAGTAAATCTCTAAGTCAGTGGCAACCCTGCTAGCAGTTCTCAACTTGTGGGTCTAGACCCACAGGTTAAGAACGGCTGCTGTAGAGCCTAAAACCATCAGAAAACACAGATATTTACATTATGATTCATTAACAGAAGCAAAATTACAGTTATGAAGTAACAATGAAAATAATTTCATGGTTGGGGGTCACCACAACATGAGGAACTATATTAAAGGGTGTGGCATCAGAAAGGTTGAGAACCACTGCTCTAAATTAACAGGCATTACACAATACTGGATTGGAAAATGGAGCCCAGTTTCTTCATCTGTTTTTCCACCTACTGCCTTCCCAATCTTTCTGGCAAGCAAATATAAGCTCTGTGGTGAAGGATCCAAGGTGGAGAAGGGTGATATGTGCTCTACTTATAGTAATTGATCCAATGAAAGTAATATCTTGGATTGGAAACAAGGTCTGAGCAAGAGTAGATTGTCTAAATCTAGTTATCAAATCTAAGACCCAAACAAAATGTGCAACTCAGGGAATGAAGCTAAAAAGATAGAAGAAATCATAGATCTGTACACATAAGGACAGACAACTAGGATGGTGAGTATAGGCATGTGTTTGAAAGAATTCCTATGGTGGAACATGGCTGACCAGGATGGCTTGTTATGGACTCATATTTGGGTAGTTTGTGTAGTTGTACAGGGTGCATTAAAAAGTACTGACATGGCATGAACACATATTGCATAGAAACTTATACTATATACTCAAATACTTAGTGATTTGAATTATGAAAATCCATGAACCTGAGAATGTAAGCATGGGAGAGAACAGACAAATGTAGTTAAATTGGGAGGGTGAAATGAACCCAGGATAACTAGAAAGAGCAGTTGATTAGGAGTTTAGAGACCTGGATTCTAATTAAGATTATAATAGTTATAAACAACATAGGATCAGGGCCAGGGGTCAGTCAGTAGATACATCTTCATGAACCTGGAAGTCCTCTAGACTGACCCAGGGATTTGGTGATTAGGGAGTTCAAGCAGAAGATAAAATGATTCTGTTTGCTCCATTCACTTTTTCCCCCTGGATCAAGAAGCAGGTCACTATAACTGCCAACTGTGAATGTCACAGACCCAGAATGCATCAATTAATCAAGGCATCTGGCAAAATCTCTCAGGAAATTCTTGTGGACAAGATGGAGAAATGCAGACCAGATGACAGTATAATTTGGGCAACACGTAGTTGACTGACAACCTGCTCTCAAAGAGTGGTGATGGAAGGGGGAAGGGAGGTGTCTAGTAACTTGTCAAATGGCTTGGTCACTGGTCCTATTCCACTACAAGTGAATTGAAAACAAAAATAGAAGAAATTCTGATAAAAACTGCAGATGACACAAAACTGCAAGAAATAACTAATACAATGAAGTCAAGATTAAGATTTAGCAAATATAAAGATGACTTCAATGGACTGGAATGATGAGTTGGACCAACAAGATAGAATTGGATAGAGAAATATGGTTCAAAAAATAAATTACATGTTCAAAAAATAAATTACATGAATATGGGGCTGGGAAGACCTAAACTGACAATAGTTTACTCCAACAAAAACTGATCATTTTAGTTGATCACAGCCCAAAATAATCCAACAGCTTAACATGGCAAAACAAATAGACAAACAAACAAAACAAAACAAAAAACAAACAAACTTATGTATTCTCTGGTTACATCAATAGAAACATAACTTCGAAATTAATTGGAAGAAACAGTCCCACCAGACCCTGTCCTATTCAGACGTATGGGCTGGCACAATGCTTTGCCATAGACATCATGCAAAAATTACTTGTCACACAAATGAAAGGATACACTACCACATTCTCAGATGAACTTTGAAACTAAGATGGTCAGGGATTTGGAGACTGTTCTCAGAGGAGAAGGCTGAACAAACACGGACTGTTTAACCTGCAAAAGCCTAAGGAGACCCACATGAGAGCAATTTTCAAATATTCAAAGGAATTTCACATTTGGTTTTGCTCCAAAGGAGGGAAAATTTAAGGGTCAATGGTCAGAAAATCTACAGAGAAAAAATTTGGCTCAAATAGCAAATGAGAACTCTACAATCAAGGTAATGGTTGTAAGCCTTCTCTTATTGATGATATTAAAGCAGAGTTGGGTGATCATCCAATCACATCTGTAATGTTCAGGATTTATACCTACATGCATTGGAAAGTAGGCATGGAGGGTATCTCAGATTCCTTCCTACTAGCAATAGGAGATAGAATTCTATGATGCTTCTTGTCTTATTCCTTTAGCTCCAAAAAGAACTTCCCACTTGCTGGAGTTGGCTTGCCAACACGCAAAACCTTGTGCCAGGCAATTTTGGCTCTGGATTTCAAAGAAGCAGCTAACAAAGAATCTGGCCTGCACTGCGATCTATGAAGTGGTAACCTCGTGAAAGGAGGTTCAGTTTTGATTTTTTTGTTTAATTTTCCTTTATGCAAATACCAGGAGAGAAAAGGAAACTGACAATGCCCATGTGGCTTCATGATGGTGGAAGAAAGTCCTGCTGGGAATCGTGATCAAAGCAGACTCTAACCTTGACTTTTCTGGACTGTTTTCTGTTTCTTAATGAACATCAAATCAAATGTTTGGAAAGGAATACCTCTTTAAACTGTACTAAATATAATAGTGACACTGTTTTGTAGTCATACTTAATATGATGGAACCTACAAATCTCAACAGCACCTTCAGCCCTTTATTTGTAGTAACACTATAAGACTTTTCTACTGAAGGAGATTGAAAGTTATGATGGGCTACAGACAGAGAGTGTGGTAGCTCACCTCCACTAGTAAGTAGGCTCCAACAGTTCTTGCCTGCTGTTATTTACATCCTTTTGAAGTTCCCTCACACACAGAATAAGGCTAATCTGTGTAAACAAAAAGATATATTGGAAATGATGTGGTGGCTTTTGAGGTCAGATCATAAAATACATTGGGGTTGCTTCCATGTGCTTTTCTGGATTATCTGGTGAAGGCAGCCATCATATTGCTAAGACACTCAAGCAGCTTAGGTGGCAAGGAACTGAGGCATCCTACCAGAAGTTGTTTCTAATTTCCTGGTTTTGTGAGTGAGCCATCTTGGAAGCAGGTTGTCTAGCCACAGTCAAATGTTTAGATGACAGGAGACCAATTAACACCTTGATGCCAGTTCTCTCATACACCCAAAGTCACAATCACCCAGTTCCTCTGTTCCCGAATTCCTAGATATATACCTTTCAGTTCCCTCAGTTGAACCTTGAACAACACAGGGGTTGGGGAGCCACAGCCATGCAGACTTAAATTTCAGGGGCTGAATCTCCACCACTAACCTCAGGTTGAATGTATAGTTTGGAAACACCCAAATCACCACCACCTTTACAGAAACCTGCTCCTTTACAGGCTGGGATGGAAGCTACATCCATGGGGCCTTCACCATTGCCTACAAGATGTTCATGAGGCTCTCTCATCTTACTGCTTTACCTTCCCATTCCACCCTGACTCTCAATTTCTAATAAGGACTTGTTGAGAAGGATGCAAATATTGGGAAGCAGTGACTCCAGATGTGCTCTTGGACTCAGAAGACCCTGAGACCTTGGGCAAACTACAGTATGCATCTGGTTACCATGTGTAAACTGAGGATCATGAAAGAATCTACCTAGTAAGATTGGGGATCAGCCAAGATGCTCAGGTTGGTAGTGTTCTTAGCAGACTCACTCATCTCTGCTATGCATGAAATAATGCCATTCCTTTCTATTTTAGCAAGTGCAGGCATTTCAGCATTTTCACTATGTTGCTAGTACTCTAAGGTTATCCTTTTTTGCTGCTGGCAAAATTATCCCTGGAAATGGAAGAAATTATATAGGAAAATATATGCGTAAGATTGCTTTAAAATCTGAGGTGAAGGAGAATACACAGGGTGGAAAATGCATGATGAAACATGCCTTGGCATGTTTAACTGGGGGCGTTTTCAACTACTTATTTAAGTAACTCAAATGTAAACCACAGGAAGAAAAGACAGGAAGAGAAAAGTTCTTTGCTCATACCCAAACCAAACACCACAAAATAAACGCTGTCACTCATACTAGAAGATTCTAACTCAGGGTGGAAAGCCTGACCTGGTTGATGAAAGGAACTCAGTCTGAAGGTATTGGCTTACACTGGGCTGGGCTTGAACCCTGACTCTCTGGCAGGCTCAGAAAGCTCAAGAGAAACAATAGGATCTGAGAATTGTCCAGCAAAGCACAAAGCTCCTTCTTGCTTTCAATCCAGGGCCATCCAGAGGTAAAGAGAGCAATTGTGTCTGTCACACCATCTTCCTTTCAGCAGTTGCTGAAGTGTGTCACACTTCTGTGCTTTTTCAGTGTTCCTAGTTCCTCCACACTACCTCTCAACAAAACTGGGGCTCATCTGGAACATCCACTAACTCACATGCTAGGCCTAGGTGTCATACTATGGGGAGAACAGCATCTTATTACAAGCCAATTCCTTAGGTCAGAGGATGAATCACTAAGGCAGGGCTTGGGTTGATGGCCTATGGACCTTCCTGAAGGGACAAACTACCTAGAGAGTTGAATGATGGCTGCTTATTAAAGGGGAGTTTCCCCATCTATGACATAGGACCAACAAGATAGCTGGTGGAATAAAGGATGTTACTACCTTCACCATGCTGTCCTTCAAACACCGCCCACCCACCAGATCTCCCATTTGCAGATAGTCTAAGCAAAACCACACTGTTCTCCATAAGCATAGCTCTAGGATAAGCCCCGTAACATTGCCTCCAAACATGGTGTCTGCTAGCCCAGGCCCTTCTGATTGTATCATTGTGGTGCCACCACCACTGCAAGTATGAAAACTTTCTATCCTGGAGAGGCTCAGGCCTCAGTGTAGGGCAGAGGCTGGGAGTCTGCTTTCTTCAGCCTCTCACCTCCCCCATTTCGCAGACCTCACCAAGTACTCAGAGCAAGAGATGCCTTGGCCCTGAGAAGCCAAATGGGCATTGACTGATGATAGAAATCTGAACCAGAAAGGATCAGCAGGGTAGACAGATGTCTTTTGACGGCAAAGGTGGGTGTGGGAAGGGAGAGGGAACTTCTGTGAGCTCCAAATCCAACCAGAGAAGCTCTAGCTTTGGAAGCAGAGCATACTTATTCCTCCATCTTGCTCCCTTCAACTGAGAGCTGGAGTTTTATTTCTTCAGCCAATTTGGCTGTCTTAGTGCCCAATCCCTTTTACTTTTGTTCCTCTTTGGAATATCAGCAAGAGATGTTTCGAAGAAGAGGGGCAGAGGGAGGGGGCTGGGCTACCACTGTACTGAGAGAGTCTTCTTTTCAATTACCTTCCTGACCACTTCCAATGAATTTTAAAGGGCTGTTCTTTTCTTGGGACATTTTTTCTTTGAACTCCCAGACTTCCCTTCATTGCAAGTTGCCATAATATGAACCAGATTTTTTTTCCCCTCCCTCTTGTTTGCTTAAAAGGTGTTAACTATAAATTAGAGTATCTGAAGAGGGAGGTGTCACATGTGGGGCCTGGGCTCCTCATCCCTGGAGCCCCACAGCTGGGAAGAAGGGCCGGGCCGCCTCTTGCTTTGGCAGCCAGACTCCAAGCCCATGCCAGGGATGATCCCACCCTCCTTTTCAGGGCTATCCAGTTACATCAGTGTACAGAATAGGCCTTGTTTGACTTAAGCATTAAATTTTATTCCTTCTTTTTCCCCCCGGAGGAACAAGGAGTGAAGAGTGGTTTTAAAGGTATACTTCTGAGTTACTTTCCATGCAGTTCTTTCATTCCAAAGGGCATCACAGTTCATTTGCAACATATATCCATCCAATGCTCCCATGTCTGGAGTTCCTCACCTTTGGGGGCTGCCAGTGCATGGCCATGATGGTCACTACACAAGGAGGCGACACCCATCACAGTGTATCTTTTACTGCACTAGGCATCAGATTCCCATCAGAACCTCCGCAGTGACACACTCAGTATAACCCTTCAGGTCTGACTAGCATGCCACTGGGAGTGAAGCAGATAACCATAACCATTATTTTAGGGTAGCTTAGCTTTGTTTAGGTCACCCAAGTTCACAGCTGTCACTCATTATCAATATTTAGGAAACATTCACTGAGTACCAACTGTTTATGAGGCACAGTACTGAACAGTGTCATCAAACACCACTTACAATAATTATGCAATGTACTGTTCACTTGTGGTAGGTAACCCCGTGTTGCTCAACTGCCAATGAGGTATCAAAGAACAAAGGTGACTATAGGTCAGTTTCTGAAGCCCATCTCAAACAGAAGAGTCTGACAACAAAGCACCATGACTTGCAAGAATGAGGTCCTTCTGAGAAAGAGTTTAGTTTTGAATTCCAAAAGGGTTTGGCCTGCAAGATCACCCAGTGCTGGGTGTGAGCATAGGAGGTGCCTGGAGAGAAAAGGCAGGCTCTCACAGGGGCTGTGTTGTGCATAAGGGGCAGAGGTTATCTTAGCCTGATTGGGTTGCCACAACAAAATACTAAAGACTGGTTGCTTAAACAACAGACATTTGTTTTCTTACAGTTCTCTAGGTTATAAATCCCAGACAAGGTCCCACAGAGTCAGTTTCTGGTGAGAACTCACTTAAAATATATATATATATATATATATATATATATATATATATATATATATATATTAAGTGAATATATATATATATAAATATATATATATATTTTTATATATATATATATATATATATATATATATATATATATAAATTTTTTACAGAGAGGAAGAGAGAGGGATAGAGAGTTAGAAACATCAATGAGAGAGAATCATCAATCAGCTGCCTCTTGCACACCCCCTACTGGGGATGTGTCCACAACCAACGTACATGCCCTTGACTGGAATCGAACCTGGGACCTTTCAGTCCGCAAGCCGATGCTCTATCTACTGAGCCAAACCGGTTTTGGCAGAGAACTCACTTCTTGACTTGCACACATCTTGCTGTGTCCTCACACAGCCTTTCTTCCATGTATTTGTGTAATGTAGCACTTTCTCTCTCTCTCTCTCTCTCTCTCTCTCTCTCTCTCTCTCTCTCTCTCTCTCTCAATAGAGAGAGCACACAAACTTCCTGGTTTCTCTTCTTATAAGGGTTCTACCCTCATAACCTCATTTAAACCTAATTACCCCCCAAAGGCCCCTTCTTCAAATACCATCACATTACCATGAGAGCTTCAACATACACACTTTTTTGAAAGGGACAAAATTCAGTCCAGAAAAGGAATAAATGCCTTTGAGAGCTAGGAGAGGAGTGGAGACTGGGAAGGGAAGGGCTGAAGTATGGAAATGGTTTCTTCACAATATGCAGCTCCCCACCAAGCCCAGAGTAGAGACATGGGAGGTGGAATGTCCAGAGAAAGTTGGGAACCAAACAGAAATGTCCAGAGAAAGTTGGGAACCAAAGCTAAGGAGATGCGTGTCATCCTTTCCCTGTGGAAAGTGGGAGCAGGAAGACACATCACTGAGTGTGTCCAGCAACACAAGACAGCTTCAGGAGAGAAGGAACAGTGGTGTGATGAGCTGAGATAGTGGCCTCCAGTACAGCACTAGATAAATGGCCCGGAGCTGGGAGCCTAATGGTAGTATAGGAAGCATCTATAGGCAAAATGGAACTGAGCTAGGGAGAAGGGTATGGATGAGGATTGAGTCCATCAGCCCTCAACTGTGCTGTAAAAACAGCCTGAGAGCTACATCTGCTGACCTTGGAGCAGATGCAGCGAGGACAGAGGGGACACCCAGAGACCCAGGCAATATGGACAATAGTCAACCGGTCAGCAGAAGCCAGCAGGGAAGGACAATGGAGTCAAAGCCTATCCCCCCAACACTTCCTTCTTCACCTTGACTCTCCCAGGAGAACAGACGGAGAAAGGGGAAGAGAGGGGATGCTTGAAAAGGAAGAAGAAACTATGAAGAGGATTTTCCCAAAGAGACTGAGTTAGTCCACCATCCGTGTCCACCCCGGATAGTCATACTACATCAGAGTCCTGATCCACCTCTTTGCATTATCATGTTTTAACATGGGTAGTAGTTTCTTGTGCCATTTTTAAACCTACGTGGTCATTTTCCAAGTGTCTGTAAATCCTATTATGCATGTTTGGCCAAGTAATCTTCCAGATACCAATTGGTGTTCAAATGACTAGTTTTCATTTTCTAGTAGTTTGGGGTCTGAATTTTGTTGCAAATCTATTTCCCTCTACTTATTTCTAAATGGTAGTTTAACTTGAACCCAGTAATAGGTTTTACTGTAAAATTTAACTTCTTTTGCTCACAATACTTTTTACAACTCAAGTTAAACTGATGCCAAAATATTTAAATAGGACAAGAATAACTGATAAGTATCACTGTCCTTTGTGATTTCAACAAATTGGGAGTAATGACAATAATAATACATTGTTTTCTTGAGCATTGACAATGTAGCAGGTGTTGTGCTAGGTGGTTTTCATAGAACTATCTCACTTGATCCTCACAATGACTCAGAAGTAGATTTTATTATTAATTTCATTTCTCTGAGGCCCAGAGAGGTTAATCCACCTGCCCAAGGCCACACAAATAGTGAGTGATTGAACATGGACTAGAACCCAATTCTCACCAACTCAAATCTCATGTTCCTCACATTTTACTTTATGGCCACATAGAAATGATGCCCAATATATCCCCAGATAATCTGGTCAGTCAATAGAATAAGAGTTTCACACTAGTGGTGTTTAATAATAATATATGTCTTTATATCTACAAGAATAACTTTAAAAAACAATCAGTCTATCGGGTCTAGTAATAATGTCGTTTTTCAACATTCGTTTAAAATCTTGCTTGGCGTTGACTTGTATTGACATAACCTTCAAACACGTGGTATCTACAGAACGTGTGAAGTGCAATTAACAAGTTTTGCTTGAAAAAGTTTGTGCTTGGTTTGGTTTTTGTTGCAAAACTAAGGCTAAGAAGATGGCGGATGAAGAGCATGTTCGGCACTGCATGCTTTACGAGTTCCAATTAGGAAGAAAAGCAAGTGAGGCTGCAAAAAACATCTGTAGTGCTCTTGGTCAAGATGCAGTTAGTGCCAGAAAATGCCAGCGTTGGTTTGAGAAATTTCGCGAGGGAAATTTTTCGTTAGATGACAAGAGTGGTCGAGGCCGTGTGTCCAATTTTGATCAAGAAGCTCTTCAAGCTCTTTTGGTGCAAAATCCTCAAATTACCCAACAAGAGCTTGCGACAACTTTAAATTGTTCACAAAAAACAGTTTCCAATCAATTGCATGCACTTGGCAAAGTCCAAAAGTTTGGAAAATGGGTTCCTCATGAGTTGACCGACAACAACCGTAATCAAAGAGTCACAATTTGCAGTTCGCTCCTCTCTCGTCAAAACCGTTTGCCGTTTTTAGAGCAAATTGTTACCGGAGATGAAGAATGGGTGCTGTATGTTAATTTGAAAAGGCGGCCTCAATGGTTGGACAAAAATGAGGCTCCGCAGCCCACGCCAAAACCTGACTTGCATGCGAAAAAAGTGATGTTGTGTGTTTGGTGGAATTTTAAAGGAATTCTTCATTATGAACTTTTACCATCTAACCAAACCATTACAAGTGCAGTGTATAGTGCCCAATTGGAAAGGTTAGCCCAAGCTTTAAGAGAAAAAGAACCCGCGCTGATTAATCGGAAGGGCGTAATTCTTCACCACGATAACGCACGACCGCATACTGCAAGAATCACTGCTGAAAAACTGCGCAAGTTGGAATGGGAAGTTCTCCCTCAACCTGCATATTCTCCTGATATTGCCCCTTCCGATTACCATTTGTTTCGTTCTTTGCAAAACTTTCTTCTTGGAAAAAAATTTAATAATGAAGAATGCCTCAAAAATGCATTGACCGAATTTTTTGCATCAAAATCACAAGAATTTTACAACAGAAGGATTGAAATGCTTCTTGAGCGTTGGGCACAAGTAGTAGAAAACAACGGCAACTATATTGTTGATTAAATTTTGTTGTATTGTTTAAATAAATTCGATTTAAAAAAAAGTATTAGAAAACGACATTAATTATTACTAGACCTAATAGTTACTAACTCATCCCAATACATAAGCCTTCTCCATCTCAATAGCTAAGTCATAGTTTGGCAACTGAGTCTCCTATGTGATGATCACCTCAGAGTATATGATCAACGTGAACAGTGTTGGTCACAGACTGGGTCTCCTGGGGCAGTGCTGAGGCTGCCCACTGGTCAGGCAGGCATACCCAGGTAAGACCAGCTACTCTGCTTTGGAGTTTGCCTGCTGTGGTTGGCCCAGCAGGGACCTGGGATTTGAAGGAAAATGAACAGATGGCAAGGGGATTCCTATGTAATCATCAAATGTGTTTACAGCCAGTCCCCAGTTTTCATCACCTTTCCTTTAATCAATCCATTCACCCAGCCATGCCAGAAAGCCACCTGTATTTAACTTTCACCACCTTGATTCAAGAATTTGTCAGTTTCTACCAGGCTGTTAACATTACCAGTCAACTGTTGCCCGGTCAATGTGTGAGTGCCATCTAGATGTGAACGGAGATAACTGCATGCCACAATGGGCAAACATGCTACCACACAGTTCTTTTTTAGCCTCTTTCACAAGTTCTTGAAGAGAAAGCAGGAAGGACTGCGTTAAGATCCTCAATACACAACTCTATACTGGGCATTATATCTAGCAAATCATGCAAATATAGCTTCTGCTTTTGAAGACATATTTAGGTAAGCCTGGAAAAAAAATTGAATGAATCTAATTTCTATTACTCCAAAATCATAGAGAAATTACCAAATGTCTAGAATGTTAAGGGAGTTACAATTGACATAAGGGTAAGCTGTTTCCCCAAAAATTTCTGCCACTAAATTTCAGGTAAATTTGGGCAAATGACATCTCTCTGGGCCTCAGCCCTCTCAACACTGTCTTCTCAATATTCTCTCTGAGGATGTTGAACAGTGTGATATAAGCCATTCTTATAAGGCTTAGTTCTAGGATATAGCACAATACTTCCACGTGACAGCTTTTAATGGTTGCTATTTTGTTTCAAGCTAGCAGATGCTATACAAATAAGGATTATATTATCTTGAGACCCTTTAGAGGTGAGATAGGCACTGCCTAAATGCCTGCACATGAATCAGATTTCTCTTTTTCCTAATTGAGAGACCCTCACAATGTTGGTGTCAACAATGTCCCCATAAGACCAGATGCCACCAGAAGTCAATGAGGTAGAACCTCTGAGTAACCATTTATTTATCTGAGGAAAAGACACTATCCCAGTTGACAAGTACCTCTAGAGATAAGAAAAGCACTAGAGTATTTGCTTATCTACATCAGCAATGATGAAGACTTAAAGAAAGGAAGTGATGATGGTAAGAAGGGGGGTGAAGAGCAAAATACGAAAACCTATTAAGGAGGTAGTTTACCTTATAACCTCATCATCATGGGATGTGGTGGGGACAAAAAAAGAGGAACTGAAGACGACTCTTATATTTCTGGCCTGGGTGACAGTAGGGATTGATTGCTCATGGAGATACAGGAAAAAGCATCTACCAGTACGATAGTAAGAATAGAATAGGGAAGGGATTTGAGGGAATTATAAAGTAAATTCAATTTTAATTACCCTGAGATTTATGTCCTTGTTGGAAATCTAATTGGAACTATTCAGCCTGAAGCTGCCAAGGGGGTATAGTATGGTCATGCTTGGCAATAGTTCGTCACACTACAGTTCGTGTTTTGATGAACAGAGAAGGCACAGTACCTCAGGACCCCATGCACTGTCATGGGCCATGTTTCTATCTTATAGTCAGAACTTTCTGAGGCTTGAGCATGAAGCTAGATCCTCACTTGTTCCAAGTCAGTCAAACAGTGATTCCACTCCTCTGAACTTCAGATTTGATCTTAGCACCAGAAAGATTGGAAGGGTCACCTGAAAAAAAAAAAAAAAAAAAAAAAAAGAGAACCTCCTTCTGATTAAACTGATGGGGATCAGAACAAGGATTCTGGGAGTGCTGCTCTAAATGGGACACACCTTTACATGTGGCCATGAGGTCAGAATTATCCAAGTAAAACCTGGTGAAGAATGAACAGATCATATGATGCCAGTACTCCAGGTGAACAGTGTTGCTTTCTATGGTGATCTCCTGAGTGGCGAAATAAAGGGTCCATTTTCCCACTAGAACAAACATCTTTTGAGCAAGTACTATGTGCCGACTCATTGTGTTAGTCAGTGGTCACTAGTTTGAGGTGTTTCTAGGCATCCATGGGGAGGCAGACATGTAATTTAAAAAGGACAGTAAAGAACTGCAGATGTCATGAGGGAAGTCTTTGGGGGGCAATAGAGAGAGGCATCCACCTTCTCCTGGGACCAAGAGCAATAGTGCAATAGAAGAAATGACACCCAAGCTTGAGTCTTTGCTTTGTAAAGAGGAGAAGAGACATTTCAGGCAGAAGAAGGGGCAAAGCTGAGAGACATAAAATAGAGACATGGCCTGTTCAGAGTGGTGTGGTTGGCTGGAGTACATATTTTCAGAGTAGAGAGGTAGACAGAGGCTGGATTCTGGAGCATGCCATGCTAAGAAGCTTAGACTTTATCTGTGGACAATAGAGATGGGCATGGTAGGCCCAGAAGCAGGGGAATAACTTATTCTGATTTAGATCTTAGAACCTGTATGGCATCAAAGTGAGAGCTGAAGTGAAAGAGAATAAAAAAAGAGGCAGGAAGTCCAGTTAGGAGACCTCTGTAGTGGCCCAAAAAACAAAAGACTGAAGATTTAAAATAAAGACCTAAAATGAGAGGACAAGGAAGGAATGGACACAGGACACTTCAAGGACACAAAACCATGATCACCACTGGATGTGGGGAGGTGAGAATGAGGAAGGTGCCCAGCTGGCTCTGGCTTGGAGATGGGAAGAATGGTTCCACTTGCCAAAATCAGAAATATAGAGAATGAGCAAGGTGGGAGGGAAATATAGATCACGTTGGGCATTTTCAGGTAGAAATGCACAAGAGTGAATTAGCTCAGGAGAGGGTACGTTGATTCTCCTGATAAATTTCTGTCTTCTGACCAAAGATTAAATGGATAAGCAACCAGACAAGTTAGGAATGTCACTTGTGGCCAGAGATGGTGTCAGTCTAGGACTCTTCAGATTGACTGCTTTAGACACTCCACTGACTTCTTCAGAATGACTGGTTCACAGTATCGTAGACCGAAAGATATCCAGACATGATCTTGTCCAAACCTGCACTCAGTTTAAATACTCTTCTCCAGCACCAGGTTATCAGTTTGCCCACACTCTGCCTGCACATCTCTCAATGTGCTTGCCCCCACCCCCTCTTCCTCACCCCCGACCCGTTTATCATACATTTACTGGCACTCACACCATTTTTAATGGGGAAGCCATTACTACATGAAGTGGGCCATTCCACTGTTGGAAAGTTCTTTTTATAGGAACATTTTTTTTCTTTTTATGTTGACAAAGGGTCTGTTATCTCAGAAACTACCATCTTGGCCTTGGATGTTGATATGATAGACATTTATAATTGAGAAAAAAGCATCTGATCTTCAGGAAACCCATATAACAGAAGGGATACATGGCAGTCTTTACTTCTAGGATTTGCCTCAGGCTCTTTCTTCTAAAAAATAAAATAAAATAAATTAGAATCACTTGAAGAGCATTTGCAGTGAAGATTTCATTTAAAAATTACACTTGTCCATTGCAGTTTCATTAAATAGAAATGTTAACTATTTATGCAGTGTTTGCTGTAGAAGGGAATAGGGTAGGAGATGGCTTTAAATATGGCACCTTTTATGCCTTTTTAAAGAATAGAAAATAGAGCCAAAATCGGTTTGGCTCAGTGGATAGAGCTTTGGTCTGTGGACTGAAAGGTCCCAGGTTTGATTCTGGTCAAGGGCATATACATTGGTTGCGGGCACATCCCCAGTAGGGGGTGTACAGAAGGCAGCTGGTCGATGTTTCTCTCTCATTAACGTTTCTAACTCTCTATCCCTCTCCTCTCCCTTCCTCTCTGTAGAAAATCAATAAAATTTATTATAAAGAAAAAAAAGGAATAGAAAATGAATTTTTTTACAAGTGACCTGGGAGGCAGCAGTTCTGCAACAGCCCAGCAGGGGGCCTGGGAGTGACAATGTATAGTTTCTCCCCACTCTAAACTGAATATACATTTTTTACTGGACTATTTCAATGTTTCCTCTTTGCAAAAATTAAGGTTATCCCTCTTCATTTCCAATTCTGAAATACACTGTGGCTGCCAAGAAATGTCAAGAGCAATGTTTACATCTTGGAGGAGAGGGATATGTTTCTCTTTTAAATGACAGGTGGAACCCCAGTTGAGCAGAGCTAACTCGGGAACTTGCAGTATAGGCAGAGAGGACAGCTTCTTCATTTGGACACAGACAGTATTTCTGAGCAGCTCAGGGAAGTCAGGAAAGGAAGGGGAAACACACGACAGGTCTCAGAACTAGTTCAATACTCCCCCCCCCCCCCAAAAAAAAGGGCTTTAAATGCAAATAAATAAATAAATAAATAAATAAATAAATAAATAAATAAAACAGGGCAAATCTTTCATTCACCCCTCCAATTCTGTATTTTGATGGATTACAAGCATACAGAAAAGTTGCAAGAACAGTTCAATAAAATCCACACATTACAGATTCAAAGAATATTTGCCATACATGCAAGCTCTGTCTGCTCCTCTCCTCTCCTATTGCTCAATTCTATCAACATTTCTTAAGTACTTAAAGCTCCATCAGGCTTTCCTCAAGGGGCTTATTGTTTATCAGGGAGGTCAGATATGAAAACAAATATGGGCACTACAATCTAATTAGAGCAGAAATTGTGTCAAAACCAGAAATTGTGGAGACTGGGTCATAGTACAAAGAGCAATGATGGCCCATCCCCAGAACCAGGAAATGCTTCCCAGAGGAGACCTAAATGAGAGGTGGAGGGAAAAAAGGATTTCAATGCAGAGGGAACAGGGTAGAAAGGCAAGGAGATCAGTCATGTGTGCAGGGGCTGAACAGAATTTTGTTTTTCTTGTTTTAAATCTTCTGCTTCTGTCTCCTCTCTTCATGCCGAGAAGCAACAAGAGTTAACAGAGTATGCTCACTATGTACGCCTGTTGTGTCTAAGGGCCTCATACACATCTGCTCATTTAATCCACATATCTTTGCCAGGTGAACGTCATTATCAGCCCATGTTACAGAGTGGAAAATGGAGATCAGGATACTCAAGAAATTTGACAAAGGAGACCCAGCTTGTGAGTGGCGGAGTAAGTGATCACTTCTGCACTTTACATGAAAAAAAAAAAAAAGATTTTAACGAGGAAGGGAGAGGGGGATAGAAATATAGAAACATCAATAATCTATACTAATAAAAAGGATAATATGCTAATTAGACCAGAAGACCTGGATGTCCTTCCAGACAAAGCCATGGTGGCAGGGCCGAAGCAGAGGCAATTAGGGGCAATCAGGCCAGAAGGGGAGGGCAGTTGGGGGTGTTTAGGCTGTTAGGAGGGTAGTTGGGGGTGAGCAGGTCGGCAAGGGGGGGCAGTTGGGGGTGATCAGGCCAGCAGGCAGAGTGGTTAGGGACGATCAGGCAAGCAGACAAGTGAGTGGTTAGGAGCCAGTGGTCCTGGACTGCGAGAGGGATGTCCGACTGTCGGTTTAAACCCCTGAGGAGTCCCAGATTGGAGAGAGTTCAGGCTGGGTTGAGGGACTCCCCCCTTCCCCCCCAATGCACGAATTTCATGCACTGGACCACTAGCGAGAGAAAATCATTAATTGGCTGCCTCCTGCATATCCCCCACTGGGGATTGAGCTTGCAACCCAAGTATGTGTCCTTGACCAGAATTGAACCCAAGACCCTTCAGTCCACAGGCCGACATTCTATCCACAGAGCCAAACCATTTGCACTTGACATTCTTAAAGCTCTTCAGTCAAAACACTTTTCCCAAGGCTGCCTGACACTTCCTCCCATCTTTCTTTCCTGCACCCACCCAAGTCAGCTGGGCAGTAGCTTTCTCAACCCCAGTGTCTTTTCACGCAGAATTATTTCCTTCAACTGAGCCTCATAAAAGCCACATTTTATGTTCACATCAGGACATAGCTCTGGTTACTCACTGTTCCCATGACACGTTGCTACCTCACTGTCATTGGCAGTACTGCCCTCATGATGCCCTGCCCCCCAGCTGAGCTCAGAATCTATAAACAAGACAACATTCAATTCTCTTAGAATTTAATGAGGTGGTTTCAGCATATCTATATTTAAGAGGGTTGAGTCTTGGAGAAATGTTGGGACCTGCTCAAGATAATTCGGTTAGTGAGTTCAACACACACCTGATTTGGGAAGGGTCAAGGAGGACTGAACTAAAAAACTAGATTCAGAATTAAGTCTGAGGGCAAACAGCGGTTTCGTTTGCATGTTCATACACAATATCCCTCAAGTGTTATTGACAGTTCTTGGTGTCATTAAGAAGATAGCACTCTCCTCGAACTAGCTGATTTGGCTCGGTGGGTAGAGTGTCAGCCTTTGGCATAAAGGGTCCCAAGTTTGATTCCAGTCAAGGGCACATGCCAGGGTTTCGGGCTCAATCCCCAATCAATGATTCTCTCACATCATTGATATTTCCATCTCCCTCTCCCTCTCCCTTCCTCTCTGAAATCAATAAAAATATATATTTTAAAAAAGAATACATCACCCTCCTAACTCAAATTTTCCCATTATTATCTTCATCACTCCACTTCCACTTATTTTAATTCTGGCCTATTTAGTCTATCTCCAGTCCTAGTTTCCTTAGAAGCTGCTTTTAAGGACATGTAATTTCATTACAGAACACTAGATATCACTATCAACCAGTTATACTAAACAGCCCTTCTAAAGGTATCAGCTAAAAAGTCATCACTAGAAGTGAATATTCAAGTCATATTTACTTGATACTGTACTACATAATCTATAAGAACTGGAAAAGTGACAATACACATACTTCTTACAAAACAGTGAATGTTCTCTAGCCTCACTCAGAGGGCTTAAAAATTTATTTTATTTTTTTTTTAGAACTATTTTTTTTTCTTTTTACCATGTGAGAAATATTAGCAAGAATACATTAAACACCATTGGTACACCAGACACTGTACTTTGTTTATATTGTATACTGGAAACCTCTCATTGTATGAAGTATTAGATTAGGCTTTTAGAAACTGATTCGAAACCCAAAAGATAAAGATTTTTCACCTAGTAAAAGCTCATCCTAGCTCTCTCAAGATTGACAAGCATACTTGAAGGTTTTGCCAAGTACAAGTTTTGGGAAAACAAGGCTAGTATTTGGATACCAAATGTTTGAATCCAAGGTCTTTTTACATATATGATTATATTCACTCCCTTTGAATGGCAATCATGGTTAATACTGATCTTCCTTTCTTAGTCCTTTTGGGTGAGTTTGGACATAGAGCAAAAAGCGTCTTTTCTACCGCCATCCTTCCAGGATTTGGTTAGGAGATAGGTTTATATCTTTAAATGCTACAATTACTAGTTTTTTGCTGATAACTTTGAAAACAAGATAAGAGAAATAAGTAGGGGAAAATGTAAAATCAAGAGATGGGTTGATTAATTATAAAAAGTTTGGTAGGATCTGTATAAAATTAAACTCATAGAAGATACTGCCCATATTCTAAATGACAGAAAATGGTACCAGCAATCCAAACCCCCACCCATTTTGTTCTGAAAAGCAAAACAAAATTTTTTGTGTGTATTTTTCAATTAATCTATCTACCAATTTTGTCATTTGGAGTAATCTTCATATTTGTGACTTCTGCCATACAGTCCTAAAAATTAATGAAACATAAGTTTTGCAATTAAGTAAAAACTTATTGTAAATATGAAGTCTTGTTAATCTCTTAAAAACAGATGTTTTTTTCCAAGTGATAAACAAAGAACCATTTGCATCTGAAGACCATGAGTGCCTGAGCTCTAAGCAAAGAGCAAGCTTACCTTGCATAAATTTAAATGCCACAATATTTTATTTCTGTCAAAAATGTTTGTTTTTGTATTCAACATGTAGACTAATGGAATAGACTAGGAAGCCGTCACACATACATACACATATACATACATACTGATAGACAGACAGACATATCTACATACATACCAAGAATAATAAAGAGCAAGCCCCAAAACAGCATGGGAAAGATTTATTCTATTATGGTAAAGGCATACTGGGTAACCAGCTGGAAAAAAAAAGTAAAATTGAATCCGTACTTCACATGATAGATACCTTAGGGTAAATTCCAAAATGGATTAATATAAAATGTAAAAATGTAAAAGCATAGAGTCAGTTTCTGAAAGAAGACACAGGAGAATTTTTCCTTTTACTTCGGAGTGCAGAAAAAATCTTTTTTAAGGCACAAACTGTAGGGTGATAAAAGTGAACATTACTAAATTCACCACTTAAAAAATACATGACAAAAATAATGAAACCCCATGCAGATAAGTAAAAAACTACCTAAAAACAAGGCAAAACAAACAAAAAAAAAATCCCTGCAATATATCTAATAAAAAATTCTTTCATTTCCAAATTAAGAAAGATCAACAAACTAAATATAAAAACAGATCACATACAAGAATGAAAAGGGTTCCTGGGTCAAAAGGATACATGCTCTTCAGAGCTAGGTCTCCAATAGGGCAGGCGAGGTGGCTAAGGCACAAAATTTAAGAAGATCCTGAGAATTTCATATAACTTAATGCCTCCTTAAATTGTGCCCCCTCCCTCCTCTTATTCCAGGCCCTGTGGTTCTTAAACATGAAAAGATGTTCAACCTCACTGAAAATAAGATAAATCCAAATGTAAACTACTCAAAATGCCATTTCTCACTAATGGGATTGGCAAAAATCCCAATATAGTTCAGCATACCACCTCAGACATTGCTGGCAGGGTTATTAGATGTTTCAACCATTGGAGAACAAATGGCCACCCCTACGTCTGCTGGCCTGATGCCCTCACTGCTCCCCTCCCGGCCTGATCACTCCTAACAGCTTCTGCCTGTTGGCCTGATTGCCCCCTAACTGTTCTCCCCTGCTGGCCTGATATCCCCTAACTGCCTCTGCCTTGGCCTCCACCACCATGGTTTTGTCTGGAAGGACATCTGGAAAATGTTTGGTCTAATTAGCATATTACCCTTTTATTAGTATAGATAAGATTAAAAAAAAAGTGTTTTCATATAGCACTTTTCTCATCAAATACCTATTTCTACCTAGATAGGTAGAAATACATACATACCTACAAAACCTCCAGATAGTTTCTAAGGCTTTTCTATCACACTAGCAATGCTATTCACAATTTGGTTTGCCCTGACTCTGGCTGAAATTTAATTGAGATGCCCTAAATTGTTGTTAGGATGATGGGCTTTCCCTCCTGTCTTTGCTCAAACTTCCTGGCTCTGCTGGAATCATCATCAGGCTTAACAGCTTGCGTTTTAAAAAAGTCTGATCCTATGACAGTGTCACCAGTAAGAGCATGAGCTGACTAGCAAGAATGTGCACAGGGACCAAAGAGAAAGGGGGCCACTGCTCCCGTGGCCTTGCTAGTCTGATAGAGAGCCTGTGTTTTCTGTATGCAGCACTCGTTTCTGCACCCCGGGAATTCTGTTCTATGCCTGTGAAACTTGGACTAAGCAGGCACATAGTGAGCACTGTGCCACTCTGCAGTGTGTGTGCCATAATGGAGCCTACTCAGGCGGGGCTTCCAGTCTGTGTTGGGTGTAGGCGCAGGGATGGTGTGTTCTGCTGAAACTCCTACCATTTTTCAGCCCCAGTCCAGTCACCAGCCCTGCCAATCTGGAGAGAACACTTCTTTAGTTCCCTTTGGAGGGAATGCTGCCCATTTAAGGAAACCTAGTGTGGAGGAACCCTAAATTTCTCTCTCTTCTGACACTTTGATGTAGGAGGGCCACCAGGAGGGGTGGATTGGAACTTTAAACATCTTAGCCCCTCTTACTGAGCAGCCCCTCTTTTCTCTATTGAGTACTAGAGATCTCTGACCCACAACCCTGCTATTGATCCATTATTTCATCCAGTTTCCAGGGCAGTCTTTCTGGGCCTTGAGGATGACTGAATGGAGCCGGTGGAGGGCTTTCTATTGCCAATGCCAGCATGTGTTCAAGAAGATGTATGGGCACCAAGGAGGAACTAGGTATGGCCCCATCAGGAGGAGGCCCAATTAACAGGCAGAGAGAAGGGAGAAGGCACAAAATGATCACCCCCACATCTGCCAGCTCCTGAGTACTGCACATGTACTGGGTCCTGGCTGGAGACTTGGTCTACTTTTTCTCCAAATCCCAGGGTTTGCAAGGTCCGTAAGTAGTTTTGCTTCCACTTGTTACCTCCACCTGCCCTCCCTGGAGACCTTCCCCTACAATCCATGTGAGTCTCCCTACCACTGCTCACTGCTTCAGTTCTAATTAACTTCAAAACACTCACCAAAATGTGTAATTCTTGCTTGTTAACTGGCCTTTTCTCTTTATTACTTTCTCCATTACATTTTAAGCTCAATGTGGGTAGGAACCATGTTAATCTTTTCCACTGTTTTATCTACAATACCTAGCCCAGTGTATGGCAACAAGCAGTTAAGATTATTTGTTGAATTAATTAATAATTATATATTGCTTTTGTTGTTAATTAATAGACAATCAATAATGATAATAATAAGTACGTATTAATAAAAAAATCTAAACAACCCCTGCTGGTGTGGTTCAGTGGTTGAGCGTTGGCCCATGAACCAGGAGGTCATAGTTTGATTCTGGGTGGAGCACATGCCTGGGTTTTGGGATTGACCCCCAGACATGTAGGAGGCAACCAATGTTTCTCTCTCGTCACAGATGTTTCTATTTCTCCCTCTCCCTCCTTTACTTTCTTTGAAATCAATAAACATATTAAATAAATCAAAACAGAGTTTTTATGTCAGGTAGTGGTCCCAATGTTTAAAAATGAGAAAAATCATAGATAATTGAAAAGAAGTTCATGCAATCAGGTAAATTTCATCAGGTTCACTTTAGATTTAGAAGAGGTCTTGAGAACAGGGCCTGGGTTCTAAAATGTCAATACTTTGTTAACCCTATTCTTGATTCTTACAGGAAGGAGGTTTCACAATCAGTTTTTGACTTTTTTGTTGTTGTTCACTCATCTATTTTAAGAACATTATTGAATAACTTTCATATGTTAAGCACTATGGATACAAATATATCAACACTCATTCTCTTTTAGAAGTTCAGGCACATGTCAATACAATAACTATAACTAAAATATAGCATCTTAATAGTCACAAGCAGAAAGACTTTTAGAACACAGTTTGATGGGGATAGGAATACAAGATGGAGTCCACAAAGTGTCACATTAGCTTGAAATTCAAGTAAAGTAAAAGCTCTCCACATTGCTTCAAGGGTGAACTATGCAAATGTCTAGGGAAGGGGAGAAACCTCACCTAAAGTCATTATTCTCTAAGTCTCCTTCAAGTAATGACAGAACTCTAAGCAAAGTCCATAAAATAAAGCATCTAACCAAGAGAAATTGGAAAAGCAACTTAGGGTAATCAGGCAGGCAAAAGAGCAGGGTCTGTTTGGCTCTGAACAGCAGAGCAGCAGTTGCTAAAAAAGGAGGATGGAAATCTGGTGCCTGAACACCCACTGGACACACAGATGCCTAGTCAGGGCCACGCACAGGTCCAGAATTTGTCTCAGAATATTCAGAAACAGTTACCTTGCTTTAATTTATGAAATAAATCTGAAACTGTCTGCTGATGTGTCTGGATGGAAGCCTAGTGATGTTCCGGCTGAGGAGATATGAAAGGCCCCATGCAGTGTGCTTGGAGGGTAGGCCACAGGTGTGCCCTGCTTGGGGAGGCACTGACTAGGAAGGAGAGAGGAAGTGGGGGGAAGAAGGGGCCCTTTCCCCTCAACAGAAGGTGCCATGGGAGCATGCACTCACACTTACTTAGGTTTGTCCTGTATTAGCTCTGAAGGGACTCAGGAAATTCAGAATGAGCAAAATTAAAAATGAGATGAGAGAGACACGAGTTTGGATGCCAAGAAACTCCCTAACCTCCAAGACATTGGGTTCTGAGGATTTGGCCAAGGGGACTTAATGCCACTGTTTTATCTGCACTGAACTGTTCATTCCAGCCCAAACTGAGACTGTGCTACATTTAAGACTAATTGCATTTGCTGAAATCCACTAGATTGAGTCATCAAATACCTTGACTCACTTACTCAGTTTGCTAAAGCTAAGTGCCTGGAATTGCTCCCCGGATGGCTGGGTGGCAGGAGGGGTGATGGGAACAAATAGCTACAAGAAGTGGGAACAGAAGAATAGAACAGCACACAAGGGGGTGAGCCAGGGCTTTTGAACAGAGCTCATGGGACGGGCACAGCACAGCACTCCAGGTTGACAGGACAGAGTGTGCATTCCCCTGGAGGCACAGCCTGCAGCCTGCTTGGTCACGGAGAAACACGTTGCAGCCTGGCCAGCCCTGGGGGCCCAGGGAGGCCTGGCAGCAGACAGTGATGAAGGGCCTGGCCTTTATTCCATAGGCACTGGGGCGCCAGAGATGGAATTTAAGCACAGAAGAGGCATGTCCTGATGTGTGTTTTAGAAAGACAGTCTTTTTTGGAAAGAGGCAGGGAGAAAAATAAACTCAGAATTGGGGAGACCTGAAGCACATAGGTTTCTCCCATTAAATAGAAATGACACTTTCTGTTTTAAAAGTCAATATTTTGGAATTCTCAACTGAGGGTATTTTCCATTGGTTTTTAGAGAGAGTGGAAGGGAGAGAGAAAGAGAGAAGCATTGATGTGAGAGAGACATATTAATTGGTTGCCTTCCAACATGACCCAACCAGGGCTGGGGATCAAGCCTGCAACCTAGGTACATGCCCTTGACCGGAATCGAACCCAGTACCCTTCAGTCCCCAGGCCTTAGCTCTTTCCACTGAGCCAGGTAGGGCTTAAAAGTCAATATTAATAGTCAACCCCTATGCAGCACTTAGTGCACATGTGTCAAACACAAGGCCCGCGGGCCAAATCCAGCCCGCCAGGCCTTGCAATGTGGCCCGCACAGCGCTGTCATCACTGCACTCCGCTGTCAGTTTATGACATTGTCAGTTTATGACTGTTCAGTAAAGGCCCGCGATTTAGGCTGGATTTTAGATTTTGGCCCCTTCTCTGATTGAGTTCGACACCCCTAACTTAGTGTGTCCAAGTCATCTCATCCTTTCAACAGTCTTCTGTAAAACAGGGATGAAAATTCCTATTGATGGACTGATTCTGAAGACAAATGGACTGATGAAACAATTGTGGAGTAAGGCACAGAGCAGTGTCTGGCACATGCAGATTCTAGTGCCTTGCTAGCCTGCATCAGCTCCAACATCTTCCTTTGAGGTTATGCATCAGTTTTGCAATGCAGAGGACTGCTCCTTTACCACCAAAGGAGCAGCATTTTGGGGTGGATCTCACAGTGATTCTGACTCCATATCATCTGGCTCTGGAGCCCTGAAGTTTCTAGAAGGCTAGGGAGTGAAGGTTAGTGTTTTGGTAGTCATTACCCAAATGACCTTGTTCTTTCAAATGCCTGCTAAACCTTTGAAGGCAAGGTTTTCTTTATTTGTATTAAATAGTGAGCAAAAATAATAAATACACATTTAACTATAAAAATTCAAAAAATTGGAGGAGAAACCAAGATGCAGGCATAGGGTAGACACCCAAATGCAGCCTACCACAACAAATTTGAATTTAGAACTGAAAAACAGGGGAGGCATTGCCCTGAAGTGCCAGACGGCTAGCTGAGAGGAGGCTCTGCCATCTGGGAAGGAGAGAGAAGGCACGCTGAACCTCAGGAACTGTGAAGGTACAGAGAACTGTGCGCACGAAAAGGCACTGGCTTACTCCGCGCGGGGAGGGGAAGGGCTGGACAGAGATTGCTGCTGGCTTACTCCCGGCTTGCAGAGAGGGCGGGCCGGGCTGAGTTCGCTACTGGCTTACTCCTGGTGCGCGGAGAGGGCGGACAGCTAACACACAACTGGCTTTCTTGTTCGAGAGGAAAACAGAATCAGCCTATTGCTCTGATAGATGGCCCCAGACAGGGAGAGGCCAGACTGTCAGGCAGTGGGCAGAGATCTCGTGGAGGTGTGTGAAGCCAGAGGCCATTACTGAGGGACTTGGGGAGGAGCTCAAGGGAAAACAAAGTTTGTCTGCACCAACCCGAGACTCCGCCCCATCTCTGGCTGAGCACAGAAGCTCTCCCAGAGGCTGGCTTTCTCTAAGGAGGGACTGGCAGGAACCCAAAGCTTGTCTGTGCCTTTACCAAAGAGGTTGCGCGTGTCTGCAACCAATCTTCCAAAACTCTCCGAGAACAGGTCTTTTCTAAGGCCAGACTGACAGGGAACCAAAGATTGTCTGAGCCACCCCGAGACCCCGCCCTATCCAAGTGGAGTACAGAAGTCCTCCTAGCTGAGACTCTGCTCATCCTCACAGCCAATTGGCTTGGAGATCAACGCTTCCCAGTGATACCAACAATAAGCAAGGCTTAACAATAAGACTGCACACACAGCCCACAAAGGGCTACATCAAGACTGTCCACCGCAGGTAACTGGGAAGGCTGTGCTACTGGGCTCTACCAGAACACCTAGAACACAAAGCTATTCCATCAAATCAGGGAAACAACTAAAATGCAGACAAGAGGAAGGAGACAAAAGAAGGAGATGGAGGAAGAGAAAAGATTGGACATTGAGTTCAAAACTACAGTTATAAGGTTATTCAAGAATATCCTAAAAAAGGCCGATAAAATAAATGAGACCTATGAGGATATGAAAAGGGAGCAACTAGAAATAATAAGGGATCAACAAGAAATGAAGAAAACATTGTCTGAAATAAAAAATATTATACAAAGTCCTAAAAACAGACAGGAAGATCACAAGAATCAAGACAAAAACTTAGAACACGAAGAGCCAGAGGACACTCCTCTGCAGAAGGGAGAAGATAAGAGAATCCAGAAAGTTGAAGACACCACATGACCTCACTCATTTGTGGATAATAAAGAACATTATAAACTGATGAACCATAAGATAGATATAGAGACAGTATATCAACAAGTAGACTGTCAAGTTACAGCGGGGACGGGAGGAAGATCTGGGGGAGATAATAGATCAACCGAAGGACTTGTATACATGCATATAAGTGCAACCAATGGACACAAAACTCTGGGGAGGGAGGGGATGTGTGGGAGGGAGGGAGGGGGTCAAAAAAAATCAATAAAATATATTAAAAAAAAAAAAAAAAAAAAAAGATAGTGTAAGAAACCTCTGGGACAATTTCAAGCGAAACAACATCAGAATTATGGGGATTCCAGAAGAAGAGAGAGAGCAAGATACCGAAAGAATACTGGAAGAAATAGCGACAGAAAACTTCCCCCACCTGGGGAAATAAATAGACTTACAAGTCCAGGAATCCTGCAGAACCCCAAACAAAAGGAATCCAAGGAGGACCACACCAAGACACATCATAATTAAAATTCTAAGAGCAAAAGACAAAGAGAATATTAAAAGCATCAAGAGAAAAGCAGGTAGTTACCTATAAAGGAACACCCATTCGATTGTCAGCTGATTTCTCAACAGAAACCATGCAGGCCAGATGGGAATGGCAAGAAATATTCAAGGTGATGAATAGCAAGAACCTACAGCCAAAAATAATCTACCCAGAAAAGCTATCACTCAGAATCAAAGGACATTTAAAGAGCTTCACAAATAAAAAAAAGCTAAAAGAGTTCATCACTGCCAAACCAGAATTATATGAATTGCTGAAGGAGGTTATTTAGGAAGAGGAAGAAGATAAAGATAAAAATTATGATCAACAAATACATAACTATCAACTAGTGAATCTAAAAACCAAGGGAATTAAAAAAATCTGATGAACAATATTAATTGGTGAATATAATAGAATCAGAGGTATGGAAGGGGAGTGGACTGACGATTCTCGGGGAAAAGGGGAGTGAAGGTGCGGGAGGAGACTGAACAAAAACTGTGCACCTATGGATGAGGACAATGGGGGATGGGGAAAGGACAGAGGGTGGGGTGGGAACCTGGTGGAGGGGACCAATGGAGGGGGGGAAGAGGATCACATTTGAAATAATCTGAACAATAAAGATTTATTAAAAAATAAAAATATATAAAAAATTCAAAAAATTTCAGGCAGAGTTTAAAGTTCTGATCATGTTAAAAACATTACAGTACAGTTAATGTGATGCTTAAAGATTTGGAATTATTACGGTGATATCTGTTAATTAGACATAAATGCTTTCATTCCCAAAAATGGTAATAATGACTGGGCAGGGCTGGAAGTGTCTCAGAGACTGCTCTGAAGAGGGCGGGGTGTTACTATTTGATGTCCAGAGGGAAGGGGTCTGGACAAGGAAGGCAAGACCTCTGTGAGCCCCGGATGTCTGCTTTAGAAAAATGACTGGGCAGAATGCTTTCCCTTCAAAGCCTATCTGCATGCAGTCCTGAGTCTGAAGCCAACATTTGAGGTTCTTCAGTCCTTGTCAAAAAAAAAGAAGTGTCACCCAGTACTGGAGCGGGACCTCCGCTTTCTCCAGCCTCCAGTTCAAGGACATCTGCACTCTTCCTGCCCCTCTCCCAACTATTGGCTCTAAACCAGAGGAGCCTCAGCAAGAGGGCAAGCACATAGGGTGCCCACCAGGCGCTGGGCAGAGCCTTCCTGCCTGCCTGCTGGCTGGGCCTTTCTTTCTTCTGCTTGGTGTCTCTTTTGTGGGTTTCATTCATTTTCCTGTTGGCTTTTGGAGTTATTTCAGAGGCAGACAGTCCTGACCATGAGTGACAGCTCTCTCAGCAGATATCAATCTGAATTCTGGGCTTCCAATCAAATATTCAGAAAAGGGCATTGACCCTTTGAAAGATGCAAAGTAAACAGAATCTCATCCTGGGAAGCAAACGTACTTCAGATTATGTAAACTGAATTTATTTATTTATTTATTTATTTATTTATTAATATATATATTTTTTATTAAATTATTATTTTTGTACATATACCAATGCCCCTCCTCTTGTACATACCCTCCCTCCCCAGGTTTTATGTCCATTAGTTGTACTTATATGCATGTATACAAGACCTTTGGTTGATCTCTTATCTCCCCCAGATCTCCCCAACCTCCCTGCTATAATTTGACAGTCTGCTTGTTGCTTTACTGTCTCTATTATCTATCTTTTGGTTCTTCAGTTTATAATGTTCTTTATCATCCATATATAAGTGAGGTCATGTGGTGTCTCTCATTGACTGGCTTGTTTCACTCAGCATGATGTTCTCCAATTCCATCCAGGTTGCTGCAAATGATGAGAATTCCTTCTTTTTATGGGAGCATAGTATTCCATTGTGTAAATGTACCACAGTTTTTGGATCCAATCATCTGCTGATGGGCACCTAAGCTGTTTCCAAATTCTAGCTATTGTAAATTGTGCTGCTATGAACCTAGGGGTGCATATATCCTTTCTGATTGATGTTTCTAGCATCTTGGGATATATTCCTAGGAGTGGGATTACTGGGTCAAATGGGAGTTCCATTTTCAGTTTTTTGAGGAAGCTCCATACTGTTCTCCACAGTGGTTGCACCAGTCTACATTCCCATCTGCAGTGCACGAGGGTTCCTTTTTCTCCGCAACCTCGCCAACACTTGTCGTTTGTTGATTTGTTGATGTTGGCTATTCTGACAGGTGTGAGATGGTACCGCATTGTTGTTTTGATTTGCATTTCTTGGATAATTAGTGACTTTGAGCATGTTTTCATGTGCCTCTTGGCCTTCCTTCTGTCTTCTTTTGAGAAGATTCTATTTAGATCCATTGCCCATTTTTTTAATTGGGTCATTTATCTTCCTCTTATTAAGTTGTATAAGCTGTCTGTAGATGTTGGAGATTAAACCTTTATCAGTGATATCATTTGCGAATATTGTAAACTGAATTTTTAAAGAGGACAGGAGAGTCAGTGGTTCCAACAACTTTAATGAGTGAATTTTAGGCAAAAGCACAGAAAATAGGATGAAATATCAAAGTTGTTCTTGTAACATCCAATTCCTATGAATCTACTCACACCCTGAGATTGTCTGTCTCAGTCATTTTAGCAATTATAAACTTCAAACTATTTTTCCCTACAATGTGAAAGGTTTTCATCTATTGGTAAGAATGCATACCCTTGTCCTTATAAGTATTTCTTTTTCTTTCATACCTTCTCAATGCAACTCTAAGAAAACATGCTTGCCCAGTAGAAAGAGATCACATTTCTTCTTCCTTCCAAATCATTTGACCACTCTATATTTACATTTCTGGTCCTTTGTTAGTAGGTTTTAATTAGTGTCCTTTAAAACTTTGCTACACAAAGTATAATCCATAGACCAACAGCATCCACATCACATGGCAGCACATCTGAAAACCAGATACTCCAGTCTTCCCCAGACCTACCCAACTAGAATTTGCACTCCTCAGGAGTCACACTGCAGTGAGAGACCTGTCTCAAGAGATGGTATAAGCCCTGACCAGTGTTTCTCAGTGGTTAGAGTGTCAGCCCATGCACATCGAAGGGTCTTGAATGGAATTCCCAGGCAAGGCGTGTACACCTGGGTTGCAGGTTCGACCCCCTGTCCCCGTCAGCGTGCGTACATAAGGCAACCAATAGATGTGTCTCTCTCACAGCAATGTTTCTCTCTCTTTCCCCCTCCCTCCATCTCTTCCACTTTCTCTAAAAATCAATGGAAAAATATCCTTGGTAAGGATTAACAACAACAACCAAATAATGGTGTGAATCTGACAACTCTGTAATCTACCGAAAAGCAAATACTTTTGCAATTAAAACTTAAATACAACAGGACATCAGTGGGCATATACAATACTGCTGATACACAGAAGCATGCTTACTCAGTGTAGACCTGTTACAAGGCTTTGCATAGAGTAGTTCCAGACTCTTCACTACAGACAGAGTAGGTGCCATCCTCCTCAGCTTGATAACATACAGAGGCCCAGAGAGGTTGGGCAACACCACAAAGCAAACCAATGGAAGAGGCAGGACTTGCACTAGAGGGCATGTTTCTAACCATTACACTGTACCCCTCTCAACAGTGTGCACCTGTATCAGGAACCCATGCAGTTCATTCAGGATCTCAAAGAAAGAGCCAGATTGCTCAAGGAACATTATTTTAGTCTCAGCAACATTTGGAAGCAGAGGCCAATTGAGCCACAAACTCTGTTATGTCTTTTCAGAGGAAGGGGAGGCTCAGAGAGAATGTGTGAAACCCAGTGGTTTTTTCGAAGGAGTGGAAAAGTGGAGGCTAGAAGGTTTAGGCCTCCACTATACTTGCAACCATGCTCTCTGCCTCGCCTACACACATTTCTAATTCTTTGGGGAGTTTGCTCTTCCAAAGACACCTCACACACATTAGACAGCAAACAACTTTTTCTTTTCTTAACTTTCATTCACAATCTGAGACTATCCAGATAAGTTATTTTGTATCCTATTTGAAACCTCCTCGTTATAAAAATACTGAGAGGGGAGGCCTTGCTAAGAAATCACACTTGAATAGCTCTAATATGAAATACTGTAGCAATTTACCTGTCAGGTAGAACAGGAACCTTCGGATGTGATAGCCAACCAGTCCTCCAGCTTTTGAGCTTTAATTAAGGTAGACTCTCAGTCTGGGCTCCAAACAGTCGTTTACCTGCTCCGCTCCACCTACTACATTAACCGATGAAAGAGGAGTGGCATTCTGGACCCAAATTATTATGGCTGTGGGATTTGTGCCTTCTCATCTAAGATGCCTATTTTTAACCAAATGATGCTTTCTGTCTAAGGTTAGCATCCCACAGGGATTCTCTCAGGCTCAGAAAGTTTGCAGAATGTGTGGCTGGGAGTTCCTGGGACAGACTTCAGAAGTCCAAAGAGGCTGAAAACTCTTCCTATTTAAAGCACAACTTCTGTTGTAAAGGGCATGAGACAATTTTCATTTGGAAGCCTGCCCCATCTGGTAGGAGGCAAGATAAACTACATCATGCCCTTAAAATGCCACAGGGTGCTGACGGTTTCTGGACTGACCCACCAGTGGCTGTTCCATAAGCTTCATGCCAGAAGGAGGAAGGAGTACCAGACACAATGAGCACAGATCAGTGTCCCTTTTGAAGCAAGTAGTGTAAACATAAATCACTTAAGAATTGAAATACCAGATTGAGACATGGTGATTCCCAAAGATAAAAAACACAGAGCTGACTAAACAGTCCCATCTCCTCCCACTTCTCTCAGAGCTTATGTTCAGGGGCCCATGGGCCAGGGTGGGGGGTTGAGGGGTGTGGGAGGAGGTAGCAGACCACAGCCTGGCAGTCAGACCTCAAACAGCCCAAGCATCCACCCTGATACTTCAGTCCCGGGGCACTTACCTTGCATTGCCCAGACACGCAGATGGCCGAACCGTTCTGGTCGCAGGGGGTGCCATCAATGACCTTCTCAGCTTGCCGTACATAGAAGCGATAGCCCATTGCCTGGCAGTTCAACTCACACTTTCGATTGCCCTTTACTACAAAAAAAATAAAATTAAATTAAAATTAAAATTAAAAAACAGGTTCTTTTTTCTTTCTGTATTTTTTATTGAGATAAAATTCACATTACACAAAATTAACCATTTTAACCAAAGTGTAAAGCTCAGCATTTTTTATTATGTTCACAATGTTGTTCAACCATTAGCACAAATTCCAGACTATTTCCATTGCCCCACCAATCTATTTTCTGCTTCTATGGATTTGCCTATGCTGGATGTTTATAACCAAATACTTTAAAATTGGGTGAGTATATTAGATCTCTCCATATTTGATGGGAGAGGGAAGGTATTGCAGTCTGATCTGCTGGCATATAATAGAGACTTGATGTTGAGTGACTATAAGAAAGGAATTCTTAAAGAATTTCACCATGCAAATAATAGATTCTTTTAGACATCGATACTTTGCTATAGTCATAATTATATTTTATATATCAACAATAATAGAGAGCACACATTTTATTGTTCTAATATTTTTTAACTTAAACTCTATGCAGTTATACTATATTTATGTTGTTTTGGCTGGAGATTCCTGTAATAATTCCTTCATGATGAAATATTTCAGTGATTTCCCCATTACCTTAGGTTGAGGCCCAAACTCCTAGGAAAGGAATAAAACATTTTTCAAACATAAATAGTCCTATTTCCAACTGTTCTCCCTCAAATCTATGTTCTGTACAACTAAGCACATCCTCTGTCCAGCCTCTGCTTCACTGCTCCTTCTGCCTCTGCCTCACTCGGTTAGCACTGTATCTACTGTGCTTTTGTTCCTAGATCATATCCTCCCGGAAGCCAGGGTCCATTCCTGGACCCTGACCTCACCTATACATCCGCCTTTCGCAGACTGGTCTGACCTTTTTTGCTTCAGGATTAACCAAGCTTTATTGAAGCATAGTCATGAGGGACAACAGGGATGTGTCTGTCTTATTCACTTTTGAATTCCCAGCACTCAGTCCAGAGCTAGGTGCACAGAAAATATTCAACAAATCCCCGCATGGCTCTGGGGTTTGAGTGTCAACTTATGAACATGGTTCAATTCCCTGTCAGGGCACATGCCCGGGTTGCAGGCTCGATCCCACAGCCATTCAATGATTCTCTCTCATCATTTATGTTTCTATCTCTCCCTCTTCCTTACTCTCTGAAATCAATAAAAATATATATATTTTAAAAATCTCTGAGGAATAAAAGAAGGGATGGATAAATGAATACTGGCTTTTTCCCCCCTTTGTCTTTCTCTCTGTATTCTCCTACTTCTGAGATCACTTCAAACAAAGCCTGACACACAGTAGGTGCTCAATAAAGGCTAAATTAATTGCCACTACAACTAATATCTCCAGAGAAATGTTGTTGCCTTTAAAATAAGAATGAGAAAAAATTTCAGGCAAGATATACATTCATATCTAAAAGAGACAGACAAGCCAAGTACACACTGATTTTTTTTAAAACTGATTTTGCAGACAAAGAAATGCTATGCTCAGCCAGGGTTATGCTTTTGTCTGAAAATCTGATTACTGGATTGGATAATACTGACTTTTTCCTACACAATGGTTGAATAATCATATTTCCCCCTGTGTGACTGCCTGATTATCATAGCAGTGAACTTCCTTGTCCTCCGTAGCCATTTAAAACCACTACCAGGAAATAACATGGAGCCTCTGGGTTATTTGGGAAGATTGAATCTTTTATATACCCTAAGCTCTATCTTAGAAGTCAAGTGGCTTGATTTCTTACCCTGGCTGTCCAAAAGATATAAGAGGTAACCTTGCAAAAAAAAAAAAATTCACAGAATCAGATACCTCTGGGAATTATCTAAAACTATAACATCATTTTATATTAAAAAAACAAACAAAACCAAAATAGCCCTAAACAAATGAAGTGAAAGGTTGAAGGTAAAACTAGTCTCCTAGAATTTGCTTTCTCATGTCCTCTATCTATATCCAGACCATGCATCCTCTCTTCCCAGATCCTCACTTTCTAAACTGACAGCAGGAAGTATCCAGGTGACTGTATTTTAAGTAATAAAAGTGTCTGAAAGGCAAGGGTTTTGAGTTTTCGCCTACCTCTCTTTCGACTTCCTCCCAACAACCTCTATCCTTTTCAGCCCAATTTTATTTCTCAATATTTACAATCAAACCACAGAAGAACATTCTGAGAATAATAACAACAACAAAAATGGTTAAAGGCAAGATAATTGTGGCAGCATCTCCAAATGGCTACATGAAAATAACCCGAAGGAATGACCTTAAGTTTGGGTTCCTATCTGTGGCCCAAAGGAGCCACTCAGTGAGACCCTCTGCCTGAGTGACTTAATGCCCCTGCCTTCTCAGACTTGCAACAAGGGGAGGAGGGGTCCTAGGAGATAACAAAGTGTGCACAAGTACCTCCCTAATGAAACTGCCCAAAACCTATTGCCTTAGCAACATTCAACCAGTACTTCTCATAAAGTTACACAAGGACTGACTTCTCCAGACCCTGAACTACTCCCCAACCACTTTAACATTTCACATAAAACTACATTTGAAGGGCTTCAGTTTAAGGTTTTTCATGGAGTGTCACTTCATTCCCTTTTTTCCCTTTAATGCAGCTATAATTCTGATGCCAGGAGCTGTTTCTCTAAGCACTTTTTTTTTTAAATGATATCAGAGAAGAATAGAGAGATAGAAACATTGGTCAGATGAGAGAGAATCATTGATCAGCTGCCTTCTGCACACCCCAAACTGGGGATGGAGGCTGCAACCCAGGCATGTGCCCTGACTGGGAATCAAACCATGACCTCCTGGTTCATAGGTGTTGACTCAACCTCTAAGCAAATTCTGCCATGATTTTATTTTGTCATGGATAAAACAGAAGCATAGCCACAAGCTGGGTGCAATGGGAAAGAGCTAGTGGGCACATCCTTTTCCTCCCTGTTTATCTCTCTCTTATTCCTCTCCCTCTCTGTTCTCATCTGCTTCCTAAATGTTCTCCCCACCCACAAGGGAGTACCTTTAACTTTCACACATTCAGATAGAGATCCCCAGTGTAGGACCAGAGGCAGCAGCATCACCTGAAAGCCTATGAACCTAAAGCAGTCATATTTTTGTGCAAAAAAAAAAATAAAATTTAAAGTTATCAAGACTGCATTATAAAATTTACAAAAGCCTCCATTAATCAAAAAAAAGGGGGGAATAGTAGGGTAATATCATGTAAGGAAAAATATCCTATACATAAATTACATCTAGAAAATTTTTACTTTACAAAATTAATTTTCATTTGTAATGCTAATAACAAGACACCCATGAAAAACACACATGATATCTAAATAAGACAAAGGAAAAATGTTAGAGCAAAAATAAAAAGGATCCCAAATCAATTATATAGAAAAGATTCCTTTATTAACTTTTGATAGAGAATATGTTTGTATATTTTCAGAAAACAACTCCAAGACCAGGTAGATTCCTGCAAGAGAGAGGAATTGACAGATTTGTTCCGACCATGAAGATAAGAGATGGAAGTCCAGAGATGATGACACCTGGCCATGCTAGCAGTCAGCAGCTGTGTGTCCCTGCAGGTTGCCTTGGAGTAAACCAGAGAGGGTTGGACCTGCATTGCCACCATGTGCCTACCATCCAGATATCATGGCTGACATGTACACATAAGGAACTGTTTGACATTGAAATGGGGACTCAAAACTATTGGATATTGAAATTGGGACTCAAACATTTTTTTTTTTTTGTAGTTATATGATTATTTCTAGTCTGCAGTGGCAAGATTAAAAAAAAAAAAGAAGAAGAAATGGGGAAAAAATAGATACAGAGGAAAAGAAACATTGAAGAGACTGCCAAACTACAGTGGGAAGGCAGGGGAGGTTTGGGGGTGGGGGGAAGGGCTATAAGAGATAAACTGAAGGACTTGTTGCATGCATATAAGCATAATCAATGGATACAACACACTGGGGGGAGGGAGGACAAGTGAGGGCATGTATTGGGGGGTAGGGGAAGTTGGGAGGGAGGTCAAAGGGGGAAAAAGGAACATATGTACCACTAATAATACTTCAAATGATTATATATATATATATATATATATATATATATATATATATATATATATAATCTTAAAAAATAAAATAAAATAATAATAAAAAGAAAAAATAAAAGAAAATACAAATTATTAGGCCTCACCTCCAACTTCTAAAGCAGAAGCTCTGGGGATGATGCTGGGTGACCTGCGCTTTAACAAACTCTCCTGGTGATTCTGGTGCTTAGTCAAGTTTGGGACTCACTGTTCCAAGGAAAATCAAGCAGTGAAAAGATTTGGAAGCAGCTAATCATTCTTATTTTGAATCCATAATGTTCTAATTCCACATCTAAATTTAAAAGATAATGTCAGCACCATCTTTAATTAACTTTAGGACATTGCCAAATATCTGGATCCCTGATAATAAAAAAGATCTCTGGTTATTTTTTTAAATGCTAGAGAATATACAAGTAACTTCAGTTATTTAAAATAAAGTAGCTAATAGCTAAAGGGTTTACCCTCAAATACAGGTTAAACATCTAAATACTCATTGAGCTCTGTTCTTTTGGAAAAACTACTGAGTAAAGACACTCTTTTTCATGTGTGATAAAAAAAAAAAAGAAAGAAAAGAAAATAGAAAAGGAGGGAACAGTCACAACATTTTGGAAGGTGGAAACAGAAAAACCCACGGTAATGACTCAGCAAACCCAACCAAACTAATTCTAGGCAGGAATTGAAGCACCAGAACTACCTATATGATAGCATTTCTAAACAGCAACTTTGGTAATAAAGGAGAATGCAGGCTTAAAAACAGAGAAATTTTAGGAGTGTTCAAGAGGCAGTTCAGAGGTTCCACTTTCCAGAATGGTTGACTAAAGCCTCTAAAAATGGACTCTGTCACAAAAGCAATGACAATACTGGCAAAAAGCAGCTGAAGTGGCTAGTAATAATAGACAAAATAGACTTTAAGACAAAAATTATTATTAAAGACAAAAAAAAGCATTTTATATTAATATAAAATGCTCTTATTTGTCTTTAAGAATAATAGTGATAAAGTGTCAATCTGTCAGAAAGTCAACAATAGAGGCCCAAAATACATGAAGCTGAACTTGACAGAAGTGAAAGGAGAACTAGACAATCTTACCTAATAATAAAGAAACATGTAAACTGACCATACCATTGCTACACCCACAGCCAATCAGAGTGAGTATGCAAATTAACCCAACAAAGATGGTGGTTAATTTGCATATGCAGGGGAACTGCACAGCCATGGCCCACCCCTGGGGGTCTGGGTCCATCAGGGCAGGGAAGGCCATGCGGGCAACGCCAGACACCACCTACAAGGTACCAGTTCATCAGGCCAGGAAGGTGAGGTGGGGTGGGCAGCACCAGACATCACCTGAGGGGTCTGGGTTCATCACAGGCCCTGGGAGGGGTAGTGGCCTGCCTAGCCATGCGTGAGGGGCCCTGGGAACATTGCTGCCATGGGGAGGAACAGCTGGGCCTGTTTAGCCACTCCCTTGGGGCTCTGGGAACATCACAGCTCTGGGACGGAAGGCCCTGAGAATATCGCAGCCCATGGGAGGCATGGCTGGCCAGCCTAGCCACTCCCTTGGAGCTCTGGGAACATTGCCACCCCTGGGAGGGGAGACCAGCCCACCTAGCCACTCCCTTGGGTCCCCTCCCCACCACATGAATTTCATGCATTGGGCCTCTAGTCCTACCTAATAAAAGAGTGATATGCAAATTGACCACCATTCCAACAAACAAGATGGCTGCCCCCATGTGGTCAAAGATCCTGTCCCCATGTGGACACAAGATGGCCAGCAAAGGAGGGCAGTTGGGAGGCACCAGACGTGCAAGGGAGGGCAGTTGAAGGTGATCAACTCTACAGGGGAGGGCAGTTAGGGGTGGCCAGGCTGGCAGAGGGAGGGAAGTTGGGGGCAAACGGGCTGGCAGGGGAGTAGTTAGGGATGATCAGGCTGGCAGGCAGAAGCAGTTAGGAGCAATCAGGAAGGCAGGCAGGCGAGCAGTTGGGAGCCAGCAGTCCTGGATTGTGAGAGGGATGTCACAATCCGGTGGGATTGGGCTAAATGGGCAGTAAGACATCCCTTGAGGGGTCCCAAATTAGAGAGGGTGCAGGCTGGGCTGAAGAAACCCCCCCCCCCTAGACTCCTGTGCATGAATTTTGTGCACCGGGCCTCTAATATATATATATATATTTTTTCAGCTTGTCTATTTCTATAAAATTAAAAGTCAGCTGATATTTTTATTAGGATTGCATTAGATCTGTAAATCAATTTGGGGATTATTGCCATTCTAACAATATTAAGTCTTTTAATTCATGATCATGGGATATCCTTACATTTATTTAGATCTTCCTTAGTTACTACACACACACACACACATACACACACACACACACAATTTTTTTTAACTTGAATAGATTTTATTATTGCTGTCCATTCCACCTACTAAGGGCACTGGATGAGATGATAACAAAGAAGTGAAGAAGCTAGAGACAAGCCCCTGCTCCTGCTGACAAGCTGGGGGTGGCACTGGAGGGCTACAGGGAGCATTAACACTAGTCAAACCAGTGGCACCCATAGGTGAGAATCAGGGGGGCAGAGGGACCAGACACACCAGGCTTCATGCCACAGCCAGGCTCAGCTATGAGGAAAGAAGATGGACACCAAGGCCAGGATCGGTGAGGGTGGGTCCTGAGGGGATGAGCCAGCAGATGAGGACAGAAAGATAAACCCTTACATTTTTTTTATCCACTGATTGTTTTCACAAAGGTGCCAAGACACGTCAATGGGGAAAGGATTGCCTTTGCAACAAATAATGTTGGGACAACTTTGCACATCTACATGTAAAAGAATAAAATTGGACTCCTAACTTTCACTACATGAAAAATTAACTTAAAATGCACCCTCAATCAAACTGTAAAAGCTAAAATTATAAAATTCTTAGAGGAAGAAATGCGGACATCTATAATACTTTTAACAATAAAGATAAATTGAAAAAAAGAAGAAAAGTAAAGTCATACAACTTTGTGATCTTGAATTATACTTAGATGATATGATACCAAAAGCACAAGTGACAAAAGACAAAATAAATAAAATTCATCATAGAAATTCATTGTAAGCACATGAAATGATGCTCAATATCATTAGTTATTTGTATACACCAAATCACAGTAAGATATAAATCATTAGGAAAATATAAATCAAAACCACTTCACATTCACTTGATGGAAAAAAAAAGCTAATAAGAAGTGTTGGCAAGAATTTACAGAAATCACAGCAATAGGATTGTAAAATGGAAGAGCTTCCTTAGAATATATCTATTAGTTCTTCAGAATGTTATAAAGTTACCATATGACCCATAAATTCTACTTCTAGGTATACATCTATGAGAAATGAAAATACACATCTTCACACTCAAATTATACATAACATTCAAATTCTACATAAATATTCATATCAGCATTATTTAAAATAGCTAAAAAGTGAAAATAGCTAAATATCCTTCAACTAATGAATGGATAAACAAAATATGTAATACCCAATGGTATATTATTCAACGATAGAAAGTACTTATGAAGAACTAACCTGCTATGACAGATAAAACTACAGGGTGTTCCTAATAATGCACAAGTACCTTAACAGCTGATAACTCAATTTTGAAAATGAAATGTATTTTAATAAACACTGCCTTTATAATTGTTCAAAGTGAGTATATCATTTTTTGGCATATTCTATATTTTTTCTATATGAAAGAAGCCAGTTGCAAAAGGCATATTCTATATAATAAAAGGCTAATATGCAAATAGACCAAACAGCAGAACAACTGGAACAAATGAACAACCAGTTGCTATGATGTATGCTGACCACCAGGGGGCGAGTGTGGAACATGGCAGGTGTTGGCCATGATGGGATGGTGGAGCAGGTGAGCGGGGGTGCCAGACTAAGGGGGAATGCCAATACTGTCATTGGGGCGATCCCCTGGTGGTTATTGAAAATTCTTTGCTCTCCTGCACTAAGGTCCCGCCCAGCGCTTGTACCTGCTGCCAGAACTGGCCCTGCTCGCACCTTTGCTAGTGCCAGGGTCACTGTTTGCATCCACTGGCAGTGCTGGTCCCGCTCGCATCCATTGCCAAAAGCCATCACTGGTACCAATCACTCAGCACCATCAGCAGGTGTGAGCAGCAGCTGTCATCTCTCATCACCTCCCCTTGCTCCTGACAGGCAATTGGGGCAGCAGCCACTCATGAGCTGATAGACCTGGCCCCACTTGTATGCACTACTGGCACTGGCCACAAACTCTGCACCATCAGTGGGTGCGAGCAGGGCTAGCGCCATCAGTGTGTGGGAGTGGCTGCAGTGGGAGCGGGACTGCCCTCAGACAGGACCAGGGGCTGTAGCAGAAGGGGCCAGGTGGGGGCACAGAGGATGGGCCGAGACCCACCCCTGTACCTACTGCAGCTTTGTGGCTTACAGTTCCTATAAGTATTTTATAATTATACTAGAGACCAGATACACAAAATTTGTGCATGGGGATGTGTGTCCCTCAGCCCAGCATGCACCCTATCCAATCTGGGACCCCTCAAGGGATGTCTGACTGCATGTTTAGGCCCGATCTTACCTGGATTCAGTCTAAATGGGCAGTCGGACATCCCTCTCACAATCCGGGACTGCTGGCTCCCAACTGCTCGCCTGCCTGCCTTCCTGATTGCCCCTAATCACTTCTGTCTGCCAGCCTGATCAACTCCTAACTACTCTCCTGACATCCTGATTGATGCATAACAGCTCCCCTGCCAGCCTGATTGCCCCTAACTGCCCTCTCCTGAAGTCCTGGTCGCCCCCCTAATTGTTCTTCCCTGAAGCCCTGGGTTCTTACCCCCACCCCCCAAAATTTCCCTTCCCTGCAGGCCCTGTCACTCCCAATTTCCATCCTCGGCCAGCCTGGTCCCTCTCAACTGCCCTCCCCTGCTGGCCATCTTGTGGTGGCGACCCTGTGTATACATGGGGGCAGCCATCTTGTGTGTTGGAGTGATGGCCAATTTGCATATTAATCTTTTATTAGATAGGATAGAAGCCTGGTGCATGTGTGGGGGCCAGCTGGTTTGCCCTGAAGAGTCCTGGGTCAGGGTGGGGGTTCCCTTGGGGCATGGGACAGCGTGGGCGAGGAGCCTGTGGTGGTTTTCAGGCCAGCGATGCCCCCCAACAACCAAAGCACTGGCCCTGATATCTGGGGTTTATTTATCTTCTATAATTGAAACTTTGTAGCCTGGACCAGAGCCAAGCCTCCTGCTAATTCCGTGGCTAGAGCCATTTTTGTTGGGATTTGTCTTCTATAATTGAAACTTGTAGTAGAGGCCAAGGCAGACCAGGGCCGCGGGAGCTTGGCTTCCTCCATCTCTGGAGCAACCCAAGCCTCTTGCTCTCTCCAGCTCCATGGCTGCTACCATTTTTGTTGGGATTTATTTACCTTATATCATTGAAACTTTGTATCCTTGAGTGTAAGTCTGGGACAGCCTGGGCAGCAGGGAAGCTTGGCTTTCTCCATTGCCAGGGAAACCCAAGCCTTTTGCTTGCTGCAGCCATCTTGGGTTAATTTGCATACTCGCTCCTGATTGGATGGTGGGCATGGCTTTTGGGGTGTGTGGAGGTATGGTCAATTTGCATATTACTCTTTTTATTAGATAGGACTAGAGGCCCAGTGCATGAAATTTGTGCATTGGGTGTCCCTCAGCCCAGCCTGCACCCTCTCCAATCTGGGACCCCTTGAAGGATATTAAACTGCCCGTTTAGACATGATCCCAGTGGGATCATGTCTAAATGGGCAGTCGGACATCCCTTTCACAATCTGGGACTGCTGGGACTGCTGGCTCCCAACTGCTCACCTGCCTGCCTTTCTGATTGCCCCTAACCGCTTCTGCCTGCCAGCCTGATCACTCCCTAACTACTCCCATGCCAGCCTGATTGATGTCTAACTGCTTGCCTGCCAGCCTGTTTGCTCCCAGCTTCCCTCCCCTGCCGGCCTGGCCACCCCTAACTGCCCTCCCCTGCAGGGTTGATCACCTCCAACTGCCCTCCCTTGCAGGTCTGGTGCCTCCCAACTGCCTTCCCCTTCTGGCCATTTTGTGGTGGCCATCTTGTGTCCACATGGGGCAGGATCTTTGACTACATTGGGGCAGCCAGCTTGTGTGTTGGAGTGATGGTCAATCAGCATATTACTCTTTTATTAGATAGGATAGAATCCTGGTACATGGGTGGGGGCCAGCTGGTTTGCCCTGAAGGGTGTTTAGATCAGGGTGGGGGTTCACTTGGGGTGTGGGGTGGCCTGTGCAAGGGGCCTGTGATAGTTTGCAGGTTGGCCACACACCCTGGTAACCCAAGTGCAGATCCTGGTATTTGAAATTTATTTACCTTCTACAATTGAAACTTTGTAGCCTGGAGAGGAGCCAAGCCCTCTGCTGCTCTGTGGCTTTTAGCCATTTCTGTTGGGGTTCATGTATCTTCTATAATTGAAACTTTGTATCCTTGAGGGGAGGCCTAGGCTGGCCAGGGTGTGTGGAAAGCTTGGCTTCTGTTGCCGGGGAATCCCAAGCCTCTCTCAACTGCTCTCTGTGGCTGCAGCCATCTTGGTTGGGATTAATTTACATACTTGCTCTGAATGACTGGAGGGTGTGGCTTGAGCAGAGTGATGGTTAATTTGCATATTACTCTTTTATAAAAAGGTAGGACTTGGAATTCATGCATGGGTTGGGGAGGGTCCCCTCAGCTCAGCCTGCATCCTCTCCAATCCAGGACTCCTTTGGGGATGTCCGACTGCTGCTTTAGGTCCAATACCAGGGATCAGGCCTAAAATGGCAGTAGGGCATCCCTCTCACTATCCTGGACTGCTGGCTCCTCATCATTCACCTGACTGCCTATCTGATTGCCCCTAACTGCCTCCCCCCCTGCCAGCCTGTCACCCCTAACTGTCCCCCCTGCTGGCCTGATCAACCGTGACTCTGTCTGCTGGCCTGATTGCTCCCAACTGCCCCCGCTGGTTTGGTTGCCCCTAAGTGCCCCCTGCCAGCCTGGTTACCCACTACTGCTCCCCCACCCCCTGCCAGCCTGGTCTCCCCACACTGACTGCTGTTTAGTCGTTTGGTTGTTCCTCACTAACCCCCCTGCTGGCCTGATCACCCCATGCAGCCAGTTTGGTCATTTGTCTGGTTGCTTCACTTAGGCTTTTACATATATAGACTAGTGGCCCAGTGAATGAAATTTGTGCACGTGGGAGGGTGTCCCTCAGCCCAGTCTGCACCATCTCCAATTTAGGATCCTCGGGCCTGCATCCCTCTCTCAATCCGGGACCATTGGCTCCTAACCACTCACCTGCCTTCCTGCCTGATCCTAACCACTCTGCCTGCTGGCATGATCAACCCCAACTGAACCCCCCTTCTGGCCTGATCACCATAACTTCCCATCCCTGCTGATTGATCACCCACAACTGCCTCACCCACCGGCTTGCTTGCCTGCATTCCCCCCCCTCTGCCCCCCCACATGCTGGCCTGCTCACCCCTAATCACCTCTGCTTTGGCCCAGCCACCATGGCTTTGTCCAGAAGGACGTCCAGAATGTCTCCAGTAGGTCTCCAGTCTAATTAGCATATTACTCTTTTATTATTATAAACTAGAAATTCATGCACTGGAATGGTGTCATTCAGCCCAGCCTGCACCCTCTCCAATCTGGGACCCTTTGGGGGATGTCTGACTGCCCACAGGGATTGCGCCTAAACCAGCAGTCAGACAACCCTCTCACAGTCTGGGACTGCTGGCTCCTAACCACTTGCCTGCCTGCCTACTTGATTGCCCCCTAACAGCTCCCCTGCTGGCTTGATTGACACCTAACTGCTCCCCTGCTGGTCTGATCACCCCCAACTGCCCTCCCCTGCAGGCCTGGTCATCCCACAACTTCCCTCCCCTGCTGGACATCTTATGACAGCCATCTTGTGACAATGTGGGGACATCCATCTTGTGATGACTTGGGGGTGGTCATCTTGTGACAACGTAGGGGTGGCCATCTTATGATGATGTGAGGGCATTGTGCGAGGATACCAGGGTCACCTAGGCTTTTATTAGTATAGATTAAAGTCCAGAGTGGGCAAATCTATGCAGGTGGAAAGTAGATTAGTGGTTGCAGGTGTGGAACAAGGAGAGAATGTGAAGTGACTGCTAATGGATATGAGCTTTCTTCTTGGGGATGATGAAAATGTTCTGAAATCATATAGTGGTGATAGTTGCGCAACTCTCTAAATATACTAAAACTACTAAATTGAACAACTTAAATTGATGTCTTTCATGATATGTGAATTTTATCTCAATAAATCTGGTTTTCTTGTTTGTTTATATTTTAAAGAAGCATTCCATTTTCTGGATCCCCAGGAAATCACCAGATAAATAACTCAAGAAAATTTCTGTTTCTAGATTTAAGGAGCCCACCAAGTGCCCAGGACAATGTGTTAGGAGTGCAATTCGATTCATCCTCCCTATAATTAATATTAGCCTGTTACTGTTTCATGGATACAGGCAGAAGATACAAGACTCCTGAGTCAGAGATAAAGGACTTTGTTACTCAAGGAAGGATAAGCAGAATGAGCTTTAGAGTCATGTCAGTTCTCTGTCCCCTAGTCCCATCTGTGTGCTGCACACACAGTGGTTTGCACTGAGCTTGAGGAACTGTCTGCTTTTATGGGAAACAATAAAAAGCCCTACTCCTTTTTGTGGATAGAGATGTTTCTGTCTCTCAAGGTTACTCACTGCAAACAGAACTTTCAGAAAGGTGCTCATTTAAGCGTGGTCAGTTCTTGCCTACTCTGCAAGGTCTGTAGGGGAGCACAGGGACCCAGGGAGAAATTTCCTGATAAACACATAATAACAAGGCACATGGCTGTGAAATTTTAAGACACTTGGGACAAAGAAAAGATAACACAATCTATGAGAAAGCAAAGGAAACAAACAATATAATATTGGATTTCTCAACAATAACTTTGAAAACTAAAAGAAAATTGAGGAATGTCTTATAATTTTTGAGGGAAAGTAATTTCCAAATTAGAATTTTATATCTAATCAAGTTATTAACACTTAAGACAAAAATAAAGGCATTTTCTGAAATTCAATCCTCACACAATTTACCTCTCACGCATCCTTATTGAAGAATGTATTCTATCATAATGAAGAAGGTATGTGGTCCATGAAATAAAGGATCTAACCCAAAAGAGAAGCAGAGAGAAAGCCAGGAGTAGGGTGAAAAGAGACCAAGACAAGATAAAGGTGCACTAGGGGAACACTGGAGTAGGTAAAAGGTTCTAGGAGACATTTATTCAAGAAAATGAAATGGGTAAAATATTCAATAAATTTTAAACTACTGAGATTTTAAGATATTGAAATATTGGTTATTGAAAGAATTACACAATTAAGAGAGCATGGGATTACATAAGTGGTAAGTATATAAAAAAGAAGACAAACTAAAAACATAAAGCTATTTAGTAACAAGAGAGAAAAAAGGATTTCAGGGGAGAAAAAGTAATCCCAGTATATGGTGTGGATGCTATAGTGTGATGCCCAGATTATTGACCATCACACCTCAATCCAAGTCAGAACCTCCCATTAGCTGGGAGTACTGCCTGCTGGAAGCTGACAGCTGCATCTTTCTGGAACTTGCCATCAACCTAAGGGAGCCCTACATCCAAGGTTTAACCTCCTTCCCCGAGATACTAGTAGACCCCATCCCATGACTGGTCCAGGTGGTAGTACAAAGGCCCACCCAGACTCAAATTTTGGGTAACTCTGCAGGGTTATCCCAGCTCAGAGCTCCCCGTGGGACCAGCTGTAACTTTCCTGTGATTTTCCAAGTCCAACTTTTCCCTCTGTTCAATCCTACATCTCCCTGTGTTCCAGGTTGACTTCCCAAAATCACCAGGCACAAATCTCTGCCTACAATCAGCATCCTGGAGATCTGACCTCAGCTAGCACGCTTATCTGGCTCAGCTATGCAGACAACACACATGATCATATGTAAACAGCGGTTATTAATCTGACTGAAATTACAACCTAATTACACTGAGAGGGTATAGAATGGGAAGAGCCCACATATGGTGAGATGGAGAGAGAGAGTGATGAAAAAGGGCTATGTCCTCATCTTCAACAGAAAATAAACATAACTAGAAAACCCGGGAGTGACAATGGAAGCATTATTTAGCAATAATATGGTAAATATCAAAAGAATAGCTAAAACAGTTGGGGAGGAAGAAACAATGTGGGGAGGGGCAATATTTATTGAACTATCTGACTCTATAAATATATGCATACAAAGCATGGACTGAATAGTAAAAGTTAATTTTAAAAAGAATGTAAAAAATTATCCCAACAGTTCAGGTTCTCAAAAATGGAATCCTTCTGCACAGTTATTGTCAATGGTTGACTCCTCCAATTTCTATTCAAAACTAACAAAAAAGGGTAACAACTCTTTGTTGTCTTTTCAGGAATTTGGCATAAGTGAGAGAGCAAAAAAATGTTGCTCAAGTGGGGAGGTTCAAGATTTTAGCTAGCCTTGTTACCACCTACCACTCTCCAAAGAATGGTAGGTGATAACAAGGCTACCAAAAAGGGGCCAAAAGTGGCAGGAATGGAGTTTCAAGCTTTTCCCACGCTGCACATTCTCCAGCTCTCTTTTAAGGAGGGAGAAAGCACAAATGAGAAGAGAGAAGTGATTCTGTGAATAAATATGCAAGGCTATTGAACACTTGGAGAATGGATAACATCTGTGCTTGTTTTTAATCCATTCAACTTCACAGGTTCACTCCAAGTTTATTACCAAAGCCCTCATTTCCTAGAGTTAAGTTCTATGTTTTTCATAGAATATACTATGACCCTTTTCATGAAAAGCATCCTTATAAACACAGCTCATAAAACTGATGTGGCAGGGTGCTTACCCAACACATGCTGATGAGTGAAATGTAAAGGAATTAAAAAATGTGGATGTAGTGTCTTAAGAGCACATGCAGGGTTTAGGTCACATAAAAATGGGGTTGCCCAAAGCCCAAGCAGTGCACATAGAGCTGGCAGCATTTGGTCAGAGAAAATAAAATACTCCAGAGGTGTTGGAGCAAGAGCAGTGCTGAGCTGGACCTCAGTGGCTGCATTATCAGTGAGGTGTATCTCCTATTTAAGACAAAGGGTCCACCTGCCCTGGAACTCCACATTCTGGACTGACACTGATGATTATTAGTTAAACTCCTTTTCCCCAGGCTGCATTTTCCAGGACAAAGATATGGAAAATAAAATGAGGAGAATACTTCTGAGAGTCCAGACTGCTCTGGAATATGAAAACTATTCTGAAGAAGTCCGAAGAGGGACGAGACTGTCCAATTCTAGCCTTTCCTGTTCTAAAAAGGAAATTTTATTGGCCACATACCATTATTAAAACTTAAATGCAAAACCATATAGGTTAACAATTACCTAAAATCCTAACCTTCTATCCAACACTCCCAACTGTATAATTAACATGTAGTCAGATGGAACACCCTACTGAATCCTACTTCATCGACAGTCTTAACAGGCTGGGGGATCTGGGTGAGAAACCATGGACAAGAATGTCTTTTTAAAAAACTCTGAAAAATCATTGGCTCAGTGTTCCAGAAATATTAAATTCCTCTTAGCACTGCTCACACTTAAACACAGTTATATTCTGTAACACTCTAACCCAGTGGTTCTCATACTTTAATGTCCTCAGAATCATCTGGTGGTCTTATGAGAACACCGACTGATGGACTCCATACCTAGAGAGTCCGCTTCACAGCGCTGAGCCGGAGCTCCGAGTCTGCATTTCCAACAAGGTTCCAGGTGACGCCAGAGCTATTGGTGCGGAACTAACCTTTGACCGCCACTGCTTAATTGAAACAGGATGGAGAAAGATCTACCCAGCAACCAGATCTCTAGCTAACATCTGAGAATGCATCACCAAAGCTTACATAAAACATGATTTTTGGCTAACTAAATAAAAGGTTACAGACTCCCTGGATCAGAGCGCATCTTATCTGTGTATCCTGCACCTGGCTACCTCCTCTGCCAGCCACAGTTGCAACCATGCTCCCCATACTCGCAGACCCAAAGCAGCTGCAGCTCTTGCCCCTGAAGGGACTCAGCAGGTGGACAAGGAGAACAAGCCCCCAGCCTCAGTGGCACCCACAAGCTGGATGGTGAGATCACCCGGAGGACCTTCCAAGAGCCGGATCTGCCCTGGGCATGCAGGATGAACCACTGCTGAGAGAAAACCCCTGCATTTTGTCACCTTTTCTATGGAAAACCATGACATCTGGCAGATGTATACGAAAGTCAAGGCTTCCTGTAGACAGCTGAGGAGGTGGACCTTTACAAGGACTTCCAGTACTGGGAAGCCCTGAAGCCCCAGGAGAGATACCATATTTTTCCGTGTATAAGATTCCCACCCTCTTTCCAACCCAAATTAAGAAACCAATATTTTAAACATTTTGCTGGTTTTCATATATATATATATATATATATATATATATATATATATATATATACTTTTTTTAATTTTTTTTTTTTTTTTTACAGAGAGGAATAGAGAGGGAAATAGAGTCAGAAACATCGATGAGAGAGAAACATTGATCAGCTGCCTCCTGCACGCGCCCTTCTGGGGATGTGCCCACAACCAAGGTACATGCCCTTGACCGGAATCAAACCTGTGCCCTTTCAGTTCGCAAGCCAATGTTCTATGCACTGAGCCAAACCAGTTAGGGCTGGTTTTCCTCTTAAGGCCTTCTTTTTTGGCATCTTAAGGAGTTGTTTTTCCTGTTTTCTCCACTGTCTGATCATACATTTAGTGGGAGGAAGTCCAAATTTCTCTCTGCAGCTCTATTTCCATGTCTTTTGCATAGCTGATTACATTCACTTTGAGTTTTGCAGAGTAAGATAATCGCTTACTAATATTTATCTTTTTATTTCTTAACATCTTTATGGGCTTAGAATGCTCAGGTCCCTGTTGCATCTGTGCACTCTCCACCTCCACCTCCAAGTACAGAATCAGCTGACATCAATAACAATAAAGCTCATGATTAGAGGAAGCCTATTTGACAAGGTATGGGCAGCTAACGCACCCGAGCGGCTACCTCCTTGGAAGACTTCCTTGTATAAGATGCCTCTCGATTTTTAGTCTAATGATTTTAGAAAAAAATAACATCTTATGCACGGAAAAATACAGTACTTCATTTCCTTTCTTTGCAGCAAGTGATGGCATATAAATGAAAACTTGGTGGAGCACTTTAGCCAAGAAGTTCAGATCACCAAAGCCGGCTGACTACAGCTTCCAAATTACCATAAAAAACATATATTCTGAAATGTATAGTCTCCTCATTGACACTTACATTAAAGATTCCAAGGAAAGGGACTTTGTTTTCAATGCCATTGAGGCCATGTCTTGTGCCAAGAAGAAGGCAGACTGGGCCTTGTGTTGGATTGAGGACCAAGAGGGCATCTATGGAGAAAGTCTTGTGGCTTTTGCCGCAGTTAGAAGGAATCTTCTTTTCTGGTTCTTTTGCATTAATATTCTGGCTCAATAAATGAGGACTGATGCCTGGCCTCACATTCTCCAAAGAACTTATTAGCAGAGATAAGGGTTTGCACTGTGACTCTTCCTGCCTAGTGTTCAAACACCAGTTACGCAAACCTTCCAAACAGTGAGTGAAAGAATCACCAATGCTGTTAGGCTAGAGCAGGAGTTCCTCACAGAGGCCTTGCCAGGGAAGCTCATTGGGATGAGTTGTACTTTAATGAAGCGATGCATTGAATTCATGGCTGACAGACTCATGCTGGAGTTGGGTTTTAGTAAGGCCTTCTGAGTAGAAAATCCACTTGACTTCATGGAGAATATTTCACTAGAAGGATGAACTTCTTTGAGAAGAGAGTAGGTGAGTATCAGAGGATGGGAGTGATGTCAAGTTGGACAGAGAACTCTTTTATATTGGATGTTGACTTCTAAACAAACTGAAGGTCTGCTTTTATTTTGCTTTGAAGGTCTGATCTTTTTTTTTTTTTCCTCCTCAAATGAAAAATTAACTATTTGAAGTTTTATCAACTACTACACTATTAACATTCATTAATATCATCTTTAAACTATGTAGCTACCCCAACATGAGGCCTGTTTGTTAATGATGCAAGTGGTCTCCACTAGAAGGAAAGCATAGACAAAGTTTCTCAGAGTCTTTGAAAGATCCTATTCATGTTTGGCTGTTACAGACAGGCTGGCTGCCCAGGACTTCAGTGTGGATGGGCCAGACTGGTCAGCAGGTCATGACCACAAGGCCATTGAAAGATGTCAGATTTGCTCTTCAAAATTTACTTAGCTGTACATAAAAGTGGCACTTTACACATAAACATAGTTTGCATTATCTACATAAAGGCCCTAGTTAGCCTAACTTGGTTAGTTGGTACAAAAAATAGAGTTCTGTTGATCACTAATGAGAGCCAACTCAATTTACCAGGTGACAAAGATAAGTTAAACTGTAATCTAAGCATGTTGTTTCTATTCTTTATTTTCTTTAATGATGTGAGGTGTCTTTTCATCAACTTTAAATTCAATATTGTGCATACCTAAGTAGTAGCCAGTTGCCTCCACATAGGAGGTGGGTTGTTTTGTATTCTGTAGCCCAGGTCCAGTATCATGAGATAAGAGATAAAGAGGAAGAAATTTCTAACTTAAATCATTAGGCACTGAAGTATGGTCTGTGCTTACTGCTGATAACCTGGGTGTGTGTGGCTATTGGTATCATTTTACTTCTCAAACTGCATTTTCCCCAACTTCAGTGAGTATGAACTATCCTTGAAGACTCTTAATAGCTTGGATCTAGGACAGAACTTTAAAATGATTTCAAATTATCTTTGAATGATGTGACCCAGCTAAGATCTTGCTTATATTAAGTGGTAAGTCCAGGGCTAAAATTGTCTCTCCAAAAATTGTTTTTATTCTGTTTTTGTTTCAAAAGCAGTACAAACTAATAGATATATAGCAGTTCTTTGGCCCCATTTGTTAACATGTATTGCATGGCAGTTGACCACTGGCCTGTACTATTGTCAGTTTTCATTTATTGTATAAATGGTCAAATCATCCATTTAAAAATCTCTGGAAAATGTGACCCTTTCCTATATTTTAAGTTATTGTTAACTGAAGTTAATGCAGATCTGTGGTCTTCACACTTCTGCAACACAAAAATAAATGCTTTGCCACAAAGCAAACAAACAAACAAACAAACAGTTAGTGTTTTATGCATGCAAGCTAGCCCGTCAAGGGTGCAAAAGGCCATGCGAGTAAGTTCTCTTCTGAGTTATCAGGTATGGTCCACATTCTGCATAAAGCAGAAAGGGAAAAGGAACTTCTCGTTATCATCTGCATTTGGATTTGTCTGCCTAACCTATACTCACCTTTTACAGTTTTTATATGCTTAGTGTTTATTGAGCACTTACTATATGCTATGGCATGCCCTCAGAGGGCATGGAAGCACATGCCCTTTACCCCATACCTTGACCTATGCATTTCTTTCATCTGGCTGTTCCTTTATGGTAAACTGGTAATGGTAAATAAACTGTTTTCCTAAGTTCTATGAATCATTCAGGCAAATTATTGGAAACCTTCTGAGAACCTCCATTCTTCAGTGAGGTTGGGACAGAAGTGTGAATCACTTCTAAGTGGGTCTAAGTGGGACTAACTACGTGGAAATGGTGTCAAAACTGGGGGGGGGGCAGTCTTGTGAGACTTACCCTTTATACTGTAGGGTCTGCACAAACTCTGATTAGTTAGTGTCAGAACTGAATTAAAGTGTAATATACCCAGTTGGTATTTACCAAGATTTAGAGAATTGCTTAGTGAAGAAAACTCATACATTTGATGTCAGAAATCTGAGTAGAAACAAATCTTCCTAATTGCCCTCTCCTCATGGCTGCCAGCTTCCAACGAGGAGGGTCTAACCCTCTGCTAGTGGATGCTAGGTCCTTGGCTGGGTTGCCAACTACTGATGCACCTTTTTATAGCATAGCCCAATTTCCTCAAGGACAGTTCTGTCAGTGGCAGCAAGCATTCAAGAAACCTCCTTTACTCCCTAAATCTACTATGCCAGCAGGCTGTGTCATTTCGATTCTTCCCTTCCTATATAGTCCTCCTGCCAAGCCCTACCCAAGCCTTCTACAACCTGTACCAGAAGGGCTACACAATCTTCTGCTGGTCTCCCAGATTCAAGCTCCCTATCATCTCCCATCTATCCAGCTCAAGCTATATTATCCTCAAACCTTCCTTCTTTAGTCACCCCCCACCCCCTCTCAAGAACCTGTCATATCGTCTACTCCTTTCCTACCACTCCATCCCTCCCCCAAATTCCACATGCCCCTTTCTACCACCATGGCTTTGCACACACTATTCACCTTGGCTGGAATGCCCCATATTCTATTCTCTGCCTAAAAAAATTCCACCTGACCTTCCAAACATGGCTCAACCTACCTGCTCCTAAAAGCTTCCCCTGATCATACTCAGCCCCACTGATCTTGCTATCTCTAGTCTACATAGAATGCCACATAACATGTAAAGAACCTATTACCTACCCTAACTGGTTTGGCTCAGTGGATAGAGCATCGGCCTACAGACTCAAGGGTCCCAGGTTTGATACTGGTCAAGGGTATGTACCTTGGTTGTAGGCACATACCCAGCAGGGAGTGTACAGGAGGCAGCTGATCAATGTTTCTAACTTTCTATCCCTCTCCCTTCCTCTCTGTAAAAATTCAATAATATATAAAAGAACCTATTACCCAATTCTGTCATTTTACACATAGGAAACTGAAGCTTAGAAAAATGGAGAGATTGGCCTAGATTTAGGCGGTTTGTCACTGATCTCACCACACTCAAGATGCATAGGGATTTCCTAAATTAATAATAATAATACCTAACATGGCTAGAATGTTTGCAATATACCAAGTACTATCTGAGACACCGCATAGGCATTATTCCAGATTGTCCTTAAACTCAGTGACCTAGGCTCACATGTGTGGAATCCAGACTGTAGAGAAAGGCACCCGGAGACTCAGAGACTGAGAGGCTCTGGGGAGCCGGAAGCTTTAGCGGGCAGGGTCTATAGTCGCAGGCTAGTGAGTGCTCACAGAGAGGTGTGATAGCGGAGCTTGCTGTGGCCTTTCCATAGCGGAAGGAGTTTGAGGCTCCAGACTACAGAGACCCATTATTATTACTTCATTTTACAGATGAGGAACCAAGGCTTAGAGAGGTTAAGTAACTTGCTAAAAGTCACACCACTGAAAAGTGGTAGAACCAACAGGACTAAAATCCAGGTTTGACTCAGAAGCTAATATTTTTCTTGGTGCCTTACTGAACTGTTAATTATTTAATCTGAGCACATATTGCCTAAGTAAAAATTCACCTCCTTCAGGTCAAGGACAGTACTTGTCATGGTGTCACATATGATGCAATACTTGTTCATTCACCCAATGACCATTAGGCACAGTGCCATCATTGTGCCAGGATCTAGGTTTAAGTGAGTTAATAGGATAGTCTCTACTCTCATGAGGCAATCACCATTCATTCATTTTATTAATTCATTTACTCAGCATAAACTTATTGAGAGTCTACTTCACTCCAGGTACTACAGTTAAGTATTGAGGAAATTATATGAAAAAGCGACCAGGTCCTTGACTTCATGTAACTACAATCTCATGGGGAAGACAGGTGTTAATTAAGTATTCACACAAATAAATATGAAATTTTAACCGTGAAGGATAAGTAGGGGTTTACGTGTGAAGGGGAGGGGAGGAGAGCAGAGCATTCAAGGCAGAGGAATATCAAAGGCCACACCCAAATGCCAGGAACATGCACATCAAGAGGCTAAAAGACAGAGAGAAACCAAGATGGTGGCCTAGGTTAGCACCTAAGCTGCCACCTCACACGACAATTTCAAAACAACAACTAAAAGACAGAACAGACATCATCCAAAACCACAGGAAAGCTGGCTGAGTGGAAAAATTTACAACTAGAACGAAGGAGAGAGGCTCACGTATCAGGGAGGCTGCAAAGTGCTGAGGTAGGGAGACACACCCGCAGAGAGGAAGGGCAGCCAAGTGCCTGGCTGGTGGGAGGGGAAAGAAAGCCCCCTACTGCACGGAACCCTTTCCGACTGCACTAAACCCCAACCCCGTCCAAAACCCTGTGGACTTAGGCTCACATGTGTGGAATCCAGACTGTAGAGAAAGGCACCCGGAGACTCAGAGACTGAGAGGCTCCGGGGAGCTGGAAGCTTTAGTGGGCAGGGTCTATAGTCACAGGTTAGTGAGTGCTCGCAGAGAGGTCTGATAGTGGAGCTTGCTGTGGCCTTTCCATAGCAGAAGGAGTTTGATGCTCCAGACTACAGAGACCCAACCCAATTCTGGGCTAGCTCCTGGGGCACCTATGCTCTTGCAGGGGGAATCTAGACTGTCAGGCGGAAACTCAGGGGAGCGGAAGGCAGAGGTCTGAGGCTCCTGCACAAGGGCAGGACTGACTGGAAGTCAAGACTGTTGGCTCAGCCCTGAGACTCTGCCCCATCCAAGCTGAGCACAGAGGCTTTTGCAATTTTGCAAGTCTGATCCTATAGGGCTGTATCCAATAAAGAAGATATCCTGGAGTAGACACAGATGATACTCACATCCAATTGGCCTGGAGGTCAATTTCTCCCAGTGATACCAACAACAATCAAGACTTAACTACAACAGGCTGTACATGCAGTCCACAAAGGGGAGCACCAAGAGTGTCAACCTCAGGTAACTGGGGAGGCTGTACCACCGGGCCATATAGGACACCAAATACACAAAGCCATCCTACCAACTCAGTGGAACAGCAAAAATGACAAGAGAAGGAAATAGATCTCATACGAAAGAAATGGAGGAAAACAAAAGACTGGATATAGAGTTTGAAACCACAGTTGTAAAGTTTTTCAAGAATTTCCTAGAAAAGGCTGATAAATTTAGTGAGACCCTCAATAATATGAAAAAGGACCAACTAGAAATTAAACATACACTGGCTGAAATAAAAAATATATATATTATACAGAGACCCAACAGCAGACTAGAGGAACACAAGAATCAAGTCAAAGATTTAGAATACAAAGAGGCAAAGGACATTCCTCTGGAGAAGCAAGAAGAGAAGAGAATCCAGAAAGTTGAAGATAGTGTAAGGAGTCTTTGGGACAAATTCAAGTGTACCAACATTAGAATTATGGGGGTGCCAGAAGAAGAGAGAGTACAAGATACTGAAAACCTATTTAAATAAATAATGTCAGAATATTTCCCCCACCTGGTGAAAGAAATAGACTTACAAGTATAGGAAGTGCACAGAATCCCAAACAAATGTAATCCAAAGAGGACCACACCAAGACACACCATAATTAAAATGCCAAGGGCAAAAGACAAAGAAAGAATCTTACAGGCAGCAAGAGAAAAACAGTTAGTTACTTATAAGGGAGCACCCATATGACTATCAGCTGATTTCTCAACAGAAACTATGCAGGCCAGACAGGAGTGGCAAGAAATATTCAAAGTGATGAATGGCAAGAACCTGCAACCAAGATTACTCTACCCAGCAAAGTTATTATTCAGAATTGAAGGGCAGATAAAGATCTTCACAGATAAGAAAAAGCTAAAGGAGTTCATCACCTCCAAACCAGTATTATATGAAATGCTGAAAGGTTATTCTTTAAGAAGAGGAAGAAGAAAAAAGATAAAAATTATGATCAACAAATACATATATATCAACAAAAGAATCTAAAAATCAAGTGAATTAAAAATCTGAGGACCAGAATAAACTGGTGAATATAATAGAATCAGGGGCAAAGAAAGGGAGTGAATTGATAATTATCAAGGGGAAAGGGGTATGGGGGATGCAGGAAGAGACTGGATTAAAATCGTACACCTATGGTTGAGGACAATGTGAGGAGAGGTAAGGTCAAAGGGTGGGGTGGGAACCAGGTGGAAGGGAGCTATGGGGGAAAAAGGAGAAATAATTGTAATAATCTGAGCAATAAAGATTTATTAAATTTTGGGGGAAAATAAGTATATAGCTCAAAAAAAAAAAGAGGCTAAGAGACATTCTGCATGGCTGAAGTACGGAGTCAGGGAGATGACATGAAATGAGGCTGCAGGGTTAGCCAGCAGCCCAGATCAGGCCTGACCACTGTTCTTGTGGAAAGAATGACTAGAGCTCTATGAAGTGCCTTAGCTTGCATTTCTTGTACTTTTCTGGAGAACAGAACATGGAACAATCAGTTTCCCATCTGGAGAAAGTTCCTAAACAGTAGTTTCATGGGAATTGGCTAAGTCAACTTTATCCAAGTTACCCAACCTTTTTCTGCAATGTTTCCTTTTTCTCTCATGTCAACACAGTAAATCTAAGCATGAAGCGTTTCTGGAAACAAACAATGTCCTGGAAAACCACAGTGCTGTTCAAAACCCTTCAAGCTGTGTGACATGTAGTGCTACATCCTAAAATTTTACATTTACTAAAAAATGAGTGGTTCTGCCAGTAGAAAACCAGCTTGGCCAACAGTTAGGTAAACATTTTGACAGCTTCAATAGATGCAGAGCCATAACCAGCTCTCACAGCTGGGAAAACGGGTCTTAAAAAGCAGACTTGTTAAAATGTGGAATGCATACACATCCTCCAGAAAAATGATATGGTTGGTTTTTTGTTTGTTTGTTTTTGTGTGAGATTGTTGAAAGCTCTGAGAAGAAAGTGGGGGAGGGAACTCTGGTACAGTATCATATAAAGTAAAAGTCTCAGAAGACAGAGAAATTCAGAGGCAGAGGACAGAGTATCCACTCTGCAAGGTATAACCAGAGGAGGCTGGTTTACTTCCCATCTCCTGCTATTACCATTTTAAATTATATATCTACTAGAGGCCCAGCGCATGAAATTCATGTACTCAGGGCAGGGGAGAGGGGCAAAGGGTTGTCCCTCAGTCCAGCCTGCACCTTCTCACATTTTGGGAGCCATCAGGGGATGTCTGACTGGTGGCTTAGGCCTGCTTCCTGCTGTTAGTCGGACATCCTTAGCCCTGTTGCAGAGGTGGAAGAGGCTGTGAGCCTGGCTTCTGGCTGAGTGTTGCTCCCCCTGTGGGACCACACTGATCACCAAGAGGCAGCTCCTGCATTAACTGTCTTCACCCTGGTGGTCAGTGCATGTGATAGTGAATGGTCATTTTGCCATTTGGTCAATTTGCATATTAGCCTTTTATTATATAGAATATTTATTTATAAATGTGTGGATATGTATGTGTGGATATGTTTGCATATGTGAGTGTTATGCATATAAATATGGATGGAAGAATGCATGTGTGTATACACATGTGCGCGTACATGTGTTATGTGCATGTGAATATATGTTTATGTATTTAAATGTGCATTTTATGCATAAGTATGTACATACCTGTCATGTGTGTGTCTTACAGTGTGTTGGCATCTGGCCAGAGCATCAACAGTGATAAGAACCTAATATGGGCTGGTTCATAGTTGGAAAAATTTATTGCATGAATATGTGGGCAGATGCAGCATGTCCACATATCTGAAAACCCAGCAGTGGTTCCAACAGAGGCACTAGCTCTCTTATAAACATTTAAGAGCAGACAGGGTAAGACAGGGAAAAGAAACTTTCAGCAGAAAGAAAGTTTTGATGGTTTCAGGAAAAAAAGTTTTTTAGTATGACAAATTTTCTCAGAATTTAGGGAAGGCTTAAGCTAACCTTGTCTCAACTTAAAAAAAAAAATCCTCACTCAAGAATACGTTTACAGAGAGGAAGGGAGAGAGAGTGAGAAACATTGATATGAGAGAGAAATCGGTTGCCTCCTATAATGCTCTGACCAGGGATTGAACCCACAACCTAGGTATGTACCCTGACTGGGAGTCGAATGCAAAACCTTTTGGTGTACAGAATGGCACTAAAACCAACTGAGCCACCAGCCAGGGCTTGTCTCAAATTTTGACTGCAAGGGAGGTAATGGAACTCAGTAGGCATTTCTTGGCTTGATTTTCTCTGTCATCCCCTCACCATTTCCTCAGCAGCCAATGGAGCTCATGGGTTTGGCCTCTGCTTTTGAGACTTAATAAAACCTCTGAAGCATGACTTTCATCATGTTAGCACTCCTCTCACAGCCATCTTGAATTCCTTCCTATCCTCAGGACTTCTACCCTAAAATGGGTTTCAAGGACAGTGTTCTCTACAATTGGATCTTTAGTTTAACTACTTAAGTGCTTTCTTCACTGTTCTGGAAATATGCCATGGGCATTCTCACTTCTATGACTCTATTTCTTTTGTACACCCATCCAGAATGTCCTTGAGATTTCAATCTACTTAAATGAACCTCAGCATGTGTTTATGAAATATACTAACATAAAAATTGTGTCAGGTTAGCCTTCCAAGGAATATGGAACAGAGATATTGACTCTGTCTAGGGTATCAGGAGAGGCTTTACTGAGGAAGTGACTTATGAACTGAAATCTGAAGGATGATTTAGTGCTATGAGAGTGGAGATGGGAGGGAAGCCGACTCAAGCAATGGTACCAGACTACATGAAAGGCCCTATGGCAGGAGGAGTGGAAAGGCACCCAGCGTGGCTAGAGAGTAGATAAGAAAACATCCTGGAAAGGAGTCAGCCTGGATGGGTGGCCTTTCTTTGTTTCCCTGATGTTGAAATTTAACTGGGTATTCTTTATTTTTATTTGCTAGAAACTTTGATACAACCAAAGAACATTTTTCTACATCACTCATTTGTATTCTTAATAACAATGGGTTTTCTTCTTTTCTTTCTTTCTTTCTTTCTTTTTTTTTTTTTTTTTAGTTGTCTTGATGTCTTTTAGTCTCTGATTGCCTAAATCAGAGAATCTTAAAACAGGGAGAGTCCTTTTAAAAATCAACTAGTCCAACCTTCTAACTCCACAGACAAGAGCAGAATGCTTAGAATGGCACCGGGAACCACACAGGGTGACAGAGAGATCCTGCTGGAGTTTCTTTCATGCCTCACTGCAGGACCTAGGACAGAGGTGAGCAGATTAATCAATTGCTCTGTTGAATTAATAAGCTCATTTGCATGCCTTGTATGGAAGGGAATGAACAGATACAATCCCAGACAGCCAGGAGCTTTCCAAACAAAATAAGCAGCAAGCCAGACAGAGAAGGGGCCATTTGCACATGCATAAACACAGGGACAGACACAAAGGACCCTAGCAAGTGGCTGCCTTGACCTTTTCCTGGGGATTCTACAAGAGCCGGGAACCAAGGCTTTCCTCCTCGATGGCTTGGTGAGTTTACTCCTGTGTGGTGGTGCACTGGATTTACAGGGCAAGTGTAGACAGTGAACATTTTTACCTAAAGAGGGAAATTGTGAGCCTGAAGAGACTCACCAGCCAGCCCCTTTCAGGCCCTTGTTATTTGCTAAGAGACTTTCTTCAGGTCCTCACTGCAGGCAGAACACGTTCTGTCCAAATATGCACAACCACCAGGAGAAATAGGCAGGGTGGCCCCTCCACCGCTGTTTACTGAATGAAGGCAGCCCTCCACATTCAACTGGATGAATGCAGGGGATAATCCCCTCTAGTAATCTTGGCTTTCTTTCCTCCTGGGGTCTTTAAAAGATGCCAATCTATCCCAATAACAATCAAATGCGAGCATCTCACTTCCCCAAGACAATCAAGGATTTGGACAAATGAGAGACGAGAAACTGAGGTTTTCTTGTGGGATGAAAGGGGAATTCAGCAGCCCCAGCCTGGCCCAGAGGAAGCACTGGGAAGGATGTTCTTGCTGTGGCCACACAAAGTGGAGCATAAGCTCATCATGCCAAAACCTAATTGAAACCTCAGGCTGAAACCATGTTTTATGGCATTTGAGGGAAGTGATGCACAAAGACAAAAAGGAAACATAAAGGATGTGTACAGAAACAGTATGAAGCAGCCCACTTCTTGACTATGGGACAATTTGGATGGTGGCCATTGAGTTAAATGAGGTACAGCCTTCCTCTCAATCTCACTGAGATCCAACACCATTTTGAAAAATGCTGCTGCCAGCATTATGGTTCCATAACCAAGGTCTTCAGGGCTCATTGGGACCTTCAAAATGCAATTGTATTTAAAGAAACGCAGCAAAAGGATGCTGTTACTAGTAGATCTGTAGACATAACTACCTGGCATTGGAGAAACTACTGAAAGGCATGGTAAAGAGAGAGAGAGCATAGCTTTCTCTTGTATGTACCTGTATTTGCAACTGAGTTCTGCCACTTACTAAACTTGTGTTATTGGACAAATATGTCTATGAACTTTGCTCACTTATCTGTTAAAAATGGATATTTCAGTGCTTATGTCACAAGCTTCTCTGATAATCAAATAAGAGAATGTTTGTAAAAGCACAGGTACTCAGTAGATAGTCACTTCATTTTGTCTCCCCTGAAAGTAGATACACAGGATACTAGTGGAATGTCTGGGTTTGAAAGCTTTATAAGAATTGCAGATATGGAAATATCTGCCTTTATAAAAATGTGGCAACTGTTGGCAGTACAAAAACAAAACCCAGTAGGCTAAAGGCTTTAAAAGTACCTGCTTAACCATAGGCAGCTCACTGACTTTAGGCTGCCTCCAAAGCCTTTCTGAGCTGCCTGTTCTTTTAATTTTCTTCGATAATTGTCACAGAAGCATGGCCAAGTTAAAATATGCCTGGAAGAAGGTTAGAGAGAGCAGCTGCATGGTTTTTTGGCTGCACATCAGGCTCCGGTTGCTCAGTAGCCAAACCTTGGGAATGCTGTTCAGGATCTTATTATTCTATTTTGTTTCTCTTAATGGTTCTTGCAAATAGCCACGTGCAAAGTCTTTGTAGATAAATGGTTTTAATTTTCCTTCTTCTGAGAGTCTCCAGTATTCTGAGGGCCATAGTCTCCTGCAGGTCAACTGCCATCCACTGACAAACATCAGTTAGTAAGGAACTCACTTTTCTTTTTTTTCAGCAAAAGTTCCCAACAGCAAGCATACTCAGCCTCAAAGAAGTGGGCTAACACCGCTACACCCCATCCGCCACCCCAGCAGTGTACAGCCACAGCCAGTCAGCCTTTCTGATATTGGCTCTTTCCTGGGACGCAGTTCCCTACACCACTTGACTATGTAGCCAGAGTCGATCTTTTTGAGTAAACCAGGTTATTGCCTTTCATTTTCCACTATACTATGTAGATCAGGCTCCAAAAGAAATTCCAGGATGATAAAATATGTAAACTACTCATCAGGGCAAAGTTCTGACAAAAGAGCAAGCAGAAGTATAGACCAAAGACTTTCAAAGTATTTTTCTGTGGGTTTAGAGTGCTGGAGGCCAGGGGAAGATTATGTGACAGGGTAGATATAAAAAGATATAAAAGGTAAAATTGAATTTAACCTTGTAGACCTATGTAAAGGAAAAAGTTAAACTTTCCATAGCTTGTCTATGCAATCCAGAAATCTTCCAATAGTTCTATTAATATTTTTAAGTCTGCCCTAATGATTCCCCCACTCTCTTTGTCCATTTAAGGCCATACTAAGAGTTCACCAAAAACAGATATCCCATGAAAATCAAACTATATAACATAACAGAGAGGACATGTAATATAAACCCTCTTAAACCTTTGACCTACACTCCATTGGGCCCATCCTATTTGATTTTTGCAACTGTTTGTTTTTTGATACCAGGTGTATAGCAGCAAATGATAGTATTTCCTGATTTGTATCTTCTTATCCGAAAAGGCAGGGATTACTTAGTATATCATTGTTCATTCTGTTTTATTATTTCACCTTTAAAAAAAAGGACTCACCCAGCATCTCACATCTGTTAGGATGGCTACCATCAAAATAACATAAAATAACAAGTGTCAGTGAGAATTGAAGAAACAGAAACCCTCGTGCACTGTTAGTGGGAATGTAAAATAGTGCAGTCACAATGGAAAACAATATGCAATCCCTCAACAAATTAAAATAGAAGCACCAAACAAAAGTCCGGGCCAGACAGCTTCACAGGGGAGTTTTACCAAACATTCAAGGAAGAGCTAAAACCTATCCTCCTCAGACTATTCAAAAAAATTCAAGAGGAAGGAACATTTCTAAGCTCGTTCTATGAAGCCAGCATCACCCTAATATCAAAACCAGATAAAGACAACAGAGTGAAAGAGAATTACAGGCCACTATCCCTCATGAACATACATGTCAAAATCCTCAACAAAATTCTAGCAGATCGGCTCCAGGAGTACATCAGAAAGATCATACACCATGACCAAGTAGGATTTATCCCAGGGATGCAAGGATGGTACAATATCTGCAAATCAATATACATGATACATCACATAAACAAATTGAGATATAAAAATCACATAGTCATATCAATAGATGCAGTATAAGCATTTGACAAAATTCAACACCCTTTCTTGATAAAAACTCTCAACAAGGTGGGAATAGAAGGATCATACCTCAACATAATAAAAGCCATATATGACAAACCTGCAGCCAATATACTCAATGGGCAAAAACTTAAACCATTTCCCCTAAGAACAGGAACTAGACAGGGATGCCCACTCTCACCACTCCTGTTCGACATAGTACTGGAAGTATTAGCCATTGCAATTATGCAAGAAGAAGAAATAAAAGGCATCCAAATTGAAAAAGAAGTCAAGCTGTACTTATTTGTAGATGACATGATATTGTACATAAAAAACCTGAAAGACTCCATCAAAATACTATTAGACTTAATAAATGAATTCGGCAATGTAGCAGGATACAAAATTAACAACAAGAAATCTATGGCACTCCTGTACACGAATAGTGAACTTACAAAAAGAGTGACTAAAAAAGCAATCCCATTTACCATGCACCAAAAAAAATTAAGATACTTAGGAATAAACTTAACTAAGGAGGCAAAATACCTATATGCAGAAAACTACAGGACATTGAAAAAAGAGATAGATGAAGACATAAACAGGTAGAAGAACATACTATGATCATATATGGATTGGTAGAGTCAATAGCATTAAAATGTCCATACTGTCCAAAGCAATCTATAGATTCAATGCACTCCCCATGAAAATATCAACGGCATATTTTACAGACCTATAAAGAACTTTCCAAAAATTCATCTGAAATAAAAAAACAACAACAACCCAGAATAGCCACAGCAATCCTGAGAAAGAAGAGTAAAGTAGGAGGGATCTCAATACCAGACTTCAATCTGTATTACAAAGCCACTGTTCTCAAAACAGCCTGGTACTGGCACAAGAACGGACATATAGCCCAATGGAATAGAATCAGATATTGACCCAAACCACTATGCTCAATTAATATTTGACAAAGGAGGCATAAACATACAATAGAGTGAAGACAGTATCTTCAATAAATGGTGTTGGGAAAATTGGACAGATACATGCAAAAAGAAAAAAAGGAAACTAGACCACCAAATTACACCATACAGAAAAATAAACTCAAACTGGATAAAGGACTTAAAGATAAGATGGCAAACCATAAAAATACTAGAGGAATCCACAGATAGAGAAATCTCAGACATATGCCGAAGCAATGTCTTCACCAATACTGCTTTTAGGGCAATGGAAACTAAAGAGAAAATAAACAAATGGGACTATATCAAAATCAAGAGCTTTTGTACAACAAAAGAAACCATCAACAAAACAACAAGAATGCCCACTGTATGGGAGGACATGTTTTCAAATGTTATCACTGATAAAGGTTTAATCTCCAATATCTTCAGGCAACTTACACAACTTAATAAAAGGGAGATAAATGATCCAATAAAAAAAATGGGCAACGAACCTATATAGAATCTTTTCAAAAGAAGACAGAAGGAAGGCCAAGAGATATATGAAAACATACTCAAAGTCTAATTATCTGAGAGATTCAAATCAAAATGATAATGCAGTACCATCTCACACCTGTCAAATCAACAAATGACAAGTGCTGGCAAGGATTCTGAGAAATGAACTCTTGTGCACTGCTGGTGGGAATGCAGACTGGTGCAGTCACTGTGGAGAACAGTCTGGAGTTTCCTCAAAAAACTAAAAATGGAACTCCCATTTGACCCAATGATCCCACTCCTAGGAATATATCCCAGGAAACTAGAAACACCAATCAGAAAGGATATATGCACCCCTATGTTCAAAGAAGCATAATTTACAATAGGTAAGATTTGGAAACAGCTTAAATGCCCATCAGCAGATAAGTGGATTAAAAAACTATGATACATCTACTACACAATGGAATACTACACTGCTATGAAAAAAAATAAAAAAAAGGAATCCTTACCATTTGCAGCAGCTTGGATGGACCTGGAGAGCATTATATTAAGTGAACTAAGCCAGGTAATGAAAGAAAAATACCACATGATCTCACTCATTTATGGAAAATAAAGAACATTATAACCTGATGAACAAAAAGACAGATACAGAGGCAGTAAAGCACTGAACAGACTGTCAAATTCTAGCGGGAAGGCTGGGGAGTGTTGAGGAGTGGGGGAAAGAGATCAACCAAAAAACTTGTATGCATGCATATAAGCACAACCAAGGGACACAAGATCCTGTCTGGCGGGGGGAGGGGGAGGTGGAATGAGTGCATGTGACAGAGGGTAGGGAAGGCTGGGGGAAGGTGAATGGGGAAAATAGATATATGTACTACTATATGTAATACTTTAAACAATTAAAAAAAGCAATAGGCAAGCTTAAAAAAATTTTAAAATAAAATAGAAGCACCATATGATCCAGCAATTCCACTTTTTTGTATATATCTAAATAATTGAAAGTAGGATCTTGAAGAGCTATTTGTACACCATATTCATAGCAGAATTAGTCACAAGAGCCAAAAAGTAGAAGCAACCCAAGTGTCCATTGACAGATGAATGGACAAACAAAATGTAGTATGTACATACAATGTAATATTATTTAGCCTTAGAAAGGAAGGAAATTATGGCACATGCTACATGGATGAGCCTTGAGGACATCGTGCTGTGTGAAAGAAGCCAGTTACAACAAGACACTGTATGATTCTACTTATAAAGAGGTACTTAGAGTAGTCAAATTCAGAGACAGAAAATAGAGTAACATTGCCAGGAGTCAGGGGTTGGGGAAATGGGGAGTTGATTAGTAGAAACAAAGTTTTATTTTTTTAAAAAATTGATTTTTAACAGAGATGAAGGGAGAATAGAGAGCTAGAAATATCGATGAGAGAAACATTGACCTGCTGCCTCCTGCACACCTCCTACTGGGGATGTGCCTGCAACCAAGGCACATGCCCTTGACTGGAATCGAACTGGGACCTCTCAGTCCGCAGCCCAACACTCTATCCACTGAGCCAAACCAGTTTCAGCCAAAGTTTTACTTTTGCAAGATGAAAAGAATTCTGGAGATTGGTTGCACAACAATGTGAATGTACTTACACTTAAAAATAGGTAAGGTGGTAAATTTTATGTTACTTATATTTTACCATAATTTTTTTAAAAATGGAGTCAATATGTCAGAATCTATAAAATCATATAAAAAACTCTGCCCTTCCCCTATTTCAAGGAATCAAATTGACACTAATAAAACAATAACTAAAATTGGTGGCCGAATTCCAGTTACTGGAATGATCTCCTACCAGAACACCCTGCCCTACAGTGATCTGCTTTCTTATTCTATCCTTCTCTTCATATGAAGCCAGGCCCACAGGAAGAGCTGAACAACAAAAATCCTTTCAGAAGGGAACACATTCTTGGAGGGGGGAAAATCAGTGGTCCTTTATAAACAAAAATGAGACTGCTGATCCCAAACCAATAAAGCAGGGCTAAAGTTGCTGTGTTCTCCATTACCTGGGCTAAATGTCCATGGCTTCATCTGCATTCTCCTACTATACAGTGCCTAGATTGTGGCAGTGTCAGGTACTCTGTATGGATTTGGTGAGCAAATTACTGAATCACAGAAAAGCTAAAGGGAATGAACCAAGTGGTTAGGAAGCTCTCAAGAGTGTTAAAATGCAAACTGATTGCTTCTTTCTGGACAAAGTTAAGGGATGATGTATGTAAAATTAGTTCAAGTAAGTTCTTATTACAGTCTCGGGTTTTAGCTGAGAATGTGTGAGATCCTGAGTGCAGTTTTGACTTGTCTTCTGTGTATGTAAACTACAAAACCCATGAGCTGTCCATGGCCAATAATGAATGTCTCTGCCTCTCCCAGGAGAGATTAAACAGCTCTGGGTTGAGAAAAGAAAAAAAAAGAAAAAGAAGGAGAAGGAGAAGGAGAAGGAGAAGGAGAAGGAGAAGGAGAAGGAGAAGGAGAAGGAGAAGGAGAAGAAGGAGAAGGAGAAGGAGAAGGAGAAGGAGAAGGAGAAGAAAGAGAAGAAGGAGAAGGAGGAGAAGGAGAAGAAGAAGAAGATCAAAAGAAGACCCAGACTCCCTGGCTGGCAGGCAGCAAGAGGTCCCCTGGCCAAAGGAGGGTAACCTTTGCTTGAACTTAAAGGAATGTGGAAAAGAAGCAAATTTCCAAGATGCTTCTCCTACTAGTAAGTTGTGCTGACCAGGATTCTGAGCTACATGCCTGAAATTCCCTTTTAAGTGTTTGTTGTATGTACTTATCATTTTTTAAAAGAAAATTCTTTCGTTTTAATGATAGCACATAAAATAAGTTCAGGGTGAAAGTAGTATGTATGAGAGATTGACTGGTCCAATACTTTTAGGAAAATAAGGTAGATTTCAGGCAACATAATTCATATCTACTGACCCATTCATCCCCCACTTAGAATTGACTCTAAGACTAAATTCTAAAAGTAGAGTAGAACATATTACAGTTTTCCTAAAAGTGTGTTTGAATGAATTTTGAGTTCCTTTTAAAGACTCAGTAGGAGAAGGCATTGGGGGAGACAAAACAAAGTCTATTTACACTTAAGGCCATGTTGTCTACCTATGGCTAACCCTATATAGGCCCAACTTCATGGTTTGGAGACAATTACCAACCACATCCTGAGCAGATCTAAAAAAATATTTCTCTAACACCTGAGATCACCCAAACATTGTCCATCAAAAATATGTTTCTATAGCCACTAAGGCAGTAGTGAGTTATGCCTAGCAGCTAGCTTTTAGTAAACAGTTTTAAAAGTCTTCAAACAGTAATAAAATCATCAGGCCCAAGTCATCAGAAAACTAAAACAAAACCCAAGCAAGCTATGGAAACAAATGACCCCAATGCTTGTTCAGGGCTGCAAGGGAATCTCTAGGGACCAGAAAAAAGGAAGGCGACAAAAACAGAAACAAAAAGCCCAGAAACCTAGACTCCTACAGTAGCAAGTACTGGATTGCAAAGTGCATGTTGATTAGAAGGCACACAGAACCCTTTTCTGCCTATGGTTTCCAAACACAAAGCTTAGGGGGAAAAAAGTTTTTCCCCCAAAATTCTCATAAAGCAGGAGGAAACAACTGGCTAAGAGTTTCAATCATTTAAAAATCGAACCCCCTGTACTTTCTTTAGATGAGTTATTTACATAGGGATCGGAGTGTACATATTTTAGGGGTCCTCTCTGTTTCTCCCTTCTAAGAAACAAACTGTCCTGTTCTGGAACATGGGGAGTCTGCCCCCACTGCTAAATTCTTTCACATTGTAACATCTCCATCTGCTGGGAAGTTAGATGTCTGCATTAAAGGCAGATAAGTTAGTTTTATTTTCCTATAAATCTAGATCAATGTTATATTTCCATTTCTCATTTATATGCATTGCCATTTTATTTAAAACATCTGCCTTTTCTCCTTATTTCCAAAGCCCTCAATGGTTTTTATTCTAAGTCATTTTTAACACATTCCCTCCAGCCCTGCTCAGCCTTCCCCACAGTTTGGGCAAGTCCCATCAGTGCTTCCTTGTAATTGTACAACCTTAGGCTAGTCCCAAAACCCCTCTCCCAAACTGAATCTGTCTACCAGGAGGTCGGGGATTCCTGTCTCCCTCAAGCTGGCATTCCTTTGAATTAGGATCTGAGCTGTTCACAGCAAAAGCTCCTCTATTTTGCAGGGCAAACCGTTATGTCTGTTTTGTCTTTTATTTTAAAAATAAATAAAGCCATACACTTTTGGGCAGCAAGGACAATGCTGTGTTTACCACTCTCCTGTTCTGGTACCTCCAAGTTTCCTGCTTTCAGTGTGCTGGCCTTTTTATTTATTATAAGTACATGCTATTTATGATGGTCAGAAGAAAAAGAGACCAGACAAGTGAAGAAGCCATCTCTGTCCGTAACCTCTCAAAGACAACTTCCACAGAGCCAGCGGCGGGCAAGAAAGCAAAGCTAGGCTCATCCTGTCCTCCTCTTAAGACTGAAGAGGGCTTGTGAACAACACACTAAGTATGAGAACACCTGACTTTAAGAAAATAGTAGTCAGGTAAGCCTAAGACAGCAAATCCTCCTCCATCTTCCCTAGGAGAACTCAGAACTGTAAAGATGAACAGGCAGGCCTTGCCTTCTCCTCTATAACCATCAGCTAAAACATACCCTGAGAATGAGAAAATGAGAAAAGCTAAAGAAAAACTCCTCTCTGTCTGTCTCTACAGCTGCCTAATTCATGGGTAGAAGCCTTAAAAAGCTTTTGATCTCAACAACTTGTTTAAAATAAGTTACCTTCTTTTGCTTAGGAGAATTAGGTTTATTAAGCAGTGACTCACAAGAGTAAAAGATCCGTTAAAATGATAATTATTTATGACTAATATTTAAGCACATGCCATTAAAAGCAAAAGCATAATGGAGTGGAACAGTGACTTTGACAGGACTGAGTTTGGGCCCCCAGCGCATTACGTAATTACCACATATTATTGTTTTCCTCCTGTGTTCCAATTAGGATTCTGAGTTCTTTGAGGTTGACGGAACCTTTTTTTCATCCTCTAACCTGGACAGAGATCCTCTCACACACAGCTATTTGTATTCAAAAAAATGTTTACCATTTTGAAATGGATTGACTGATCAGAGCCCATTCTATGATCCACACATGGAGAGAAGATTGCTGGTGATCTATTCACCAAAGCATTGGCTCCTCATTCATCTGGTGGGAACTCTTCATCTCTCTTTCTCTTTCATGGGCTCTGCAAGTGCAAAGGGTGTCCCTTCCTTCTTTTCCTACTTTATTTCTATCCGATAGAAAACTGTCACAATGTATTGATATTGTTAAAGCCACTTTAATCCCATCTGTAGGCAAGTTGTCATAGTAAATATGCAAATCACTCATGTTTAGAATCAATACAGTCATAATAAAACTATTAAAAAAAACAAATAATAAATAAATGTACAATATAAATGCTGCCCCCTTAGAGGAAGTAACCTGTATAGTGAATAGCCAGAACAGCTGTGCAAGGCAGATTATTTCTTTGGGGCATTTATGTGACTAGCCTTGAAAAACTGAGCCTATGAGTTTCTGGCAAATGGTAGAACCATTAATGGTCTGCTACTCATTTAAGCTTTCAGAAGAGTCATTGATAGAAAGAGGCGTGTGTGTGTGTGTGTGTGTGTGTGTGTGTGTGTGTGTGGATGTGTGTGTGGATGTGTGTGAAGAGGGTGGCACGTGGGCTCATGCCAGGAGGCTGAGAAGGGAGCAGGGAGGTTATCACAAGTTAGATCACAGGATTCTAAAGAATGACTTCTCTCCATCACAAAATTCTTAGGCCCAGCAGATTTTACCTGTAAACTTGTCCACAAAAGGATTTCTCTGTAGACTATCTATTAATTTAGGTATCAAATAGCTGTCCTTATATACAATGGCCCATAGCACTCTGGGTGTTGTCCATAAGCACACAGGTACATTCATCAGGGCTATTCTCATTTCCCATCGTCTCTGCAGCATTAAAGCTGCAGACACCACTGCTCCCTTGGTGCCCTCTTATCCCTTTATGTCCCTGCCACTGCATCCTCCTTGTTGCCCTACTCGTAGACTGTTCCTTGCCTGGTTCTCCTTCTCCTACCCCTGATGTGGACATTCTCCAAGGGTCATGTCTCAGGGTAGGAAGCTCCTTCTTCACTCTCCATTTCCGCCCATCTCCTGGGAGAGGGAATGCCCATCTTCCTGTTCATCCCATCCCCGAACCCCACCTGTGGTCGTGGGTCTCCAAATGCCTGCTCAGCAGTCCCACCTGGATACTGTGTTTTACCATTCAAGTCAAGGACTCAGCTTTCTCCCAAACCTCTTCTGCTCCATTGGCCTTCCCTTTATGTCAGCGCTGTCATTATTCAAGTAGAGGAGCTTCAAATTAGTGTCTGTCATCTTGGACTCTTCTCTGTCCTGCGCTCCCTGCATAAAGTCAGCCAGGCAGCCTAACTGACTTCCCTCAGGAGTGTCTCCAGTGTTTCTTTCACATGTCAATTTATTTCTACTCTACAACCAGTGCCACATGAGGCCTGGATAACTGTGGCAGCCTCCTGTTGGTCCTTCCTCTGCTCATCACCCTACTACCCTGTTTCCCCGAAAATAAGACAGTGTCTTATATTAATTTTTGCTCCCAAAGATGCGCTAGGTCTTATTTTCAGGGGATGTCTTATTTTTTCCATGAAGAAGAATATGGTACACATTTATTGTTAAATGAAAATAAAGGAAATAAAGGAAAAAACTATGGTAGTAGGGTAGTTGTCAACACAAACCAGACAAACTGTGAATCCTACAGTATCAAGAATTTACTCATTTATTCAATGACAATCATGTCATCATCTTCTGGAACATCATCATAACAATCCAATACCTGAATTTCCTGGTGAATTTCTTGTGACTCCATTTCTTTCAGAGTCAGTGGACCAAATCTCTCATGTTTAGCCTGGGGGGGGGGGAGCTTATTTTCAGGGGGATGCCTTATATTTCACTCAGAAGGAAACCTGTAAGTAGGTCTTATTTTCGGAGGATGTCTTATTTTCGGGGAAACATGGTAGGTCAGAACTCCTCCAGCACCTTTCAAGCGTCACCACCTTCCCCAGCTCAGAGCCTTTTGTGTCTCCCTACTGCAGCATGAAGTCCAACCTCCAGACCCAGGGGATGAAGCCCTTCCATAAACTGACCTTACTGATTATTTGCCAATGTTTCAATTCAGTGTACATCAGTTTTTAACCCAACCAGACTGGTCTCCTTGTGGAACCAAACCATGTTTTTCACATTCTGACTTCCATACCATCATCACAGAGAAGGCCAAATCCATATGTGAGATTACATATTGATTTATATCATAATCACCTAGAGGACTTATTAAAACTGACTGCTAGGTTCCACCCCCAGAGTCTCTGAATAGGTACTTCTAACAAGTTCCCAGATGCTGCTGATGCTGTTGGTCCAGGGATCAGAGTTTGAGAACCACTGCATTAGGTAAACCCATTATCATCTCTCCTTTTGTCCTCAACTTATCTCTGGGGCCAGCTGGAGACCTTTATCCTCAGCTTAAGATGACATCTTCCATCTCCATTCAGAGAACACCAATACTGTTTATATAATGTGGTAAAAAGAAAAAGAAAAAAAAAAAAAAAATATATATATATATATATATATATATATATATATATATATATATATATATATATATATATATATAATGCTGGGAGTGACACAATGAGGCAAAATCCCTGCTCCTACAAAAGTCACAGTATGGGAAAAGGGGGCATAAACAGTGTAGCATGCAAATGCAATTCAGTGTGGCAAATACTGTGATGGCGGTTGTAAAGGCTCTGCGGAAACATAGCCAGAGCGCCTCATCCAGTACTGAAAAGTCAGAGAAGGTTGCTCAGAGGAAGCTGCAACTGAACTGGGATTTGAAGGATAAGACACAGGTAGACAGATAGAGAGCAGAAACTGCCTTGGGTTGCTCCTCTTTTGCACACAAGTATGTACACACATGCACATACTCTATCTGATCTGCACGTCTAGAAGGTAACCCACTCACATAAAGAGAGAATCTTTAATCTATAAGAACATTCCTTAGAGTGCCTAGGCTCTAACAGATGGCGGATGTTTTTATTCACTCTTTGAATGCACACATGGCCTACAGGCTGGAATTGTTCTGTATTTGGCAAAGCCGGGAAAGGAGAAGAGGGGAATCTGAGGACATGTGGGTTTGGCTGAAATCCCCCTGTGGGCTTTTGGTGATTTCTGTGTCTGTGAGGATTTCTCTAATTACCTGTAAGACATGGGATTCAACATCGAGCCCCTACAACAATCTCTGCCTTAACCCAGTATGCTCGCTTACTCCCAGCAGCCTATCTATGGATGGTGATTAATAGCCCACAGTCCAAGCCCCAAACCACCAGCTGTGAACAGTCTCTTGCTTGAGTAATAGCTGTGCGTAGCAAATTGTTTTTCTTGTTCATAAACAGAGATTGGGTGTTTTCCTCTACTGCCTTATTTTCAGTGATTAGCTGAGCTCATTCATGTAAGCAACCTCTTTGCAAGGATTCGAAGTTTGAGGGTCAGGGCCATTGCTGACACTCAGGATTCATTCCCCAAAGCAGCCTCTGAGGAGGCTGGAGGAAGGTGCAGCACTCTGGAAGGTCAAGGCCACCTTTTTTGACTTCCCAATTTGTAGACCATAACTTCCTCCCCCTATCACCCAACTTTCTGATTTGGAAATTTAGATGCACAGTTTCTTATCACATCCCTTTTCTTACCACACCCATTTATTTGTATTTAGGATGTTTTTGGCTCATGTCCCACCTTAGGTGGGATAAGAAGTGACAACATTCCACCAGTTCTTTTGTCTCTCATCTATCTATATCTCTGCAGAAATGAACAGAGCCTGACATGTACTGCATGCTCAACAGATGGAAAATGAATAAAATAATTAAATAATTAAGATATTGATTAAATATATATTTGAAATTAAGAAAATAAACCAAGTGTTTTGTATAGAAGGCTATACTTCCCTCTGCTTCCCCCATTTGAGAACTTCAACCACCCCACAGTGAAGGTATCAGGGGAGAAGGTGCACAGTGAGTGCTAGAAACATGTGTCTGCATCACTTTCAGGGAGTACACACATCACCCAATCCATGTACAACCGTCCCAGACAAAGAAGATACAAACCAGCAATGTGCGTATCCTTCCAGGGTAACCCTTTCCTTGGTATACATAACATACCAAGGAAAGGGTTACCCCAGTGATTTTACAACTGACTACACACTTGCAGTTCCAGAATTTTTTAAAAAATAAATCTTTTTATTGTTCATATTATTACAAAAGTTCCTCATTTTTCCCCCTCCACCAGGTTCACACCCCCCTCTGCCCTTTCCCTACCCCCCATTGTCCACATCCATAGGTGCACAATTTATGATCAGTCTCTTCCCACACCTCCCTATCCTCTTTTCCCCAAGAATTGTCAGTCCACTTCCTTTCTGTACCTCTGATTTTATTATATTCAACAGTTAATATTGTTCATCAGGTTTTTTAATTCCCTTGGTTTTTAGATTCACTTGATGATAGTTACATATTTGTTGTTCATAATTTTTATCTTTATTTTCTTCCTCTTCCTAAATAACCTCCTTCAGCAATTCATATAAATCTGGTTTGGTGGTGATGAACTCCTTTAGCTTTTTTTTTTTATTTGTGAAGCTCTTTATCTGGCCTCCAAATCCGAGTGATAGCTTTGCTGGGTAGAGTATTTTTGGCTGTAGGTTCTTGTTATTCATCACTTTGAATATTTCTTGCCATTCCCATCTGGCATACATGGTTTCTGTTGAGAAATCAGCTGACAATTATATGGGTGCTCCTTTACAGGTAACTACCTGCTTTTCTCTTGATGCTTTTAATATTCTCTCTTTGTCTTTTGCTCTTGGCATTTTAATTATGATGTGTCTTGGTGTGGTCCTCTTTGGATTCCATTTGTTTGGGGTTCTGTGCGCTTCCTGGACTTGTAAGTCTATTTCTTTCACCAGGTGGGGGAAGTTTTCTGTCACTATTTCTTTCAATATGTTTTCGGTATCTTGCTCTTTGTCATCTTTTGGGACACCCATGATTCTGATGTTGGTTCGCTTGAAGTTGTCCCAGAGGTTTCATACACTATCTTCAACTTTCTGGATTCTCTGGTCTTCTTGCTTCTGCGGAGAAGTGTCCTCTGGCTCTTTGTGTTCCAAGTCTTTGACTTGATTCTTGCAATCTTCCATTCTGTTTTTAGGACTCTGTATAATATTTTTTATTTCAGAAAATGTATTCTTTATTTTTTTGTTGATCCCTTATTATTTCTTGTTGATCCCTTATTATTTCTAGTTGATCCTTTATTATTTCTAGTTGATTCCTTTTCATATCTTCATAGGTCTAGTTTATTTTATTGGCCTTTTCTAGGAGATTCTTGAAAAACCTTATAAGCGTGGTTTTGAATTGTATATCCAGTCACTTTTTGTCCTCCATTTCTTTCATTTGTGATGTGATCTGTTTTCTTGTCTCAGCATTTTCACTGCTTCCCTGAGTTGGTAGGGTGGGAGGTTCAGCTGTATCTATGCCAGGAGACAGCCTTATTCGACTAGACTTAGAAAACTGCAAGAGCCTCTGTATTCAGCTTGGATGGGGTGGAGTTTCCGGGTGGAGCCTACAGCCTTGGCTTCCAGTTAGCCCCGCCCTATGAGGTTCCTGAGTCTCAGTGTTCCTCAGTGTCCTTTGTTACTCACTGTAAGCACCTCTGAGAGAAAGGTGCCCTAGAGTTTCGCCTGCTACCAGACAGTCTAGTCTCTCCCCCAATGAGCCTGCAACTGGGGTTCAGTGCAGTTGGAACTGGGGTTAAGAGCAGTCTGGAGCTTATGTCTCCTTCCTGCTAGGGCAATCCAGCGGCTCAATCAACAGTCTGTTCTCTGCCCAAAATGTGTGTGACTCGGGGGCTCTGCCTTTTGCCGCTCCCCTGAGTTTCCGCCTTACAGCCCAGATTCCCTCTGTATGAGCCTGGCGTCCGAGGGTCTCGCTCAGAACTGGGGTTCAGTGCTGTTGGAACTGGGGCTCAGCACAGTCCGGAGCTTTTGTCTCCTTCCCTTCCCGCTAGGGCAATCAAGCAGCACAGCCAACAGTCAGTCCTCTGAGCACAACGTGTGCAACTCCGGGGCTCTGCCCTTTGCCGTTCCCCTGAGCTTCCGCCTTACAGCCCAGATTCCCTCTGTATGTGTCTGGGTCCCCAGGGTCTCGTTCAGAACTGGGGTTCAGTCCTGTCAGATCTGGGGTTCAGCGCAGTCCAGAGCTTTTATCTCCTTCCTGCTAGGGAACACCAGCCAGGCACTTAGCCGCCCCTCCTCTCTAGCTTCGTCCTCTCCACGCAAGCAACTTGTCTCAGTACCTTAGGCTTTTACAGCTCCTCTGATTTTCCTTCTGGTTTTCTCTTTCCTTCTCGTTGTAGAATTTCTAGTCAGTCAACTTTCCTGTAGTTCTGGGTAATGTCCACTTTATATTTTAGTTGTATTTTTGAAATTGTTGTGTGTGTCTGCAGTTAGGCGGTTACCTATGCCGCCATCTTGGTTTCTCCTCCAAAATTTTTAAAATAATGATTCTGTAATTCCCAGTGACCAGTGTGCAGTATTTTCCTGTGTATAGTTCCTTCTCCAAGAAATACTTACTTTCAATGGGAACACCCTCTTTCATGAACTACCCATGACCCTCAGGATGGAAAAAGCCAGATGCTCACCCTACAGCATCTCAGACTCTGAGAAACAGAACTGACCCTGAGAACATCTTCCCTGAGCCCTGTATTTCATAAGGAGGCAATTTTTCAGGGATAAGTTGTGGCAGAGTGGGGCCAAGAATTCACATGCCCTGCCTCAAAATCCAAAATTGTTTTAAGAATGGGAGAAAGCCTCACCACCACATCTTATGGATTGGGGTAGATTCCCTGCTTTACTGGGAATAAAATAACAAAAATATAGTTGAGTTTCATATTTGATCATCTTTTCAGTGGTAATTTGATATTGTAAGGACATAAGCACTTCCAAAATATTTTTGTTTTACTTTTGGGATTTCCTGAATATAAGACCTTGAACTAGAAGCTATGAAAGTCCAAGTTCAGAGAAAGCCCCAAAACTCTGTACTCAGCAATAACAAATAAGTAAATACATAGTCCTCAAATATCCATGGTACTAAAACTGCCCATGTATTAGGTCACCATATAAACCTCAAGACATTCTAAAAGTTAGAACTCATTCAGAACTATATTTTTGACAAAACAAACAAAAAACCCACAAACCAAAAAAAGAGCAAAACCCAAACAATAAAACTAAAAATTAATACTAAAAGAATTATTTTAAATCTATCTATTAGCAAGTAATAGACATTCTCTTAAATATTCTTTGATTAAAGAGACAATCAAAACTGAAATTATGACTATTTAAAAGAATTGTTTTCAATCCCAGCCCTACCACTATCTAAATACTTTAGGACAAATCCTGTAATCTCTCAATTTCTTTCTAATAAGAGGCCGTTGCCAGGATTAAAAGAGATAATATGAAAAAGGGTTCAGCATAGTAGAGTGATGACAGCACTAATAATGGTAAAGTGGGCTGTTGCTATCTCATTTTCAGCTAAGACAGGAAAGCAGTGGATGTTATCTTTTGAAGAAACTTACATACAATAGTTATATACAAAATTTGAAGGATAAACTCAATATGTGATTCTTGAATTGATTACTCATAGGGAGGCATGACTAGATTTTGGAAATGAAGCTTGCAAGCAGACTCTGGAGAGAGCTATTGGCATCTCCCCCTTCTCATGATGCGGATGGGCTCTTCTCCTTCAGATTAAGAGAAAGGAGCTTCATTGAGATCACCACATGGGTTGATCTGGGACACAGAGCCCTGGGTCTGATTCCTGTATGGGAAACTTAAAAGGTTAGATGCTCCAAAGTACAAGCAAAGGAGAGGTGTCTACTGGGCACTGTTCTAGAGACTGTCAGGGCAGGTGACTTGTGAGTGCTGATGTAGACCAGAGAGAAGGCATGTTATGTGGGGAAGAGAGTCAGTCTGGATCTACTTTAAATCCCACCTAAGAAAATTCCATGGGAAGGTGACAGAGCCCCAATGAAAGGGTCTGTATATAGTGAGCTAGAGACAAGGTAGCCAGCAAGAGGAAAATTCAACCTATCTGTCAGGGGTAACACAGTTCAATGTGGGGTCTCAGGAGAGCCTGCAGAAGAGTTGCTCTAAAGACCCTCCAGATGATAACTTATAACTGGACTTGTCAAGTAAGAGCTTCCTACCTTTCCCTTTTCTCTCCCTGTACACCCAGCAGTGTTAGAAATCCTGCACCAACAGGAGGGCAAGGGTGTGAGAGGAGAGCATAAAGGAACCTCTACCTCTCTTACCTGCAGCAGGTTCTAGTTTGGAGAAGAGAGCAGATTTAATGTTAAAGCAAGTCAGAAATTTTGATTATTACATAGACCTGACAGTTTTAATAACTGAATTGAAACTATGTTGTCAACTTCCAGTGATCCCCGTAATTTTTATTTCTTGAGAGCGACCAGAAAAGTTATGGGACTACCTGTGTTTTCAACCAAGGCCAGTGAAATAACTTCTAAATTACTTTTAAAAGAACAGTGAGAGGGGAAAAAAAGTTGCTTGGAATTACATCCATGAGTTTCTTCGTCGGTTTACAGGTTTCACTAATAAGCTCTTCTTCATTTCAATCCTAACCCATCCAGCTCAGGAGGCTCTGATATCAGGGAGGACAAAAAACAAAAGAGACCACTTTTCATTTTATAAAATCTCTTCTATTCCTATCTCCACTCCCCAATATTTCTATGATGTACCAGCAGATCATGTGGTTGAATAAAGGCTGTCCCAAGGAGAGAGGGAAGTGCATGATAGAAGAGAGATTCTGGGAGACATTAAAAGCACAGGAGGCTTTTAATGAAAGGGAGAGTTAGGGCAACTGCAGCTAAAAGAAGGTAAGGTGGAAATCCCAGGCAGGCAGAGAGCATGATGGAGTGGAGGGTGCCCTAGAGCTAAGGCTCCTACTCTGGAGTTCTGCCTGAACCACGATTTTGTCACTTATACTATACATCAAGCATGTCAAACTCGAGGCCAGTGGGCTGCACATGGCCCACAATGAATATTTTTGTGACCCAGCCAATATAACAGTATGAAATATTTTAATACATTTTTTAACTTAATTTTTACAATATTCCGTTATACATAATTATTAATAACGAACTACAATGTTTGCTAATGACTGATTACCATAATCTTGTTACATTCATTTCCCTTACTTGCCTTATACACAGGCGCACCATTTCTCTCCACTAATTCTAGCAGCGAATATTTTAGCAGCTGATTGCCAAATCATTAGTCTTGGGTTGAATTGTTTGATGTGCACAACAGGGAATATTTTGCTTTCAGAGAATAAGAAAAATAGGTTTAATTGTGTTACGCTTATTAATTTGTGAGTTATTCGGTGTCTGGTAAGTCAATGTTCAAGAAAAAATATTAATTTTTATTAAAATGTTCTTTTATTTTATGTTAACGATTGCTCATTTATTTCAGCCCTTTGTATTTAGCATGTCTCTATGGAAATAAACCTATGTTTCTATGAAAATTGAAGCTTTTGTTTTTTTGCAGCCCAAATAAACTTAGACCTTGTTTATATGTCCGTGTATTAGCCTTTGAGTTTGACCTGCTTGCTGTACATCATGGACAGTGACTGAAACTGACAACTACACGGCAAGCTAAGAAAGTCAGGAGTCAGGACTTTCTCTGCTTCACTTGGAAATCCTCATGGAAATTCCTTAAATAACTATAACTGCAAAAATGTTAGTCTTGATTGGTGCACTTGTGTGCATGTGTTTATTCATGCATGTGTGAGGAGAGGGGATGAGAGAGGTACAATTTTATGAAGATCAACAAATGAAATGAGCATCATTTCCAATGGTCTGATAAATGATTTTTGTGTTGTTCCTGGAGAAAAAAAATACTGGGAGATGTATTTGAGATGCCAGAGTAATAGAATTCCTAAGATAGTTTATTGTTTAGGTGGAAGCAATGGGTCAAAATACTGTGACTAGGTTTGTCCCCCAAACCTGCAATTTAACAGAACTTTAGATAAACACTAATTCACATGAACAGTGTACATTCCATTTATCCATCCCCAAGTAAGCATCAAACCATTTCATATTGTTTCCCACTTACTTTGACCAGAATACATGCTACTTACCATGACAACCTTTAAAACTCAGTACTACAATGACTAAAGTGAAAACACATGGTCCAAAATGATGTGATGAAAATAAGTAAAATAAAACTGAATTATATGCATGCTAATTACTGTGCTGGGAAATCTTATGAAATCTGGACATGCTGATGTACAAAACATCTATTCATCCATCGAGACTTGACTTAGTGGCCATCTCTTCTGTGAAGCTTCCTGAGCCCCAAAGGGAAACCAGTATTTCCTGGAACTACTACTTGCCAATTTGTAAAGCAACGTGGTGAGGTTGATATTATGCTCTGCATTTGAAGAGATAAAGTAACAACGCTGAAGTATTTTGCCCAATGGCACACCCTATGGAAGGAGGAAAACAGTACACACTGCCCTGGCCCCAAAAGTCCTAAGTACGAAGATAAGTGCTTTCTCATTTAATACAACAGCCTCTGAGGCAATTAATAGAACCCCATAACCATAGATGAGCAAGTGGACCATCTTGCCTAATGTTGTAGGGGTGGGAAGAAGCAATGTTGGGACTCAGACTCAGTTTTTCAGCTTCACTCCTATGCAACTTCATGTTGCCTCACTGCCTCTTCAGACATGGTCCCTTGGCCCCTCCACTGAGACACCAGTCCTGGCCTAGAGCACCGCTGGGAAACTGACCTCCCTTCTGCACTTTCACAGGCTCAAGAAGCTGCCACTGTCAACTGTCAAACTGAGTTTGAAAATGTCATGCCTAGATTTCAAGATTTTCTGTAATTTAGAGTAACACAAACTTATTAAAAAAAAAAAAAAAAAAAACTTTGAAAAGATTAAAAGAAAAAGATTCCTGAATATCTTTTCAGGAAATATCAATAATTAGGCATTGTTTAATAGCCTTTTCCAGATCATCTAATTGTATAAGTCTATGCCTTTCATTCCCTTTAGCTGAGCTCTTTACAATTCTATAAGACAGTAATGGAAATGAGTTTTGTTGGTGGAGATGCAAATAATAGGCCCTCTGGGCAACCCAGGAGGCCAGTTTTTCTCTCCAGCAAATTACTTTCCACACTCCCCATGGCCTTTGTGTGTGCTTGCTTTCTCCTCCGAACTAACTATAACATCATACTGGTTCCATCATAAATTAATGAGCTAAAGAAAGTCTTTTACAAGAGTTCATTTTATATTTGAAAGAGAATTGTGATTTTACCTTTTCTTAAATAATTATTTCTTAACATTCACATTGCTGCCTGAGGCACTAAATAGTCTGCAGGAATTCCTCACTAATCTATGTCTCACCTTCTTCCATTTTCAGTTTCCTTATTCCCAGAGACCACAAACTCACACTTATGTGTATGTACACACACAGGCACACATACAAGAAACATCATCCATTTTCCAGAGGGAGTCAAAGAAAGGGGAGAAAATGAAAGGGAATATAACAATGAATCCCATGAAATCAGACTATTAACTAGGTGACAGCAAACTGTGGCCCTTCCACCAAATATGGCTTGCTACCTGTTTTTGTAAATCAAGTTTTATTGGCACACAGCAACATCCATTCATTTATGCATCACCTATGGCTACTTTTGTGCTACAATGGCAGAGTTGAGTAGTTACAACAGACATTGTCTGACCTGTAAGCCTAAAATATTTACTATCTGGACCTTTACAAAATAAGTTTGCTGACTTATGAGACACAATCTTAATTCTCTTCAGAGTTTATAATCTTGTGAAGAGAAGTAATGAGTATACATTGATGAGAATTAAAAATGACAATAAAGTTGGTCCCAAGTTTGGGAGATAAATGGGATGATGTGGCTTAGGAAGGGAGTGCTGAATATGGATGGAAAAGGAACTAACCAGCTAAAATAATCCCAAAGTAGAACACCAAAGCCATGCCATGTAAATAATTAATTTGTTTTTGCAAAACAGCTCAAGTGAAAGGCTTATATGCTCAGCTTAATTCACTTCAATATTCTGTCATATTTGCTTCAGATTTTATTTTTATAGCCTTTGTTTAATTTGGGAAGATGAAGCCAGGTTTCCTTCATTAATTGACCATAAAATGAAGAGTATCCATGAAATATTTATTCCACCCCTAGATCCAGAGAAGTAATGGTTTATTTTTTTTTGAGTTTCTTGCTCTTGTTTTGCCTCATAAAAATCAACATTCAAATGGTTCAAAACTCAAAAGGTACAAAAGAATAAAAAAAAATTCTCCTACTTTTGTACTCCAGCTACTCATTATTATGAACAACATTTCTTATGTTTCCTTCCAGAGATATTTTAGGTTTCTTTGAGCATACATACATAGGTATATTTATTTTTCCACTTTTTTACATTTTTCTCTTTTCATCTAATGTTTTATTTTGGTAATCCAATTAGATCAGAATGTATAGAAATTCTCATTCTCTTTTTACAAAATTTCACAGCATTCCTTTGTATAGATAAAATATAATTTATTTGACCAGTTATTTCTCTATGGCTTTTAGATTGTTTCCAATCTTATTCAATTACAGACAAGCTACAATAAATAATCATGTACATTTATTGCTTTCTCTAAATATAACAATATCTATAGCCTGAGAAGTGGGATTGCTAGGTCACAGAGTATGTACATTTATAATTTTAATATATATTTCCAAGTTGTTTTTCAAAGAGAAGGTGCCATAAGAAAGCCTACATCCTCACTATCTCAGGTGATATTAGCCTTTCTGATCATTGATGCTCTAAGAAGTGACAAATGGTATCTCAGTCTAGTGTGAAATCAAGTTTTCCTTATTATGAATGAAGCTGAGCATCTTTTCATAAAGTCAAGTCATTTGCATTTGAATCTCTAAGAACTGTACATTCAAGTATTTTTGGTCCATTTACTTTTGAGCTATTTGTCTTTTCTATGGGGAGAAAAGTAGCTTTTTAAAATCCATCCAAAATAGTATGGCCATGATAGAGTCTGGGTTCAGAGAATTAAGTCAGTAAGTAGCTTTTAAATTCCTTCCTAGATAAATGTACCATGTGCAGGTCTGACCCTTCCATGGCACCTTTATCTATAAAATCAAATCTAGGCCCCTTAGTATGACACCTAGGACCCTTCATGCTCCAGAAATACCAAATAAAGCATGTGCTACCACATAGCCCTACCCTAGTTCCCACCTCTTTTACTTGATCTCTCAGGCCATTCCTTCTGTTCCAATATCCCCACACTTTTCTTTGCCCTTCTGTAGACTGTAGATTCATTATGAGGGTCACATTTTCCAAGAAATCATTCCTGAACCCCAATTAGTGTTACATGTCTTTCCTCTGGGACCATGTGCAAACTTCTATTCTCCATATTGCTAAAGTACCCATCACCATTATTAAACTATAGTCTCTTCAAGGGCAGGAATTGGGTCTTCTCCTTTATTCTTCTAGCTTAAGGAAGACATGAAACTTTATTTAAAAAAAATTTAACCATATGATTTTGAATATACCCTCTTGGGGTCTTGGTTCTCTCCTTTGTAAAATGCAAAGGTGAGATGGGTTACTTCTAAAGTCCCTCTTGGATCTATAAATAGATGAACTAATGAATAAAGGAGGCATCTGATGAGGATTAGTACTCTAGTAAAATATGCAACGGATTAGGAGCTGGGGATAGAGTTAGAACCCAATTAGGAGATGATTGCACTGAATAAAAAATGAAGCACAACAAAATCAGACCCTACTAAGGTGGTGGCAGTAGAAAAGAACAACTAAAAGGAACTTAAAAACAAAAACAAAAACACGCTTTTATTGATTTTAGAGAGGAAGGGAGAGGGAGAGAAACATCAATGTGAGAGAATCTGCAACCTAGGTATGTGCCCTGACCAGGAATCGAACTGGAAACCTTCTTGTGACAGGACAGCATGCAACCAACTGAGCCATACCACCCAGAGCTAAGAGGGACTGTTTTAAAGCAAAATATTGATGGGTCTTGGTGACTGATCAGATAAAGATGGTGACCATCAATTCCTTCCTAGACCATACATGCGGCTTCTCATATCAAGAGATAGAGCCTGATAATTTGTCCCATTAAATTTGGACTGGCCTTAGGAACTTGCTTCACCAAGAAAATATGGTGGCAGTGAAGGTCTGGGAATTCTAAAGCTAGGTCATAAGAAGATTTGCCGCTTCCCATGGATCTTCTAGAATCTAGAATGATTGCTGTGGGGGAAAGTCAGCTGCCATGTAGGAAATTTGACCACTCTGAAGCCACCATGCTGTGATAAACCCCAAGCTCTTTCCAACCCGGGTGAATGAAGGAGCATTTATATCAGCGGTCACCAACCTTTTGGACCTCATGGGCCACTGCTGCTTTAAATGATTCCAGTCTCAGCCACCATCTGAGTGCAAGTGCAGGAGAGAACAAATAAGAATGACCCAGCTGAGTGCAGTCAACCCTCAGAATCATGAAATAATAAATTATTGTTTTAAGCCACTGTTTTGGGATGGTTTGTTTCAAAGAGATACATAGCCAAAACATAAAGAAATCAGCAGACAGAAGATAACAGAGTGGGAAGTGCAGAAGATTGAGTCTCAGATATATGGATTTCAATTCTAGCTAAGCTTACTATTTAGTGGCCATTGGCAAGGTTCTTAACATCACTAAGCCTCAGTTTGTTCATCTGTAAAATAGAATGATTATAGTTCCTACCTCCCAGAGTTATTGTAAAAACAATGGGATGATATTACTGAAGTGACCTGTATGATAACTAAGGCCTTTACTGAATGAAAGCTATTAGATCAAAAGAAGTAAAATCAAAGATAACTCAAGATTAATGGGAAAATGGTGATATGAATGAAGAAATGGGGATCAGGAAAGAGTTCTAGGCAGCTTGAGTCTGATATCCAAGGTGAAAGTCTTGCAATCTTCTGTGACTTCTGGGCCACTTAACACTCTCCTGGGTATGTACAGGTGCTCAAGACTAATTGCCTGACTAATTCACAGCAGAAGAGAGGCTGAAAAGAACAGAATTGGAAGGTGGGAAAAGGAGTTGATTGTTTAGAATAAAGATTATGTTAACTTGTGCCAAATTAAAATAGGTAACAAAGATTATATTTGCCATTACATAGTAGGATGGAATCTTCAATCCAAACAGCTGACAGGCTATACAGAACCAAGCTGTGTTGGAGAGGGACAAGGGAACTCGTTTTTGCCAAGTTTTCTCTATGTATCAAGTTCTGGGCCAAGAGTCATCATATACACTCTTTTTAAATCTTCTTGACAATGCTATTAGCATTATACTTATTTTCATATAAGGAAGCTAAAGACAAAAAAATCAAAGTAACTTGTATAAGACTACCAGGTAGTAAAGTAAGTAAAGATGATGATGACAGTGGCAATGATGCTAAGTAACATGAATTGAGCAATAGCAGGTACTGTTCAAAGCACTTTATGTTAATTATTTCACTTAATACTCACAGCAACCTGAGGTTAAATCCTATTTTTGTACCCACTTCATAGATGGGAAACTGAGACACAGTGAAGTTATGTCTTTGCTCAAGGCCATCCATTGATAAGTGGCCAAGCTAGGATACGACTTTATGAAATCTGGCTCCATTGCTGAAGCCCCATGTGTGTTCCTGACTGTCCCTCAGGGAGACTGTTGGATAGCTGCCTGGAGTCTCATCTTATCCCACTTCACCATTAAAGTACAGTCACTAACAGCCACTAAATACTCCCTGGACTGAGGGTGAAGAAACCTCATTGTAAGGGCAACCGTGATGTGGGAACTCCCCATTAAACCAAACAGAGAGAGCTCAGGAGCAGAATTCCAGAAATAGTTGAGACAGAGGGAAGGGAAACCCTGGAAGGACATCATGGGAAAGATAAACACCTTTGAGAGTCTCTGGCCAAATGTGACTAAGCCATTCAAAGCCCAGAGGAAAGGAAGACCCTGGGGAAGGTGTGTGGGGGATGGGCCTTGACTGGAAGAGAGGGAGGAGCCAACCAGAGCCTGACAAAGAGGACCTGGACACTGTGTCCTGGCCTCCTTTTACCCTAGGAGGCCTGGACTCACATTTCCAGTCTTGACAGTAGAACCACCTCTTAGAACCTGGCCCAAGTTACAGGCATTTGATAGGAGTCACAGCCCAGGGCCAAAATTAATGCTTTATTTCCCTCTTCAAATCAGTAAAGCAATTGGTAACATGATGTCGAAGGAAAACTTCAAAACAGATTATTTTACAAAATAACATAATTCTATTATTTTCGGACAACAGAAAGGGAAAATTTATTTCTCACCACATTTGATTTTCTCTCTCTCTTTCATCCTTCCAAAATCTCTGTCCCTGTATCTGGAATGTGATCCTGATGTATACCCCCCATCCTCTGCCAGAAAAGAACTCCAGTTGCTGGATTCTGCCAAGACACTTAATCCAGCCTCACCCGTATTAAAATTGCAGGCGAGGGAGTGAGCAAGGGTGTGGAGCATGGATGGACTCGATGCCTCAAATACTTTCTCAAAATCTGGCAGCTGCACCACTGCTCTTGGCTGCACAGCCCACGCCCTCCTGGAGTAGCTGGTCTGCAGAGCTTCCAACGGGTAGACTTGCTGAAATACACACTGAAGTGCGTGTCAGCTCCCACCCCGCCAGAAAAGTTAGCCAAGAAAACACATGCCTCTATCCATGACACGATACCAGAGGGGGAACAACACAGATGTCTCACAGCACACTGCCTGTCCCATGTGCCTCTAAACCAAAGGACTCGTGCTCGGGTAGGAGACAGGAAGGCAGAAGGAGGGCACATCACTTTGCTTTCACTCCAACTACTACACAAAACGAATAAGAGCATGCTGGGAAGGGAAGTAATGATCCTTGGCCCAGATGTCACAGGACACAAATGGAGCAGCTACCATGTCCTGTGCACCTACTGAACACTGGGAGCACTGGCATAAATATGTTCTACTTACCCCAGATCCACAAGAAAAATGTCATCGTCACACTCATGAGGTGGAGAAGCAGAGGCTGAGCTGGGCAGCCCACTTCCTCTCTGGGCTTCTAGGTTAGACCTGACCACCTCCCCACTAACGGGAAGCATGAAGATGTAGTGGGGACATTCACATTCCAAAGATAACATGTAAATAAGTGCAAAAAAAATCAATAAAATATATTTTAAAAAAATAAGTGGATCCTATTATTTTGGGGACCAACAGACCCTTTTTGGAATTGTATAAATGCATGGACTTTCTCAGAGACATAAATGTGTTTGTTAGTAAAGAAAATGTTTTGTATACAATCTAAAGACAGTCCTGGATCCCACTGAAGCTCATTAATGACGCCCTTTGGGCCAGGGTCCTCAAATTTAAGGAACTATCCTACAAAGACACAGCAAACATATATGAATTATTTAAGTAGAAACACAGTTTAGGCATTCTTTCTCAACTGCTCTGACTTGCCTCTCGTTAGCCAACTGAAAACTGCATCACATCATGTATTCTTTTGCAATCTGATCAAATTGTTTCTAATAAAAAAATGGACATTTGATTATTAACATGGCTTATTTATTATCAAAAACTGTACTGGGCCAAGCCAATCAAAGATGTGTCACATTAAGATTTTTTCCCCTCATCTCCACTGCTTGCCTAGGTGTGACATCCTGGATGAAAATAGAAAAACACTGCTTCTGCTTCATGTGCCACATCTGCTGGTGCCACCAGGGCATGGCAGAGATGCTGTGATTAAAGTGCTCAGCTGTGTCTGGTATGTGACATGGAGATGGGTAAATGTGAGTTAATGCCTGTGGGTCCTTGAAAGGCTGGCCAGTGCCCACCTTCCTAGCCTCATTTCCTGATCCTCCTACCCATCAACTTCTAGACAAGCCACTTCCCAGAGCTTTATGGCTTCTGATCCTTCACTCTTGCTGTTCCCTTCTTCTCAAATGTCTTTTACCAATGTGTCCATTTGGAAAATTCCATCAAGACCCAGCTTAAAATGTTAAGCTTTCCATTACCCCTCTACCCCACTGTGGTTGGAATTTATTTTCCTTTCATTGGACCTCATAAAGCACTGTGGATAAACCTCTATCACAGCACATATGATACCGTGTTATAATTATTCATTTATTTCCCAGGTATCTTGGAGGTCAGAGGACAGAATGCTGTCTCTAACATTTGTATCCCTAGCAGACCACAAAAGATCTTCAGAAAAACTTTGAAATGAAGTCAGCTACACTAGCAAATCATTTCAAACTCTTTATAAATATCAGGGTCTTTAGAAGCTTTAGTAAAGTTCGAATATGTTCTAATTTACCTTGTTTTTCAAGACCCATAACTTTCAATCCTGTTCATAACTGACCCAGTAGACATAGTAATGCCTGCCACTCAGTTATGAGGCCTTGACTGTGTGAACATCCTATAATTTATCTCCATACAAGGTCATTGCCAAGGGAAAGAAACAAGTCTGCTTCTCAGAAACAGTGGCTGGCAACCATCAGGGCCTTGGATAAACTCAGGCTGTTTCTTCAGCCAGTTTATTTGAGCACCCATCATCAAGCCTTAACCTGGCTGAGGACTACACGTAACAGAAACAGTCAGAACAAGAGCGACGGAGTTTAAAGTTTCAGTCTTTCCGAATGAACATTCAGCATGTTCTTGGTTGGGAAAGGATGCTAAGCACAAAGAGGATAGGAAAGTATCAACTCTGCTGGAACACCAACCTGCCAAGAACAAATGGACAGTGTAATCTTTGTTTGTTTGTTTTTTTGTTTAATTAAGAGGCCCACTTTGCAAGCCAAAAAGGAAAGGTATGAGAAATACAGGGTTGTCATGATTCTTTAAAATGAGTTTTTATTGGTTAACTGCATAATGTATTGAGAAGTTATAAAAAGAGCCAGGGTTGGAAAACTCTATTGATAGAAAGTGGTTTGCCTAAATACAGACTAGGGTCAGCAGATTACCAATACTTGGTAAATGACTTCTGAATCAACATGGCCCCTGTAAGGGAGAAGGGAGACAGAAACAAAGGCATGGGCTAAGTTGGGAGACACATTGAAGAAAGGAAACTGGCTTCCATAGTCTTTCTAGTCTACACTGACCTGAGAAAACACCATCACCAGCCCAGAAGAATACCATCTCCAATCCCTGGTGAGAATCCAGAAAAACTGGAAATAGCTGTGATCCAGAGTTTGCAGCTTTGGCCCAGATAATCAGAGCAAGAACACAGGTGAGAAGTGTTCAGATAAAACTGTGAAGTTACAAAAGGATTGCTTAGTTGATTCTTGTATATACCCTGACCAAGAAAAAGATGCATAAATAAAATAATAAATTAATGTCTGTTTTTCTCTCTCTCCCTTTCTCTCTCGAGTCAATTAATAATAAAAAAAATTCTAAAAAAAAAAAAAAAAAAGAAGAATTGCTTAGTTTTATACTAGGAGGAACTTAAGAGCAGAGATGGCTGGAAGAAGTAGCACGGTCATGAAATCCAAAATTAATCTCAGAAGCAATATAGTAGCTTAAGGATCTACTACAAATGTCTGTTTTACATATATATTTCCCCCCTAAAGCAGGAGCTTTAATATTTTTATTTATTTATTTTTGGCAATAATGATATACTACACCATATACAGTGTGTTACAGTGGAAAACACAGAAAGCTTAGCTCAGCACCAGGTAGCAGATTGACCCACTCCTCAGCAGCTGAGTTTGGGCCTCTATTCTACAAAGGACTGGCTTGGGTGCAATGATCTCTAAAGCCTACGACAGTGCTCATGCTCATGATTGATGGAGCATGCAGCATTACCTTGAGATGCAGGGACGGTTTCCTTCTGTACATGTGGGCTTCTACCACTCCCCAGTAGTTCCCCAAATGCTCACCTGATACCCAGGACCGAAGCTGGCCTTGGAAAGCACTTCCCAAACAGAGATCACAGGTACCCCAGCCAGTGCTCAAAACAAAGCAGCTTGTCTGATTATGCTTCTTAAACACAGGGATCTCAGCAGCCTCATGGACAAGATTAGCTTAAAGATAATAAAACCACTAGTCCTCCCAGTGGTGTTTCTTAGAAGAGTTATCAACAGTCTTGGTGCAATGACAAGGGTAAAAGTGTGGCCACATGCTTTGCCTGCAAGTATGTACTTATAAAACCCCCCAAATATGAGGTGGCACCCCCTTGTCATGGACTCTGTTTTTCTTTTCCTCTTTGCTTTTCCCCCTAAACAAGTCCTAAGCTTACCTTCCCTTCCCCCTCCCTGCCTTCATCCTCATCTTCCATGGACATCTCAAGCCTATTGGACATTTTTTCTAGATGAACTTTTTTGGAACTGAAGAAATTCAACTTCAAAGTCATATGTGTAAAGGGCTATATTGGGAGATTTTTTTATTTTAAGAGATCAAGAAGGAAAAATAAAAATTCAAGTCTCAAAATGTTCACTCTAGAATTTATAGTACATTGGTTATGTGACAGAGACCCAGGGAGGAAGTCACCACAGCAGTCAGTGGCAGCCCCGAAACAGAACGCAGGGCTGCAGATTCCCAGCAAAGGGTCTGTTACAATACCATTGCGCACTCAGCACAGACTGTCTGAATTCTGGGGCACTAGGCTCCCCCAAAAATACATGCTTCAACTCAAAGGTACCAAAAAGAAACACTAACAGACATCACTATCCCCTCGTGTTATACACTGGAAAGCATAATTTAGGAACATTTTTAGTGAGTGAGTATGGCCAAACTCAGGAGCTAAACAGAGTTCAGGTTAAAATAATGAAACTTAAATTATTATACCTCACCTTGTTTTTGGCATCACAGTACATGTTTTTTATTTTTATTTTCTAGTACTTTGCAACTTATATACCGGTAATTATAAGCCTGGAAATCTATTGCACCAGCTGGGCAAAGATGTACTATAACTGTTCTAAAATAAAATATAGACAGACATTTAATTATCATGCTACTCATGCTTTTTAAATAACAGTGTGTCAGCACTTTCATAAACCAATTTACATTACATTAAAATTAACGGCCTGTAAACCTCTGTTCCTGGTGAAATGGACCATGCCCATCTTTCCCTCCTGCTCTAACCTACTTCCTGAACCAGATGCACATTGACTACCCCTAGCTGGGCCTCCACTGAGTCTCCCCCTTAATTACAAAACCCCTGCGGCCTCCAAGAGTAAGGACTCTATCCTATTCCAAACACAGAAGCAAACACATACAGCCTCAACCCATTTCTCTAAAACACATAAAAGCAAAACTAAACAAAAAGCTATTTATCCTCTCAGCAATCCTTTCCTTAGTGACCTTTGACCAATTATGAAAACAGTCGTTTTCACTGTAAGCATGTTATCCAGTGAAGAAAAGATGGGGAGGCTCCTTTCCAGAGGTAAGTGGACCAGAGAAAACACAGGATTGTCAAGGCCAAGGGCATGAGCTCTGGGTTTGGGTTACTGACAGATGCTAAACAGACAGGGAAATGATGAGAGCAGCAAGTGCCCACATCCTCAAAAAGTTTATCTTTGGAGGGAAGGGGAGATAGACTAAGTGAGCAGACTCACGTCACTGGAGTTTTCTGGATAGTGGAAATATGCATGGTTGAAAGAAGGAGAAAAGAACTGAATGGGGAGGGGTCAATAGTAAAGAGAAAAACAACTAAGAAAGGGAAACATTTTTGGGTGCTTTTCTGGGCTGGACACTTCTGTATCCAATTTATCCTTTGTGAACATTCCATCTAATTTAATCTGCACATATCGGAGTAGCCTTGACTTAAATTAAAACACAGAAACTCGGGGAAGTTAAATACTTTGTCTATGATCTCACTGCCAAGAGGAACTGACATAAGTATTTAACTTCCCTGAGTTAAATACACCCAGGTTAGCCTGACTCCTATGTCCTGATTTCTCCACCTCTCTGTGCTGCAAAGACCTGGGAATGAGATGGATTTGAGGACAAAGGTTGAAGGATGATCTGGTAAAAAGAATGTATGTCTAAGGTCCAGATTGAATAGTTATAGAGACTAAAATACAAGATGAGACTGTAAAGGAAAATGAATTTCATAATAAAAAGGTGAGAACCTGCCTATCTAATAAGGGCACTTCTCCCCTGGAGACTTGGGTACTTATTCCAAAATTGCTTGTCACACAGAATGTTTACATGACTCTTCATTAAAACAGAGTTACAGGATAGGTGGCATATTCCTTTAAATGGCTCAGTGCTAACAGCGTTCATCCTTGGGAAACAAACCTAAAGCAAAGGTTGTTCTGGGAGGTGTAAATTGTCATTAAAGGATAAAACAGCCTTTATGATAGGTGTGACTATAAAATAGACTACATCTTCTAAGCACTACCCAATTTTGCACACAAGAAAGAACTGTACTCTAGGCTGTTTCCTGGAGTGGTGACATCATCAGAGTACAGACTCTTAAGGCACCTCTGTTGAAAGACAACACTTATTTAGATATAAAGTTTTGGTAAGCTGGTGTCCTGAGAGAAAACAAAGAAAAAATATAGAAAAGAAGTAACACTTCTGAAATTCAGCATCTCAGACATCCAGACCAGCAACATCAGAACCCATCTGGGCCATTAAAATGCAGAGCCTTGTACTCCAATGGTGGAGGCTAGCAGACCTGAAGTGAGGGTGAGAGTGTGAGTGAGGGAGAGAGGGAGAGAACCAGTGTGCAGATGTGCATGTGTGTGTGTGTGTGTATGTATGTACATGCATGTGTATCAGTCAGATTGTACACTGGAATTTGGGATGGTTTGAGAGCCACTGCTACCACTACAGCCACTACTTGGGCATGGGTCCAGCTTAAAGACCACTCCATTGTGAAGTTTTACAAGGTGCTCCTCAGGAGAAAGCTGTGGGGAGCAGCAGTGGTGAGGCACCCAGCCTTGCAACCACCTGGATAAAGAAAATAAATACCTATTAATAATAACCTTGAATGGAAATGAAAGAAAAGCTCCAGTCAAAAGACATAGTGTGACTGAATGAATAAGAAAAAATGACCCATATAAATTCTATCTACAAGACTCACCTCAGACTAATGGGGGGGAAATATTCTATGCAAATAGAAAGGGGGAAAAAAGCTGAGGTAGAAACTTAGTGTAATTACAAGGAAATCAGTAGGAACTACAACTCATATCTTACAAAATAGACTTCAAAACAAAGGACATAACAAAAGACAATGAAGGCTACTACATGATACTAAAGGGAGTGATTCAACAAGAAAATATAACACTTGTAAACACTTATGCACCCAAAACAGGAACACTCAAATACATAAAAACAAAATAAAACAAAAAACTCTTTATGGACTTTGAGAGATCAACAGAAAGAAAGTCTTGTTAGGAGACTTTAACACCCCACTAACATCACTGAACAGATGTTCCAAACAAAAAAATCAACAGGGAAACAGAGGCCTTAAATGACAAACTAGATTTGATGGATCTAACTAGTATTTACAGAACATTTCACCCTAAAGCTGCAGAACATAAATTCTTCTCAAACACACATAGAATATTCTAATTGACAGACCACAAGTTAAGACACAAAACCAGTCTATATAAATTCAAGAAGGTTGATATCATACCAAGCATCTTTTTTGATCATAATAGCATGAAGTTGGAAATCAACTAAAATAAAAAATAAAAAAACTCAAAAACACTCAAATACATTGAGGTTAAATGCATGTTATTAAACAATGAGTGGACTACCAAAGAGATCCAACCAGAAATTTAAAACTTCTTGGAAACAAATTAAAATGAACACACAACCACCCAAAACCTATGGGACACAGCAAAAACAATCCTTAAAGGGATGTTCATAGCATGTGAGGCCTACCTCAAGAAATAAGAAAAAGGACTAATAAACTATCTAACCCTACCACTAACAAGACTGGAAAGAGACAGCAAGTAAAACCCAGAAGAAGTAGAAGAAAGAAACTAGCAAAGATCAGAATGGAAATAAATGACATAGAAATTTAAAAAAAAAAGAGTACAAAAAGATCACTGAATCCAAGATTGATTAACCTTTATCTAGACTCATCAAGAAATAAAGAGAGAAAACCCAAATAAATAAAATCAGAAATGAAAGAGGAAATATACCACAAAAATAAAAAGGATTGTAAGAAATTACTATGAGAAACTATATGCCAACAAATTGGACAACCTGGGCAAAAAGGAAAAACTACTATAAATACACAAATTTCCAAAATTCAATCAGGAAGAATAAGAAAACCTGAATAGGCCAATAACAACTTATGAAATTAAAGCAGTAATTAAAAGAAAAAACAAAACTCCCAGCAAACAAATGTCCTGGACAGGATTTATAGAATTTTACCAAACATTCAAAGAAGAACTAACACTTATCCTCCTCAAACTATTCCAAAAAAATCAAGAGAAAGGAATATTTCCAAGCTCTTTTTATGAAGCCAGCATTATCCTAATTTCAAAACTGGATAAAGACACTACAAAGAACGAAAATTACAGGCTAATATTCCTGGTGAACACAGATACTAAAATTCTCAGCAAAATATTAGCTAATCAAATCTAACAATATATTAAAAAGACCATATGCTATGACCAAGTGAGATTTATTCCAGGAATGCATGGCTGTACAATATTCTCAAATCAATAAATATGATGCATCACATAAACAAACTGAAAGGTAAAAATCACATAACCATATCAATACATCCAAAGCATTCAACAAAATCCAACACCCATCCTATATAATAAAAGGCTAATATGCAAATCGACCCAATGGTGGAACAATAGGTTGCTATGATGCACACTGACCACCAGGGCACAGATGTTCAATGTAGGAGCTGTCCCCTGGTAGTCAGCGTGCTGTCACAGGGGGTGCACAGCTCAGCCAGAAGGCAGGCTCAAGCCTAAGCCATCAGTTGGACAACCCCCAAGGGCTCCTGGACTGTGAGAGGGTACAGGCCTGGCTGAGGGAACTCCTACTGAGTGCACAAATTTCATGCACCAGGACTCTAGTTTTTTATAAAAACCTTCAGGAAAATGATAATAGAGGGATCATACCTCAATATAATAAAGGCCATATATTACAAACTTACAGCCAACATCATTCTCAATGGGCAATTTTTTTTTTTTAAATTTAAAAAAAGGAACAAGACAAGGATGTCTGTTTTGACCACTTTTATTCAACATAGTACTGGAAGTCCTAGTCACAGTGATCAGACAAGAAAAAGATATAAAAGGCATCCAAAATAGAAAGGAGAAAGTAAAAACTATCATTATTCACAGATGACATGATATTGTACATAGAAAGCCCTAAAGACTCCACCAGGAAACTATCATATTAGACTTAATAAATTGTGAAAAGCCATGGCTTTCAAGTTCAAAGGCTTGGAGAAAGAGCTGATGTGCAAATTGACACACAAGACAAGAAAAATGCATTTGGACTTATGGGAGGAAGCCAGGGAAAGCTTAATTGTAGAAGTCAAGGTCCACTGAGTCTCTGTTCCCAACTGCTTTTGTTTACTAGAATACACAATTGCCTTGTAGGAATGCAAACAGACATATCAATGATAATGTTTAGTAAACAGGTTTGGGGGGAGTTTGCTTCAGGCAATTGAGACAGCAGTAGGTAATAAAACGCAAATGTTCACCCTGTGAATATCAAAAGAGTTCAAACTAAGCCTTCTAGTGGACTTCTTGCATTTATATTAATTACTGTTGATCTTCGTTTCCAGCAATAAATGAATTCAGCAAGGTAGCAGGATACAAAATCAACATCCAGAAATCCATGGCATTTTTATATACCACTAATAAATTCTCAGAGTTGAAACTACACACACACACACACAAATCCCATTTACCATTGCAACAACAATAACAAAAAATAAGATACTTAGGAATAAACTTAAGCAAGGAAGTAAAAGTACTTGAAAAACTATAGGACATTGAAAAAAATAGAAGATACAAACAAATGAAAATGTATAGCATGTTCATGGATGTGGAGAATTAACATCATTAAAATGTCCATACTACCCAAAGCAGTTTATAGATTCAATGCAATTCTTATTAACATACCAATGGCATATGTCACTGAACTAGAACAAATACTCCAAAAATTTCTATGGAACCATAAAAGACCCAGAATAGCTACAGCAATCCTGAGAAAGAAGAACAAAGTTGGAGGGATCACAATATTGAGTATAAAACTATACTACAAAGCCATTATAAACCAAACAACCTGATACTGGCATAGGAACAGACATATAGGGCAATGGAATAGAACAGAGACCATTATGGTCAATAAATATTTGACAAAGAAGGAAAGAAGATAGTCTCTTTAATAAATGATGTCGTGAAAATTGATAGACACATGCAAAAAGATAAAACTAAAGCACCAACTTACACCATATATAAGAATAAACTCAAGGTGGGTAAAAGACTTAAATGAAACCATAAAAATCATAGAAGAAAACAAAGGCAATAAAATCTCAGACAACTCATGTATCAGAATTTTTGCCAGTACATCTCCTAGGGCAAGAGAAACAAAGGAACAAAATAAATAGGACTACACATCAAAATGAAAAGTTTCTGCACAGCAAAAGAACCACCATCAAAATGAAAATGGAACCCACTATATGGGAGAACATATTTGCCAATGATACATCTGATAAGGGGTTAATCTCCCAAATATATAAAGTACTCTTGCAGATCAACAAAAGGAAGGCAAACAATCCAATTTAAAAATGGGCAGAGAACCTGAAGAGACACTTCTCCAAAGAGAACATATAAATGGGCAAGAAACATATGAAAAAATGCTCCAAGTCACTAATTATCAGAGAGATGCAAATCAAATGACAAGTGTGATATCACCTCACACTTGTCAGAATGGCCATCAGCAATAAATCAAAATACAGCAAGTGCTGGTGAGGATGTAGAGAAAAGGGAATACTAGTTCACTGCTGGTGGGAATGCAGAATGGTGCAGCCATTATGGAAAGCAGTATAGAGTTGTTGTTTTTTTCCTAGTGATAATTTTTTTTAATTATTGATTAAGGTATTACAAATGTGTGGTTATCTTCACCCCCCTGTTGTCTGTGTCCACTGGTTATAGGCATGCATACAAGCTTATATGCATGCATACAAGTTTCTTGGTTGATCTCTCCCTTTACCCCCACCCTCCCCTACCTTCCCTCAGAGGTTTGAGCATCTTATCAAGTATTGAGTTTCTTTTAAAAATAAAAAATTGAAAATGCCATTTGATCCAGTGATCCCACATCTGGGAATATATCATAAGAAACCTGAAACACCAATCAGAAAGAATATATGCATCTCTACATTTGTAGCAGCATTGTTTACAATAGCTAAGATTTGGAAACAGCCCAAGTGCTTATTAGTAGAAGAATGGATTTAAAAACCTGTGAGACATTTACACAGTGGAATACTATGCAGTTGTAAAAGTGATAATCTCTTATCCTCTAGGACAGCATGGATGGACCTGGAGACTATTATGTTAAGTGAAATAAGCCATTCTTAGAAAGACAAATATCACATGTTCTCAGTTATTTGTTGAATCTAATGAACAAATGAACTGACCAACAAAATAAAGACTTAAAACACGGAGGCATGGAACAGACTGACAAACCTTGTTGGGGGTTGAGGGGACTAGAAAAGATAAAGCAAAGAACTTACATACTTACATGCATAGCCCATCGACACAGCCAATAGCATGGTGAAGACCTGGGAGGAAGGGGTTGGTAGTGCTGGCTGTAAGGATAAAGGTGGGGGTGGGCAGTGGGAGACATCTGTAATACTGTCAATAATAAAAATGCAGAGTCTCAGGCCCACTCAGCTCTACTAAATCAGAATGTCTGCATTTTTATAACATTCCCATTTTCTTCTGCTGTTTATTAAAGTTTGAGAAGCACTGGTCTGAAAGAGGAAGCCCTATACCAAGGTTTGGGTACTAAGGAACTGAAAAAATAACTTGGAATTGAGGTTTTCAGGAATGACCTAAAAAGCAAGCTTTTCAAAAGCTCACACAAGTAGAAGTTTGGTTGTTTTCATTTTAGAACTGCTGAAACCCTAAGTCCCAGAGTTTCTGAGACAGCCTCAGTTTCAAATATTCTGTTCCCTTTGCAGCCATGTATGCTGATGGTCTGAGGATGGACCACAGGTGTGAATGAGCGGTCAGGAGGGAGATTAGTGAAGTTGCTACCATGGGGGTGTGGAGATAGGCTAGTTGGCATGAAGGGTTCCAGCTAATCAACTAAGGTAAAGTAAGAATGAAGGGAAGTCAGGGAAGAATCAAGATTAAATTAGGAGGAAAAAGAGAGGATTTATGCAGCGTATATCAGAGCTGTCCAACAGAACTTACTGAAGTAAGGGAAATGTTCTAAATCTACACTGTTCAATATGGTAGCTGCTACCACATGTGGCTATGAGCACTTAAACATATAGTTAGCATAACTGAGAAGCTAAATTTTAAATTGTATTTCATTTTAACTAATTAAACGTAATGTGGCACATGTGACAATTGGCCACCTGGACATCACAGGGATACACAACTCAGGCCCTGTGCCTGCCTAGTAAGACCAGCAGGATCACATTTAGAAAAAGGTTATTGATGGGACAATAAAAATATAGTTAAGTAAGGAGAAAGGTTTGAATGACTATATTTAGACATATAGAAAAAAGATATTTAGACATATCTTACAGAAACTAGAATTCATTTGACTAGTAATAATAGCTAATGTGATAGACCCTGACTAGGCTAAGAAAGGATCAAGGACAAAGATGAAGAAACCCAAAAACAGTTTGTTTTTACTTTAAGTCTCATGACTTCCGCCTTGAAAATCTTGCCTAATGTAACCTGCACCTCTCTTCCCACACTTCTCCCTCACAATTACATACATACTCAGAATTCTTGGCTCACTTTCCTGACATCACACCTAAAAAGCATTGCCCATGTCTGCTGGGCCTGAGAAATAGACTTTCATACCACACCATTTTTAAATGATTGATTTTAGAGAGAAAGGAAAGGAAAGGGCTAGAAAGATAGAAACATTGATGAGAAAAATATCAATCAGTTGCCTCATGCATGACCCCTCCTGGGGATCAAGCCCACAACTGGGGCATGTGCCCTGACCAGGAATGGAACTGGTGACCTCTCATGGGTCAGTGCTCAACCACTGAGCCACACCAGTTGAGCATATACCACACTGATTTCAAATCCTTTCATAGCCCTGAAGATTCTGATGAGCCAAGGCCACATTTGCTGAGTAGATATTGTAACAGATAAACACAGACCCGACAGAGGTGAGCACATGAAATCTTTTTGAATGCTCACCATAAACATGGTATTTCCATGTTTTTTTCTGAGCATAAAAATAATGCCCCTAAATTACTTTTTTTCTATCAAAATTATCATGTCTGGCAAGAAACAACTAAAGATAAGCTTATAGCACAGTGTTGGGTGTCAAAGCAAGACCTGAAGGATAAAGGAGGTAAGGTTTTTTTTTAAGCAATTAACAGCTAGCAACTGCATGTGTGCCTGGTGAAACAGCTCACAAGTATTAGGAGAGGCTGCAAATGCTTCTCCATAAGGTGGGCATAGAGGATTGCATGCTTCCCTTTCTTTCCAAAATATGTCCAAATTCTGACCCTGGGAACTGAATGTAACCTTATTTGGGAAAAGGGTTGCTTCAGTTGAAATTAAGTTAAGGTGTTGAATAAGCTGGTCCAATACCCATGTGTGGTGTGCTTTTAATCAAGAGGGATAGCTTGGCTGAGAAGTGAGTGGTCCCAGCACCACACCAGATCTCCAGCCCAGCGTTCCAGAGCTTGGAAGAAAAGTCCCTGTAACTTCTGTCTGTAAAAACCAGCAGAGATTGTGGCTGAGTGACACAGAGGCTATTGGAGTCCCAGGGCAGTTCCCTATAAAGGGCTCACACATGGACTTATTCAGACACATTCCCTCTGAGCTCCAGCACTGGGGCAGTAGCTTGAAAGAATCCCAGGGACATAGGGGGAAGAACTAAATTATCTAGCATCAGGGCAAGAAGTAGAAATCAGCATTTTCCCAGACCAAAGTGCTGAGACTTTTCCCCCACTCCCCTACAGAGCTGACTGGCAGGTACCATATCTTAGTCTCCATCAATCTGGCCCACAATGTTCCCCACCCTGGTAATTCCCTGAGATCCCATTCCACCTATTTGCAGTGCTACCAAAGCTGTTTGCAGTGTCCTTTCTATATGACTGGCCTGTCCTGGCTCAGGCATCAGACTTCCCTAAAAGCTCTCAAACAAGCAATAACTGGACTGGGTGTGCCCATAGCTCTTAATAAGTGGCCCCAGGCCTAGCACTAGCAGCAGCTTGCCAAGGTTCACAGCTTCATTTCTCCTAGGCACCTTTAAGCCCAACACAATTAGCAGCTATCTTCATATCGCTCTGTAGCTCCTGCTGGGGTGCCCCAGGCAGGGCACAGGCAGTGGCTAACTTTGCACCTCTCAATAGGCCGCAGAGCGAGTGCATTCAGTGGACAGCTTCAGACAATAGCAGATAATAACCTTACCATATCCAAAAGCAACACACCCAAGAAACTACTTGAGGATTTGGGTTGAGAGACCAGAACTCTAAACTACAGAGTGGATGACATTTTAGTTTCCTGGGTTAACCTCACAATCAGAGGTCCAGGACTTTTTTCGCACTTGGACTTTAAAGTGACCTTCAACAAGTCACCTTAACCTCCCTGAGCATCAGGTTTCTCATCGCTGAAATGGAGAATCAAGACCCAATGTGTGCAGCACAGGCAGGTCATTCTGTTCTTCCTCAACAGTCTGGATTCAGAGATAACACAGAGCAAATCTGCATACATCTGTTGATTACATGCTAAGCTCCAAGGCTTCAATTGAGCCTGGATATTCAGGTCAACATCAATAATAGTTAACTTATTGAGCAATTATGTGCTCTACACACAGTTCCAATTTGATCCTCACAGCATCCATAGGAAGGGAATCCTTTAATTTTTCCGATTTTATACATTAAGAAACTGAGGTAAAAGGAGGTTAAGAACTCCTGAGTGAAAGACTGGTCTCCAGTCACAAGGCTTGCAAATAGTAGCACTGCACTTTTAATTTAGGCAATTCATCTCTTAACACCCTTTGCCTACTCCATCCTATCTAATAAAAGGGTAACATGCAAATTGACTGTTGCTCCAACATACAAGATGGCCGCTCCCATGTGGACACAAGATGGCCACCAAAAGATGGCCAGCAGGGGAGGGCACTTAGAGGTGACCAGGCCTGTAAGGAAGGGCAGTTGTGGGTGATCAGTCCAGCAGGAGAGGGCAGTTGGGGGGGACCAGGCCTGCAGGGGAGGGCAGTTGAGGGGCACCAGGCCTTTAGGGGAGGACAGTTGGGGGGAACAAGGCCTGAAGGGGAGGGCCACTGGGGAAACCAGGCCTGCAGAGGAGGGAAGTTGAGGATGACCAGGTCAGCAGGGGAGGGCAGTTGGGAGGGATCAGGCCTAAAGAGGAGGGCTGTTGGGGGGGACCAGGCCTGAAGGGGAGGACAGTTGGGGGTAATGAGGCCTGCAGGGGAAGACAGTTGGAAGGGAACCAGATCTGCAGGGGAGGGAAGTTGGGGGGAAGCAGGTTTGCAGGGGAGGGCAGTTGGGGGCGACCTGAACAACAGAAGTGGGCAGTTGGGGTTGACCAGGCCAGCAGAAGAGGGCAGTTAGAGGGACCAGTCCAGCTGGGGAGGGTAGTTAGGGGTGACCAGGCCAGCAGGGGAGCAGTTAGGTGTTGATCAGGCTGGCAGTGGTGTGGTTAAGGGGTGATCAGGCTGTCAGGCAGAAGCGGTTAGGGGCAATCTGGCAGGCAGGTAAGCGAGTGGCTGGGAGCCAGCAGACCTGAATTGCAAGAGGGATCAGGCCTAAATCGGCAGTTGGACATCCCTCAAAGGGTCCCAGATTGGAGAGGATGCAGGCTGAGTTTAGGGATACATACAACTCCAGTGCCCTGTGCATGAATTTCGTGCACCCGGCCTCTCTTAAACAAATAAGATGACTGTCATTTTTTATGAGGTTACATGTTTAGATAGGGACAAGGCATGCAAACAAATATAAAATAATGCATGAATTTATTATATTGTGTGCAAAGTTCAGAGGTAACCTAAGAGGGTCAGGGTAGATTTCCTAATAGTAATGAAACTGAATATGGCTTCTAAAGAATGAATAGGAGTTTTCCTGGGTTAAAAATAAATAAATAAATAAAGGGGAGCCCCAAGCAGAAGCAATTGTTTGGGTAGACAGAGGCAAACAAACAAATAAATAAATATTAAAAATAAAAATAAAAAAGCAAGTAACAGCGTAGTACAAACCTAATGGAGACAAAACATATCAAGAATGAAAAACTAATTGACTTAATAAATGAATTTGGCAATGTAGCAGGATACAAAATTAACGCCAAGAAATCCATGGCATTTCTATACACCAACAGTGAAATTACAGAAACAGAGACTAAAAAAGCAATTCCATTTACCATCGCACCAAAAAAATTAAGATACCTAGGAATAAATTTAACTAAGGAAGTAAAGGACCTATATGCAGAAAACTACACGACACTGAAAAAAGAGATAGAGGAAGATGTAAACAGATGGAAGAACATACCATGTTCATGGATTGGTAGAATGAATCAATATCATCAAAATGTCCATACTTCCTAAAGAAATCTATAGGTTCAATGCACTCCCCATTAAAATACCAACAGCATATTTCACTGACCTAGAAAGAACTCCCCAAAAGTTCATTTGGAACAATAAAAGACCCCGAATAGCCACAGCAATCCTGAGAAAGAAGAGTAAAGTAGGAGGGATCTCAATACCAGACTTCAAGCTGTATTACAAAGCCACTGTTCTCAAAACAGCCTGGTACTGGCACAAGAACAGACATATAGATCAATGGAATAGAATCGAGAACCCAGATATCAACCCAAATCACTATGCTCAAATAATATTTGACAAAGAAGGCATGAATATACAATGGAGTCAAGACAGTCTCTTCAATCAATGGTGTTGGGAAAATTGGACAGATACATGCAAAAGAATGAAACTAGATCACCAACTTACACCATACACAAAAATAAACTCAAAATGGATATAGGACTTAAACATAAGACGGAAACCATAAAAATACTAGAAGCATTCACAGGCAGCAAAATGTCAGACATATGTCGATGAACTTCTTCACTGATACTGCCCCTAGGGCAATGGAAGCTAAAGAGAAAATAAACAAATGGGACTACATCAAAATAAAAAGCTTTTTTACAGCAAAAGAAACCATCAACAAAACAACAAGAAAGCCCACTATGTGGGAGAACATATTTGCAAATGTTACCACTGATAAAGGTTTAATCTCCAATATCTACAGACAGCTTATACAACTAAATAAAAGGAAGATGAATGATCCAATTCAAAAATGGGCAATGTACCTAAATAGAATATTTTCAAAAGAAGACAGAAGGAAGGCCAAAAGGCACATGAAAACATGCTCAAAGTCACTAATTATCCGAGAGATGCAAATCAAAACAACAATGCGGTACCATCTCACACTGTCAGAATGGCCAACATCAACAAACGACAAGTGTTGATGAGGTTGCAGAGAAAAAGGAACCTTTGCGCACTGCTGGTGCAACCACTGTGGAGAACAGTGTGGAGTTTCCTCAAAAAACTGATAATGGAACTTCCATTTGACCCAGTAATCCCACTCCTAGGAATATATTCCAAGAAACTAGAAACACCAAACTGTTCATAGCAGCAAAATCTACAATAGCTAAAATTTGGAAACAGCCTAGGTGCCCGTCAGCAGATGATTGGATAAAAAAAACTATGGTACATCTACACAATGAAATACTATGCTGCCATAAAAAAGAAGAAATTTTTATCATTTGCAGCAACCTGTATGGAATTGGAGAACATCATGCTGAGTGCAATAAGCCAGTAAATGAAAGAGAAACACCACATGACCTCACTCATTTATGGATAATAAAGAACATTATAAACTGATGAACCAAAAGATAGATGTAGAGACAGTAAAGCAACAAGCAGACTGTCAAATTATAGCGGGGAGGGTAGGGAGATCTGGGGGAGATAAGAGATCAACGGAAGGACTTATATACATGCATATAAGTACAACCATTGGACACAAAACTCTGGGGAGGGAGAGTATGTATGGGGGGGGCAATGTTAAAATATGTACACAGATAATAATTTAATAAAAAATGTAAAAAAAAGTAAAAAAATAAAATACTCAAGTATACAGACAGAAAAAAAAAAACATATCAAGAATGCTAAAATGCTGGGAAGAGAAGAGCACAGTGCATAGAGGAAGTGGTATTGTGGTATCTCACAGCCTGAAAACAAGGCTGACGAAAGATCTGAAAAGAGGTCAAAGCAAGATGACCTGAGAAGAGGAGACCCACAGAGATGGCCAGCAGCTATAACAAGACACAGTGTGACCTCCCTGCAAGGAGCTTAGGTTTCATCCTATAAACACAGCCACACAGGCACAAAGGTGATCCCTAGGATAGACAGCCTTTCACTGACAGCCCCAGAACTCTGACTCTGGTTGCCAGACAATGGCCAGACTCTGTCCTTGTTTCTGGCCACAACACACTGGATACTTCAATCTTTGCCAAGCCCACTCTGGTGGTTTGAGTTGTCAGGTCTTTCCTATTTTGTCTCAGTTCCCCTTCCCTACATTTCACCAAGTGTCTTACTGCAAGAGGTTGGTGATGGGTGCCTCTTCTTTCAAATCATCTCCATTTTCAGTCACAGATTAAACAAACCCAAACAAAGAACTTGCTCAAAAACGAAGGGCTAAAATCCAACCTGAGGTGCTGAATGCCTATGTTTCTAAGTGCTCAGCCAACGACCTCCAGCCTCCCTGCTTTTCTCTAAAGACACCATAAAAGGATAAATCAGAGCTGAGAGAACCTCACTGCAGAGCAGATCAGCATATTAACTTATAACAGTCCACATACTCTTGGCATTACCTCAGCCTGATTCTAGGTTCCACGCATGAGTATAAACTAGGACAACGTGAAACTCCTTGATATAAAGGCTGGTTTAGGCTCAGGTCCAAAGTAAATGGATCATGCAACATGTAAGCACACTCTGCTTTTGGATTCTCCTGTGCTCCTGTGGAGAGCTCAGGAAGTTGGGGGTTGGGGAGGCTGGGCTATCACATCAGGATTACTGACATTTCACAGCATGCCCACATTACAGGATTGGCTCGAAGTTATCCATCTAATGAGTGAAAACTCTAGGATTCAAGGCTCAAACTTCTTATTATACAATGTTAAAACACACACACACACACACACATACTTGAAAACAGTTCTTGAGGAAATAAGGTAATGGAGTTGTGTTCTGTGTTTTGTTTTGTGTTTTTTTGTTTGTTTGTTTGTTTGTTTGCTTTGGGGGGAAGGGCGGCAGTAGCACAGGGAGGGAAATAATGAACACCAGCCTTTGCCAGGTACTGCTGGCTGCTTTACACACATAGTTCTGTCAATCCTCATAATCCTTCAAGTAGGTCATCAGTACCATCAATGTGTTAGTATGTCACAGGGAGGGAGCTGAGATTGAGAAAAGGCTTAGAAACTTGACCACAGTCAATTAATGAATGAGAATCCAATTAGAACTCAGGTTGACCTTCAAATGGGTCATTCTCCCTACATAATGCTGCATTCAGGAGTTGTGTCTGCAGGTGTCTCAGCCCTCCACTAGGCCCCTCAAGTACACCCGCAAAGCTTTATCTTCCCGCCTGGCTGGGGCCCCTCTTGCCCAGTGCTCAGCTCCTGAGGTCCTTCAGAGCTGAATAAAGACTTTCTGAGTATATGACTTGCCAGGGCAGAATATACAAGGGTTTTCTCACCCCTTCCAGAGCTGGGAAACCTTTTAGCTATTTATCAGGCCAGACCAGTTTATCCTGTTCCAATTTAGGACGCATTTTACACTTTAACTAGTTGGTTCTTGTAGGGTTATCTCACAAGGCAAATATTTGTAGTTTTTCTCCTGGGACAACACACACTAAATAAGCAAAGCTAGGTTTCCTCCCAGCTACCCTTCTCCAACTATTCTTCACTCTTAGTACATCAACGGCTATAAGGTCTGGTTCTACACAGGCTTCCCTGGTACATAATGCAGCCACCAGGTTTTCAGGTCTGGGCCTCCATGCTGGATCCACCGTCCATTCTACCTTTGACTTGGCTGCTCAACCACTACCACATCCCAGTTATCTCTTAGGGTTGGAAATGGCCACTCAGTTTTTGAAGCAGTTCTTAGGGGTTGAACTACAGAAGCAATTTAGAGTTGTACCTAGTCAAGCCACATCTACTGTACATCCATAGACATCCTCTGCCTTGCCTTGGAGCAGGGTGGGTTTAGTTTGCACACACATGGCCCCTTTCCTTCCTCCCCTCTTCTCCCTCTCCACCAAACAGGCAAGTACACACACACACACACACACACACACACACACACATATACACACTGATTTTTCTCAAGGTCTGAAAGGGCCACACAGATGACAAAAGGTCCCCAGGCTAATAGAACCCATGGAAAATAAGGTAAGAGCCTTTGCTTCCCAAAGCATATGCTCAAATATGGCCTTAATAAATAGCATTTCCCCTGATGAAAGCCTTGCTCATTTTGACAGGTTTGGCAGGTTTGTATGTCATTCTTAGAATTTTGCTTCCTACAGAAAAATTAGATTGGTGTCAAATATGTTTGTTGCTTAAGATACTCTATCTGAATTAACAAATAAAAGGGAGTAAGTTCTGAATAAACAAAATATTTTGGGGAACAGAAATGATATATTGTTAAACTGAACTTCTTGAAAGCACATTTTATAGAAAGTTACTGTTTGTTTGTATATGTAGTTTTCACAACAAACAGACACACTTAAATCTGGAATATTTAATAACAGATGGTAACACTACTGTTCCAAAGACTTTAAGAAAAACAATCACATTCAAATGACCACTTAATTTTTTTTCCTTAAGTGTTAATATGACAAAATATATGGTTCCTTGCTTTAAACATTGCTAATTAGAAATTCTAATATTTCAGTAACTTCAATTTGAATTTATGTTTGAATGGAAACTGAATTTCAGATTTAACAAAATATTACAAACTTGTAACAAAAGACATCAATATATATATATATTAAATGCCACTTATTTCCATGTAGCTCATAAGACCATCACCTCTCCGGCCAAAGCTGAAAATGTGTTATTATTAAAAGTTGAGACCAATTGCCCAAAATCACTTAATTGAGTAAATAAGTCCTAGAAACATAAGCATTAGTAAGAGAGAGAGTGTATACACGTATGTGTGTGTTTCACACACGTTGGGGGCATGGCAGCCATCACATTATTTCCCTAATGGGTTATAACTGAAAGGCCATCCACTGAAATGATTTCTCCCCAATTTGAGACTTATTTAAATTTCTTTTTACTGATTGTGCTTTGTTGCAGTCCACTCCTGAGGTTTGGTCTTCCACATTTTTTCCCTGCAACCCAACTCCATGCCCTTCTAGAAGAAGAATGATCTCAAGTGGGAAAACAATCGCTAGCTCCTGTTTGGGGCTTTTATTCTGTGGCTTATTTTACACATCCTAATTCTGCAGGAAACTCCCTGCAGATGTGGAGAAGCCCTCGATCACTGAACTCTTGTTAAAAGCAAACAGCCAGAAACCAGGAACATGACCAGGAAGATAAACAGTTTTTCAGGTCTAGCTGCTTGCAAGAGTCAAGCTTGAAGTTCCCTTGTTTAATTAGAGATGATAAAAGCATGTCATACGTGCCTTCCCACCCCTCTCCCAAACCCATCATAGACATCATTAGGCAATCACCTTGTCCTCAAAGCCTGAAGTAAATCACAGAATTATTCTAAAAAAGGCCTAGCCAGATGTATAGCTCCAGATTAAATCTATTCACCATCCTGGGAGTCTAGGTTCTAAGGGATGAGGATCATACAAAAATCCTCATGGAGCTGAGAGAGAGGGGTACATTTTTCAAGTTCTAAACACAATAGGAGGTTCTGTTTCATTGAAATACCATCTCTGAATCCCAAAACATTGCTTTTAGCAAAGAGCCATCAACTAAAAGAAGATGCTGGTGTTGATAAATGCCAGCATGTACCGAATGTGAGCTGTGTGCCAGGCCCTACTCTATGCACCTCACTTTTATTATTTCATTTAATTAATAAAAGATGACTCTGACGCTAACATGACCCAGGATCCAAGACTCATTTCTCAGATTCAACATGTTTCACAGATGAGTACAGCAAGTCACACAGGACAGCTGCATGCCAAGAGTGCTCTCACCCTCCCAGGACTCAAGCACATTAATTCTGCTCAAAAAAGAGGGCTTTCTAATATCCAGCACAGCCCTGGCCCATCTGTTCCAGTCTGTCACTTAGCCACATTCTAGTTCTGAATGTGCAGCTTCAAAAAGAAACGGATTTGTAACATAATTTTGCCTTGGCCCAGAAGAACAGCACAGCTTCCATACGTCTTCCTTACACCATTTACCATATCTGCCAATTTCTGAGAGTTGTGAGAGCCACAAATCTATTCATCAACAAATCAAGATGATGCCAAGGGCTTAATTTTAGAAATCTGGAGACAGAGAAGCTATTGTGTTTCATCTCTGGGGCTTGGGTCAGACCTAGCCTGCTGTGTCACTTGCTCTGATGGGCCAGCAGTTGGCCATCAACTTGGCTAATGTCCATCCTCAGGGATTCTCCATAGATCCTGAGAGATAGCCTTGTACCAGGTGTCCCAGAGCTATGGGTTGACAAACAACAAGAATGATGGTGAAAATAATAATCAAAATGAGAGCTACTAATTCTACTGGCTATTTAGTAAACACCCAGGAAATGTGCCAGATGGTTCACATACATAATCCCCAAACCGTCTCAGACCTGTTTACTTAGAAAGGCACGTATCCCCCAATGAAAGGTTGTGGAGAAATCATGTGTTGGTTTCAAGGCTAGGATTTTGAAAAAGTCCTATAACTGTTTCCCTGTTTGCAAGAAAGATATTTCTCCCTGTTTTTCACTTGTATGTCATAAAGAAAGATGATCCATGTGAACATGCTTTGGACTACTTTGTGGAAAAGAGCTAACTAAGTTCTCAGTTTATGACTGTTCTGTTTGTTGATATGCTGCTCTGGCTTCCTGTTTGCTGGATGTATCTTATCACACTGTCCTTCATAATGTGAATTCTAAATCTTAAAAACAGTCTGTCTAATTTTCATCAACTAAACTGCAACTAAAATAGGCTGGGAGGTTGTGAGTTTCCTGAGGGCAGAGGTTGCGTCTTACTCATTCTGAGTTCCACATATTTGTCATAAAAGAGACGGGCAAGAAAAAGAACCTAATGGTGGGAGAGATGAGGCAGGCAGAAGCCAGAGCCTTAGTCCACACTTTTCCAACAAGCATCTATTAAGCCTGCAAGAAAGAAAGGCTTGGTACCACCTTAAAAATCAGGTGTTTCATGCAAAATGTTACCTCTATGGAGAGAAAAAAGGCACTGAATAAGATGTGAACCAGATGTAATATGTGTTCTTAAGGAGAGCCACAGCCCCTAGTACCCTTGTTCTGGCGGATTCTTGGGAAAATAAAACACCCACTTAGATGCCATGGGAATGTCTCCTAATAGTACTGCCCTTCTGCACTGTACCAGTTGCCAGCCACTCAAATCCATATTTTTCCTGTCCAACATTGTAGATGCCAGAATGACAAGGCTCCTGGCCAAGAAAAAGCAAAGGCTCACACTAATTAGAGCATGTGGAGGGTGAGAAAGCTCAAGTCTGAGAGACCCACACACCAGAAATGGCAAACCAAAATAGGCAGCAGTTTGGAGTCTTGATGGCCAGTTTTCCATTTCCATGGCACATTAACGGTCCTTTCACAAGGACAGTAACTAGGGGTCTTTGGGTTGACTGGGGCTCACCCACAGATTATGCCTAACCTGAAACCAAGCCTCAGTACATTCCTCCCTGTGACCTCTCAGTCTGGAGATTCCTGAGGAAGGACATCCATGCTCTTCTTGGGTTGAGTGGCAAAAGTTTGCATTACACCCTGCTTCTTCAGGCAGAGAGCACAATGTACAGTGGCTCTCTCCAGCATGACCTTGTGGCCAGCAAAGAGGGAGGATGTCCTTCTCAACCAAGCATCCGGCTCCCATAGGAGCACCACTGTGAGAGAGGCTTGGGGGGCCGGGGGAGTACTCATGGAACCTGGATGAGCTACACTGGACACCAAGCTAACGGTATGCAGCCAATAGATACATCACTCCAATATTTACTGAGTGCCTTTCGTGTACCACAAACCATTCTAGTGCTGATTACACAGCATGAACAAAACAAGACAGATGGCTGCCATCAGAGATAACGATAATTACTTTAACCTTGTGGCAACCACTGGATCATAATATAATATGTTAACATTACAACTTTGAACTGAGATTCAAATCTCAGGGTCCATTCTAACTTTGAGTCTTCAGATGCCCAACTTCCCTGGATTTGTGGAGAGAATTAGATTAAGGCAGTAATTTTAAGATCCCTGAATAGGGGCTTTTCTTCCCCTCAGAACCCCTGATTCCAAGCCTGGTGTTCTTCCCTCTACATTCTAAAGCCAAGAATTTCCATACATATATATACCCATGTACACATACACATCCTTAAAATAAGATCTCTATATCATTGATCTCTTATCTTCACAGACACCTTGCAGTGTAGGTTTTTGTGGCACACATGATAATGTTGTCCTTTACAGACCTTCCACTACAGGCAATGTAACTGACCAGGGCCTTAGCTGCTGGGCTCGGAAATCCATCTCTGCTGCAGCACTGGCACTAAGAAGCTTCCCAGGGCAATGACAGAAGCCAGCAAGGATATGAGGCAAGTCTGCTCTCAGGATACTCCTCTGAAGCCTACTTTGACTCCAGGCTTTGTGGCCTTGCTGAACCCTCCTTGGAAATCTGGGACTCTTCCCCCAATTTTCCTCCCTTCCTCCTTCAATGGAGGACAGATATACATTGCTGTCTGACCATTCTCCTTGGCTACCTACTTCTCCTAATAATATCCTTGTACATGTCATCCCAACTTGGTGTCTTCCTCTTGCAAGACCTGGACAAACAGAATCTTATTATCTCTGTATTACAGAGAGGGAGGGACAAGATCAAGGGATAAATCACTAAAGTCACATAGTTTGCTCATTAGAAAAGAGTTGAGATTTAATATCAGCTATTTGTGAATCCAAATGCTAGAGATGCTGCGCATCCCTGCACAAAGAACCTCAGAGGTGGGGCCGAGGTGTTTTCTGTGAAGCTGTACACCCTTCCGGGGTCCCACAACTGATTAGTGGAGGGCCAAGACCAAAGCATAAACTTTTATCATCTAATCTGGGACTCCGACCACCTGCCTACCCGGTGTGCTCAGGTGGCAGGCACATCAGAGCAATCCCCTCTAGAGCAAGTGTCTGCAGTTCACCCCACCCGCAGTGCCTGTGGAACCACAGCAGGATTTTGCATTTAGTAAGTGTATTTGCAGAGAATCATTTCATAAAGCTATTCTGCTCTGTGGGGGAGCCAGCTGAGGCTGATAATGCAGCAGCTCCCCAAATGTGGAGTTCAGAGGCAAAGCCACATTTCTTCGCGGTGAGCTGACTCTCTTCAGATGAAACCAAGTGTGCATGTGTCCACATCTAGATTTTCTTGGCCTGTCCCAGTTGGAGTTTCAGAGCTGGTTCCCCAAAGCCAGGAGGAGCTCCATCATCCTCGCAGGCCTTGCACATGTAATCCCAATTTGGTGTCTTGGGGAAGATGCCCAAACACCACCTCAGAAAAATTAATCAACTCTGTCTAAATGACTATAGCAGAAAACTGGAGGGGAACTATAGCAGAACAGATTTTCTGGCCAAAGGCCCAAGCGGAGAAATGAGCTCAATTCTTAGCCAAGGGCTAGTCTGTACGACTGTGCTCTAGGAGAGGCACAGGTGGGAGAGCAAATGAATAGGACCTGCCTTCCCACTGGCCAAGGTGAGGGCCCAGTGATGCCAGGAAACAGACAAGTTAGTGTCTGCATTCAGATCTCTGCTGTCTGTTTCTTTTAAGTTACCGTATTAGCCTCTCTCTGACTCTTGGCAGCCAAAAGAGCAATGGACCCATGACAGCCGCAGCAGAGAAAGTGAGAAAAAGTGAGCGCATTTATAAAACTGTATTTTAGGTCAGAAGAAACTCCGTGCAGGGCTGCTCTCAGCAGCTGGGTCCCAGGAGAACTGAGCAGGCAGGAAGGAAAGTGCTACAGTCCCTGAGGGCTTTACTGGGTGCCAGGCACTGGGCTAATTGAGTCACATGTTATCATGTGATCCTCAGTGTAACTCTAGTCAACTGATACTATTATTATTTCCATTTTCCAAAAGAAGAAACTGAAATTCAGAATGGTGAAACCACTTTCCTAAGGCCTCCGAACTAATAACTGATCAAGCTGGATTTTAGTAAGTCAGTCTAACTTTAGAACTTCCTTTATTGATCACAACATGCATCATTCCCTGTTTTCACTGAATACCTATTGTGTGCCTGGTGTTTTAATTACATGACCTTATGTAATTCTTGCAATAATCTTCCATAGTGGTTGTCATACCCATTTCTGAGTGAGAGCTAGGATTCAGAAAGATAAATTTTGTCATATAGCTAGGGTTTGTGGGGATGGAGGACAGGCTGAAACTGAGTCTTTATGACTCTACTCACTATGAGTCCTTTTCATGAGTACACCCAGGGGGCACTGCAGCCACTGTTCAGATAGCCCAGGAGGGCAGAGTAATACTAGCAATGATGCTGAATACTGACAAGCATTTACAACATGCTGAGCACCAAATTTTGCTCATATCATCTCATATAATAATATAATCATTAACACGGCCTTGTCAGGGAAGTGGCATTACCTCAGTTTCACAATGTGAGGCTCAGAAAAGCAGGGCCACACAGTCACCTGTGCAGAGCTGCAGCTCTAACTCAGTTCTGTTTCCCAGCCCACATGGCAGCTTACTGGAGGTGACATCGACTCAACCTTCACCTTTCCACTCAGCTAATATATGTTTTTTGTTTTTTTGTTTTTTACTGAAGAATCCCTATAAGGGAAGTTGTTAAGGAGGAAGCAAAGGAAGTTTCCAGGTTTCATTCTGAACAGGGATTTCCTAAAAGAACTTTCTAGAAATTTTGGGCATTGTGGGTCACCCATAGGCCCAGCCACCTTTCTCTCAACTTGAACTTGCTTCTGGCCAAAGCCTCCCAGGTCTGCCTCAGCCTTCCCAGGAAAAGGCACTGGCTGTTCAAGTCAGCGAGTTTCCAGTGGAGGCCTGAGTTGACACTCGGCCCAACCCTCTCTGTCTCCAGGCAGCCAGTTCCTTGTTTTTTCTCCCATGATGACAGATACAACCTATCATGAAAGCTGGTGGTATTTTTAGCTAATAACTGATTTTTATCTAAATTTAACTCTGGGCCACAGCACCAGCAGAGTTGTGTCCAGAGGGCAGCCAATGTTTTCATGGTGACACATCATAACTGAGACTTGGTTTTTCTCAGATGCTCTGGCACTGCCTTTCTGCTCACATAAGGCAAACAGCTCTTCAGGGAAAGAATCCTCATCTTGTAGGACAGGAGCCATGGGGTGAAGAACTGGAGGGAATCATGGGCATTATCCAACCTCCTCATTTTATAGATGAGGAAACCGAGGACTAGTGAGCATTAAATGAGTGGAACCTCAGAGTTTCATCTTGCTTTCTTTCCACAACACAACACCGCCTTTAGGGAACACAGCAAACAAATCAAATGTGATGTCTGCAGAGGGCCATAACTTTTTTTAAAAAAAATATTTTATTGATTCTTTACAGAGGAAGGGAGAGGGATAGAGAGCTAGAAACGTCAATGAGAGAGAAACATCAACCAGCTGCCTCTTGCACACCCCCTACTGAGGATGTGCCCGCAACCAAGGTACATGCCCTTGACCGGAATCCAACCTGGGACCTTTCAGTCTGCAGACCGACACTCTGCCACTGAGCCAAACCGGTTTTGGCATAACTTTTTATTTTGTAAATCACTAGAGGCCTGATGCACAAAATTTGTACATGGGTAGGGTCCCTAGGCCTGGCTGGTGATGTGGGTCAATCTGTGGAGCTACCAGAGGAGTGATGGAGGGTGGAATCCCACTGGCACCAGCCATGGATGACTTGGCACTACCAGCTTGCCAGCCCTGTTCCCCCACCACCACCACCACCTGTTGCCTCCCTCTGCAGGGCGACTGGCAGGGCAATTGGCTGGCCGGGGGCCTACAGGCAGGGGGTAGCTCCTGCATTGAGCATCTGCTGCTCCCTAGTGGTAAGTGAATATCATAGCAACTGGTGGTTCCACTGGTTGTTCCACCCACTGTCCAGTCAATTTACATATTAGGCTTTTATTATATCGGACTAGTGGTCTGGTGCATGGGGAGGGGGGGAAGAGTCCCTCAGCCAGGCCTGCACCCTCTCCAATCTGGGACCCCTCAGGGGATGTCCAACTGCCGGTTTAGGCCCATCCCTGTGTGGGATGGAGCTTAAACTGGCAGTCAGGATCACTGGCTCCTAACTGTTCGCCTGCCTGCCTGATTGCCCCTAACCACCCTGCCTGGTGGCCTGCTTACCCCCAACTGCCCTCCCTCTGCTGGCCTTCTTGTCCCCAACTGCCTCTCCCTTGCCAGCCTGATTGCCCTCAACTGCCTTCCCCTCCTGGCTTCTGTTTCAGCCCTGCTACTATGGCTTTGTCTGGAAGGATGTCGAGAAGGTCTCCAGAAGGTCTCCCAGTCTAATTAGCATATTACTCTTTTATTAGTATAGATGATGTCAAATGCTCTGTGTCATGGAGCTGAAGCTTGTTAAATCCTCTCTCCAGCAAGCAGTGGCAACTGTCTGGTTCAGCAGTTCAATAAACCCATGGAAATTGGACTTTTTCCAAGGTTCAGAGTTGAAAAAAGTTCCAATCAAAAAATGCCAGTGGGGTCTGTTCTCCTCTCTTCCCTCTGGCATGTCGGCTCCTGGAGAGCAGGGCAGTGTCAGTTTACTCATAGCTTCATTTCCAGGCCTGAAATGGCACCTGGCACATAGGAGATGAATCACAAATAGTTATTCAATGGCAGACTAGTGGTATAAGACACAAAGGAGTAAACACAAGGAAGAGAATGACAGGCTGAACTGGCCGTTGGTCTGAATGGGGAAAGCAAAGCCACAGGCAACACAGAGTAAGAGTACCCTTTGCTCTCCTTACTCCCATGGTTGTACAACTGTCTCCCAGGAGGATTGCATGGTCGTACAATAAGATGCAGACTGAAACATCCAAATGGTCACTATCATTCAGCCAAGGGCTAGTCTGTACAACTGAAGATTGAATTAAAGAGAAAAAAACTGAAAGAGAAGAGTGGCAGCCTGCTCCTCGCAGGCAACGCAACAGAGTCACAGCAGAATGCAACATGGAGTTTTTAGTATTGTTAGAGTCCGATCACCTCATGGTTCAGGAAAGAGGCACACACAACCCCTCAGCAAGGCTATTAAGGGAAAGGCTTTACTTTTTGTCCCATCCCCTTAGTAACTATGCAGGGAAAGATAGAGTGTGTTTGCTACAGTCCATTTATTTATATTGAGAAATCTCCATTCTGTCAGAATATTATTGATATATTCTGAGGCTCAAATAGTATTTGGTGTCCTGAGCTCCACATTGTAACACATTTATTTTCACAAGTGTGTCACTAAATATATAAATACAAAAGGCTGCATTTGTGTATATTTAAAGGCATATGATGATATGGGGAGGGAAGTAAAGAAAAAGAAGCAAGATAAAAAGCATGATTTATAAAAAAGATACCCAATACATCTTTACTTGCTGAATTATATACTACATACATACTATTATATGTTATACTAGAAGCCCAGTGCATGAAATTTGTGCACAGGGTAGGTTGTCCCTCAGCCAAGTCTGCACTTTCTCCAATCTGGGACCCCTCAAGGGATGTCCAACTGCCCATTTAGGCCTTATCCCAGGCAGTTAGACATTCCTCTCATAATCCAGGACTGCTGGCTTCCAGCCGCTTGCCTGTCTCTGCCTGATTGACCCTAACTGCTTGCCTGTCTCTGCCATCACCCCCTAACCACTCCACTGACAGCCTGATCAATGCCTAACTGCTCCCCAGCTTGCCCAAATGCCCCTAACTGCCCTTCCCTGCCAGCCTGGTCACCCCGAACTGCCCTCTCCTGCCAGTCTGATCGCCCCTAACTGTCCTCCCTTGCAGGCCTGGTTGCCCCCAACTGTCCTCCCCTGTTTGCCTGATCGCCCATGACTGCCCTCCCCTGCCAGCCATCTTGTGGTGGCCATCTTGTGTCCACATGAGGGCAGCCATCTTTGACCACCTAGGGGTGGCCATCTTGTGTCTTGGATTGACAACCAATTTGCATATTACTCTTTTATTAGATAGGATACTGTAAAGAATTTTGTTTGGGCTCTGGCCAGGTAGCTCAGTTGGTTAGAACGTTGTCCTAATACACCAGGTTGCAGGTTCAATCCCTGTTCAGGGTACATATAAGAATCAGTCAATGAATGCATAAATAAGTGGAACAACAAATCAATGTTTCCCTCTCTCTGTCTCCCTTCCTCTCTCTAAAATCAATAAATAATAAATATTTAGAAAAAATATTCTAAATATTCATTTATTATATAAAAAAATGTGTTTTTGTGTGTATCAGTGTAAAAAAAACAGATGAAATTTAAAAAATAAATATAATAGAATTCTTCACTTCAAAGAGCTTCAATTTGTTAGGGAGACAAAATAAACACATTCATATGTAAATACTAATAAAATATATACATTTAACATAGTAAAGCATTAGTGATTTAGCAAGTCCCAAGTCTAGGTGGTAAGGTCAGTCTGGAAGTACTTCCTGAGGGATTGACCAAAACCTAGTAGAAGAAGGCTAGGGTTTAGACACGCAGATGCTGTTTGAAAGCAATGGTGGGTGCCAGGACAGTATGAGCCCATCTCAAGCATGGAAATCTATGCATTTCACAGGAGGAAAAAGAGACCACCATAAGCAATTACAAGGAAGTAATGAAATATAGAGGATGGTCTATTAGAGTGCTCAAGTTGTTTATCAAATATCCTTTTCAAGAACACAAGAAACATTTACTGGGCCTGTCCACCATGACAACTTTCACATTATTTTCTTTGATCATCACTACAACATCAGGGGAAGGTCCTGCTCCAATTTCACATGCAGATAATTGAGGATCATCAAAACTCAGTATCACAGAGCTGATGAGGATCAGAGACAAAATAGTGCTCTAGGTCTGTTGACCTACCACACCTCCCTTCTTTCTACTCTACCTCTTTCCTAAAGGTGTTTCAGGCTGTTCAAAAAGAAATTACTCTTCACACTCTGTCTCCCTGCCACTGAATCTCAGATACAGCTGCAATACAACCAGAAAATTTTTTTTGCTCATTTTTGATACTAGCAATATTTTCCCCACTTTTCTATCATCATCACAACCACCAGCACCATCATCATCACTAACATTGTTATCATCATAACATCACCACCACTACCACCATCATCAGTCACCACTATCATCATCTCCTACAATTTATTGAGTGTTCACTCTGCACAAGGTATTGGCTTTAGACAAGGTATTAACATTAAGCCCTCAACACACATTTACTTCTGAATCCTCAAAACAACCTGGTATGGTCTACTAGTATATCATTTTTTCTCTACTTTGGAAATGAGGAAACAAAGCTATGAAAAGTTAAGTCACTTGACCTATGTTAGTGGTCGAATATGGGTCCAAACTCTTTTTCTCCCATGCCATCTGCTTGATGCTGTACCCAACTAACTAAATTCTACCCTTGGCAGCTTTGCAGAGCAGTTACATGAAATCATTAAACAAATGTTCTTGCTCTACTAGAATGCAACATTTATAACTGAGGCGAAAATTGTTACAAAATTTGCCATAATGTAATTCATTAGAATTACTCAGGGGTGAGAGGAAAAATAGTTCCCAGTAAAAATCTGTATTTCTCAATTTGATGTCACTATAAACCCACAGTGTTCCCCTGCACAAACCATCCAGAGTTCCTGGAGGTTTTTTTTATTTAATTAATGCCATACTCAGAAGTCAATGAGCCCTAATTTAGCACTGCTTCTGATGCTGTCTGATCTAAACTAACCTCCAACAACAAAAAGTTTGAAAAAAAAAATCCCTATGCAATCAGTATTGCTAGCCAATCGCACAGACGTGGAAATGGAGGTTTGCAACAATCATAAATCATGTGATCATGTGCCCTGACTAAAGTTCCAAGGAGGATTGGCTGTGGTTTATCCCAGTTTTGAACCCATTTAGAAGACCCCTTTGGGTATTCAAGTTCCCTGCCTCCTTTTCATCCTCATTTGCCTCCTTTCTTTTATTGTGCTGTGATAAAATCCATTTCTCAGTCTTCTCTCTAACACCAGTGCCAGACTCAGGATTGGCTGGCACCAGATAGGTACTCAGAAACAGCTGAACTGAGAAATGAAGAGAAAAGTCATGATGTTGAACCAAAGGCAAAGGAGATCACACTGGAGGTTGTAGGTAACAGCCTGCCCCCTGAAAATGAGAGAAACGGTGCCTGGACATGTGTGAGGAGTTGGCTGCAATATTGGCTATAACAAGTAAAACCTGAACTAATCCACTTTTTCAGTAATGGGGGAGGATGGGTTATACAAATTGTTATACACTCATACCGAGATCCCATAAGACCTCTTTAAAATGTTGTTTCTCTGTCTTTCCCTTTCTCTTCCACATTCTCTAAAAGTCAATGGAAACATATCCTCAGGTGAGGAAAGGAAGGAGGGAAGGAAGGAAGGAAGGCAGGCAGGCAGGAAGGAAGGAAGGAAGGAAGGAAGGAAGGAAGGAGGAAAGGGAGGTCTTGAAAATGCTTAAAGAAAGTTGTAATTTTTTCTTGGTGAAGACTGGAGTTCGTGTTGATGGAAACCTTGGTGGCTGCAGTGGCTGGCAGTGGCTGCAGCAGCAGGGTGATGGGGCTGGTACCTTCCTCCACAAAGGGAGGCCAGACTGAGGGCTCCCAGTATGTGAGAGGGGGCAGGTTAGGCTGAGGGACTTCCCCACCCCCAGTGCATGAATTTCATACACTGGGCCCCTAGTTACTTAATAATTAACCTTTTAAAATATAATCAAGATCTCATATAAATTAAGTTATACGAAAAGCCAATATTTTTATAAGCAATTGGATCTAGTAAAGTCTTCTAAGAAAATTACTGAGGCCTCCCAGATCCCTCTGTATATGCAAATAAGCCAAAAGGGATACTCTTTAAAAATATAGTTCTAAGCTTAATAAAAAGGAGAAATTTAAAATTTTTGAAGTCTCTTCCACTAATATTTACAAGGTAAACTAAAAATTGGTGTCAAATTACTAAATATGATCATTATTAGTAGTCACCATGAATACAAGGGGAGTCATTTAATGTGACTACATGGCTTGGCAGTATTGGTAAGCATCCAAAAAAGCAACTATGTTTGTTACATTGTTGCTTGGTGTAAAAAAAGAAAGTAAAAAACTTTTAAAAGGAACTCTCTAAATGTGGTCTAAAAAATACTCTGGAAGGCAATTAAAAAAGATTTCCTTCAAGTGTCTGGAAAACTATAATTAGAAGCCAATGTATTAGGCCTTAAAAAGTAGTTAATTTGTATTTTTGACTCTCTAAACAAGGTTTATGTAAAAATACTCAAAGACTAATAGCAGAAATTCAATTAGAATCATTTATTATCCATGGCCAAGGACAAGTTAAAAAATAAAACTTAATTGTACTGGACAAGAAAGTGTTCCTAAAACACTAACTATTTTTTTTAAAAATATATATTTTATTGATTTTACACAGAGAGGAATTGAGAGGGACAGAGAGTCAGAAATATTGATGAAACCAAGGTACATGCCCTTGACCGGAATCAAACCTGGGACCCTTCAGTCCGACGCTCTATCCACTGAGCCAAACGAGTCCCGGCAACTAAGTAATTTTTTACTGATCGTTTAACTCATAGTAAGAGCTGCTTAATGTGTAATGAATACAGAGCAGTCATATTTCTGTTGAGAAAATTAAAATTAAAAATTATCAAAACTGCATTGTAAAATTTTCAAAAGCCTCCTAATATTTAAATAAAAAAGGGGGGTAGTGGAATAATTCCCTGTAAGAAAATTACATCAAGCCTTAATTGCTTTAAATTTTTTACTTTGAAAATTAATTTTCATTTGTAATGCTGATAACAAGACACCCATGAAAACACATATGGTGTCAAAATAAGCCAAAGGAAAATCATTTGGGCAAAAATAAAAAGACCCCAAGTCTAATTTATAGAAAAGATTCCTTTATTAACTTTTGATTGATAATATGTTTATATATTTCTAGAAAACTCCTTCAAGCTTGTGTAGATTCCTAGAACAATGAATCCCAGAGAGGAACTGACCAGATTGCTCCAGCCATAGAATAGCAGTGGCCCCCAAACAAGAGGAGAAACAGTCCAGAGATGGAAGATGTTGAAGATGCCTTGCCATACTTGCCATAGTCAGCAGCTGTGTGTCGCTGCAGGTTGCCTAGGACCAAACCAGAGAAGGCCATACCTGCATTGCCACCGTTTCTCCACCATCCAAAACTAGCATATCATTGCTGTCATGTACACATAAGGAACTATTGGACATTGACATTGGGACTAAAAGAACTGTTGGCCCAAAAAGAAACTAACTAAAGACTGATTTCTTTAATGCCTGATAGTAATTTAAAGGGACTTGATAGAACTCTAACCTTTCCATTGAATTTTAAAAAATCTTAAAACATACATTCTTGTTAAATTTATAAAGTAAAAAAGGGTGAGATGCTAGAAACCAATTCCAGCATGTCAGCAGGGCTGAATCATCTGGAAATGACTGAGGGCATTTCCCCAAACCTGAAAAGGATGCATAAAGGATTGCTTGCTGCCAGACTGGTAAGGGCATCTTAATCTACACGTTATTGCCTCCTACTGGCCAAACAATTGAACAGCTGTGGGCAATCATTGCCTGATCCAATCTGACAATGGATTCTGTATACCGTATAAGACAACTTTTGAAATGAAAAAAAGCCTGCTCAGATTGGCCAGAGTCAGAGAGGCGGTCTATTAAAAAAAGAACTGGTGTTGCCTCGGAAGTGGCGGGTAGTCTTATACAGTGAATATAGGCCTAAATCTATGTTTTAACTGTAAAATTAGGGGGTTGTCTAATACACCAGAAAATACAGTACTAAACCCTGGCCTTTGATGTGTATGTATAAATACCTTTCCTTAGGACAATTTGTGTTAATAAAAAGCAAGAGATCCTGAGACAAGAGAGAACTTAGTTCCTTTAGCTAAGTCTTCTCTGGCTCCCCATAATGCCTTCCAAAATTATGTTTTGTCTCTGGACCCTTTAATCATTTTCACACAGCACCTTCTCCAGATTCCTGAACCCTTTAAAATGCTGTATCAAGACCCTCAGCACTGTTACTTAGATTAAATTTCCTCATTGTTTTGCTGACCCTTTTTCTCCAGATTATTTTGATACAAAAAATCCTCCAGCACAGGCTGTCTGTCTAGCTCGTCTGTGTTCTCAATGCCTTTCTCTCTACCTTAGCAAATGAATCAGTGCACTAAACTCAGGCTGCCTAGGGGATATTTCCTCCAATTTCCTCACATGGCACCCATCCCTCCTAGTTGGAATTACACACACTGTGTAACTTGCAATGGATTTTTAAAAACCATTTTTAGGTGCATTTAAATGTACTGCAAGCTTGATTTTAACTTCATTTGGCCCATATTAAAACCCCAAAAAGAGACTTAGGTTATTATTTTACTCAGTTCTAAATTTTCCCTTAAGTCATAATGTATAATACTTTTATTGCTATTAACATTTGCAATTGTTGATTCTGGCTTTTATTTGTTTTAAGCTGCTTTTTAGGGTATTAAGTAATTTTTTTGGTCCCTATTAAATTAATTATAATATTTTAAGAATCTTTTTAACTTTGCTGTTTTAACAGGTCTTAAGTTGTTTCAGCTGTTTTTTGATTAAATATTTTAAATTAAAAACTGTCTTCTATTTATAGCCTTCTAAGAATGCAATCACATTATTTTAGTGCTTTTGTATTCATAACTGCTTTTAATATTTTAATACCACATTTAGTTCTAACCTATTCTTGGAACATAATTTCACAATGTTGTGGGGAGAGGAAAATCTGTTTTAAAAGACAATTTTAACTTTTTGTTTTAATTTAAAGGATTGATACAACAGATTTAATGAGGAGGATAATGAAATTCAGAAGAACTTGGTCTCTGTTCTGGCTATTTCAGTCAGATAATAGCTATTTCACCTCTCAAGTCTCAGTTTTCTCATCTATAAAATGAGTCATCATATATTTTGGGTCAATTTCAGAAGGTGACATGGCGACTGTTATAATAGCAGTTTAAATCTTCATAGTTTTGCCATCACATAGACTTCTATGTGTTTACATTGTTAAAAATTTTATTTTCAAAGGAAATATTATCTTGATATAGAAATAGAAAACCCATATCCCTTTCCATCAATAAAGGGTCACAGTAAAATAAATACAAATGAAAACAACAACAACAACAACACACACAATGTTATTAAATTCTAGTGAGTTACTATTAAGGGGGGAGCTCAGTTTGAGAACTGTTAAAGACATAACTAGCACCCAATTGAGATGTTTTTCTTTTTTTTTCTTTTTTTTAAATTAATTAATTTATTTATTTTTACATATTTTATTGATTTTTTTTTTGCCCCCTTTGTTTTTTTTGATGTTACTAAAAAAAGGATGTAGCGTGGAGTTGAAAGTGAATTGAAACAGGAAGACTTTCTCATGTATGATACATTACTATGTAATTAGACTTTTTGGTTCCATTTATAATAAACTCCAGGGACAGTTCCCAGCAGCAGTGAGACTCAGGTTCTGAGAAGCTGATGTAAAAAAGGTAAGTCAGGGAGTGTCAGTAATAGTCCAGGAGTGCATTTCCTTGGACTATTCAGATCTTGCCTTTTATGTGTTGTCTGTCTCTTTTTCAATCCATGATGAACTGCACTATATTACAAGGCCAGGGATGTGAGATGACCAATTTTAAACATCAGTGATATCAGGCACCTACGCGAGGAGAAATAATTTGTGACCTAAAAAGAGTCCCTTTGCTAGGGGGTGGTGTCATCATGGAAAGAGGAAAGAAAGAGCCTGAGAGAAGGAAAGTTGCTGCAATACAAAAATTTTCAGCAAATAATTCTAAGGTTGTCTCAATCTGGGTTAACTAATTGCTGTCCATCAGTACATTCCAAATACAGCTGACCCTGCACAGTGGAAAATCCATGTATAACTATTGACTCCCCCCAAACTTAACTTTGAATAGTCCACTGTTGACTAGAAACCTTATTAATAAAGTAAACATCCAATTAACACATTTTGTGTGTTTATACTATAAGAATATAGTATACTAGAGACTCAGTGCATGAAATTCGTGCATAGGGGGGTGCCTCAGCCCAGCCTACACCCTCTTGCCATCCAGGAACTTTCAGGGGATGTCTGACTGCCAGTGTAGGCCAAATCCCACAGGGATCCTTGTGGATCAGGCCTAAACTGGCAGTTGGATATCACTCTCACAATCCAGAACTGCTGGCTCCTAACTGCTCACTTGCCTGCCTGATCGCCCCTAACCATTCTGCCTGCCTGCCTGATCACCCCTAACTACTCCCTATTTATTAAAAAACAAACAAAACTTGTATAAGTGAATCAGCATATTTCAAACCATGTTGTTCAGGGTCAATTGTATACAAAGTCTTTTATGAACTCAAATCTTATACCAAATGTAAGGCATATGGAATTGTCACACTAGGCTGCAATGTGGTTATTATGAATGACAGCAGAATGACCCTCATGCAGTTCATTCACCCTGATGTGAAAAGATGACTAAAGGCCAAGTCCAGGTGAACTAGGAGTTCCCAGCAAACTCTGAGGCAGCATTTCCAAAGAACTTTCTCAAGAATGTCTGTGCCAAGACAGCTCTGTGAAAACACCCCCACAATTTAAGAAGGTTCTGTGGTATAGTCTGGTTACTATACCTTCCCCTTGAAAATCTATAATTAACATTGGTAGAGTAAAATCTCTGAGAGAATTCCTATAATAAAGAATTTGTAACTCATTGGTCAAATAAGTTTTTGTTAACAGCTGAGCAAAACTCACATTCAGGCCCACCCTAACTGATTTCTCACAGGGCACTACCACCAGTAGGGCACTCTGGAACCAGGACTAAGAAAAGATTGAGTAAGAAATAGTGTTCTGTTCTTTTAACTGCTTTAAGTGTTTTTTCCTTGGCATTAATGTAAAAGAGTAGTTCCTGGAAATTTTAAGTAGGACTTTGGGACATTTTGGAATTTTTACTTCATGTCAATATTTTAGTGTTCCTTATTTCCATATCAGACATATCAAGAGTGTCCTAAGGTGAGCAGTTATCTCTATGACATGCTGGAAACAGGCATGGACCAAATACCATTAAATGTGATCAATTAAGAGAAGGTATTTTGCGTGCATCCATATTGGACTCAAGTGATAATTGTTTCACTCAGGACACCAGGCTCTAATTGGATTCTGCCAGTAACCCACATCATGACCCAATGCATGGCCATCAACATTTTGCAGATTAGGAATTAAGACTCAGAAAAAAAGCAATTTGTTGGAAGCTTCACACCCAGCTTGGATAATCCTACTGGCACCTTGGTTCCAGGTCCCAGCTCAGCACTCTCTCCACCTGCTGCTCTCTGACTCCTCTGCCCACCTGGTTCTCAGGTTCACATTTGACACCATCTGATGCAGTTGACCTGGGGGTCTGACTTCCTTCCATTCCAAGCCTTAGAGTCCCTGCTAGCCTGAGTATCTTGACCCTAGTGACCTCCACCCAAGAATGAAATAATCCAGTGTGGTTCTGCCTCTCTCAGGGTCCTGACTGCTGATGGCCTGACCTCCAGCTTGGTTACTGGCCCCTGACTCTGTTTGTGTTGGTTCAAATTATCTTAACTACTCTTGCCCTATCAATGACTCTGTGCAAACCCTGAGTGTCTTTCCCAGTAGGATTACTTATTCCAGGGGCCTTTGTGACCAAGGACAGGGAGTGATTCCTTCCCTTCAGGACTCCAATTCTCAATGTGGCTGAGGAACCAAGGCTCAGGAGGAGAGGGCACTGAACCAGCCCTGCTCCACACCACACCTCATACCTCCCTACCACCGCTTCCTGATTCCCTTCTGTCTCCCACCACTGACTTCAGCCTTCATTCTGGTGGCCACCCACACTGATTCTTTCCTGTTCTACGTAGGAGACTCAGTTGCCTGAGTCCTGTATTTCTCAATGCTTTCTCTCTGGCTTATGATATGCCTCTTGGGAAAGACCTAAAATCTGAACTACCCCCAAGTTGGCCCAGGAAAATTAGGAATATGTAACTCCATGCTCCCTGAATCCTTCCTTCCTCCACATCCCCTATATTTCACTAGCAGATGAATGTTGGGCAAAAAGTACTGTACTCCTGGATATATGTTACAAGCTCCACTGCTTTCTCTATTATTGATAATAACAACAGTGAGGACCAAAAGAACTACTAACATCTACTGAGCACTGGACAAATACCAGGCACTTTGCAAATTAAACACTTTAGGTGGCTTATCTAATTTAACACCATAACAATCCAATGAAGGGAAGTACTAGGATTTCCCCCATGTTTACAGATGAGGAAAATAAAGCTGGAATTGGTCAAATGTCTATACTAAGTGCTGGACCCAGAATTTGAAACCAGACCATCCCCAATCTTCAACTATCCAGCTGGCCCTTTGGAATTTAAGGAAAAACCAATTTCTCAATGAGCACATTTTACCACCGTCACCAAATTCCATCCTATGTGCATAGAAATGGGTTCACAGGGAACAAATGCCCTTTTCTCTTTCATGGCTACTCTTCACTTCCAGGTTTCTCAGTCACAAATCGGTTTCAGAGGTAACAGAAACAGATTGTCAGCCACTTTCATATAAACTATTTTAGACACAATAGGCAACTCTGAAAATTACTCCTTAGCAGTTTTTTCAGACTATTCTTATACAAAGCAAACACTTAAGCAATTTAATCTGTCTAAACATTTACATCCCATCCAATCTTTTTAAAACTCTGGGTTCTGCCAACACTTTCTGAGGGACCTGCAAACCAGTTCCCATGGCTCATTTTGTGTTAGATAAAAATATAAATGTCAGGACTGGCAATGCTTTATTAGGTCCCACAGATAACTACAAAGTACAATATTTTGGGTATTTTCTCAGCATGGGCTCTCCAAAAACAGGCAGAAAAAGGGTCTTATGTGAGAGTTCTTATGATTGGTCCCTAATATCCATTACACTGTCTTTTTAGAACTCCACTGACATGCTTGGAACATAAACCTTCCAGGCAGTTGCTGCTGCTCATTGTGGGCCCACAATACCATCCCCTTCTCCCCCCTGCCCTCCCAGGCTGCCCCACTCTGCTCAGCTCTCAGAACTAAAGAGGTTCACCTCTAGGTTCAGTTCTAGTCAGCCCCCCAGCCAGAAGGAGCCAAGCCTATAAAACAAGATGGGTTCCATGCCTCCCAGCAATGGAGTAATTGGGGTGTACTAAATTTAAAGGCCAAATGATATCCAGACCCCTACAGAGGACAGTTCTGTATCACTTGCCTCAATAAAAGTGGACTGTTTTTCAACCACAGAATCCACAAAAGTCTGGGACAATCACCTCAGTAACGCCCTGGCCTTGCCAATTCATTCATTCATTCATTCATTCACTCTCGTTAGTCCTCTCCCTCCCCCCTTCTGCCCTTTCATCTTTGCCTCTATCCCTCTCTTTCTTTCCTCCTTCTTCTTTTCACATCCACTTTCTAATTTGTATTGAACCCTCACCATGGCTAGGCATGTGCTAGGCGCTAGAGACATTAGGAGTGCAGGAAACTTGGTCCTGCTCTCATGATGAAGCCTTTCTGGATCTGAATGAAGGTACCCCTATATTTACCTGTTGGTCACTTCACCTATTTCTTCTTCCTGAACACAGAGCTAGACCACATTTCCCAGAATATCTTGAAGTCAGGTGCAGCTATGTGACTTGATTGAGTTCTGGCCAATGGAATGTGGGTAGATGTGACGTATGCTATCTCCAGACCTGTCAGGTTAAACCCCACAACACCCCACATGATTTCTCTCTCTCTTCATACATAGTCTTATGATAGAGACCCACTGGAGTTCCACAAGGCCCAAGGAGATGGTGGATCCATAGAGGAAAGAGCTAAAGTCTCTAATGACTCTGGAGCAGAGTACTCCCACCTACCCACCACATACTCACATGCTCTGTGCTGTGAGAAATACATCCTGATAATATTAAGCTACTGATATTTGGGGGTTGTTTGCTATAGCAGTGAATCTACCCTGACCAATACTCAGTCATAAGATTAAGTGATTAAATATAACTTGTTTTTCTGGCAGGAATCCTAAGGAGGCATTTCTCCCAGGAACATTTAAAGTGTCCCACTGGAAGGTCCAAAATTTGGCTTAATTCTTCACATACATAGCAAGTAGTAGCTAGCACCTTAGTGTTGTTCCTGCAGTGTCTAACAAGGGTTATTTTTAAACAAATATGTATATGACAGAGGCGGTTTGACAAAACAGTGGAGGAAAAAAATACTAGTCAATAAATGGCTAGGACAACTGAGCCATAAGAAAAAATTTAAAATTAAATTCATAGTTCACACTGCACAAAAATAAATTCCAGGTGGATTTAAATGCAAAAAACAAAACTTAAAAGCATCTACTGTTGCAAATAGACAGAGTATTCCATACAAACAGTAGGAAAATATCTTGAAAAGTACACAAAGCACAAACAAAAAAGGAAAAGATTGGGAAAAATTGATTATACTCCAATAAAAATTAAGTATAATAAAAGGCTTCATGAACAAAAAGATAAGCAATAGTCTAGAATTGGGGTGAGCAAGCTATGGCAGTAGGGCCATAATTTGGCCCTCTCCCTGTGTTTTTTTTTTTTTTGTTTGTTTGTTTGTTTGTTTTAAATCAAGTTTTACTGGAATACAGTCATACCTATTTGGGTATGTATTGTTCATGGTTGCTTTCACACTATAATAACATAATTAAATAGTTGCAAAGAGACTCTATGAACCACAATGCCTAAAGTATTTACTATCTGGCTACTTGCAAAAAAAGTTTGCTGATCCCTGATTAGAAAAAGGTATTTGCAATAAATAAAACTGACAAAAAATTATAGTGTTTTTATGTCATTCAGACATATAGGAAGGCACTGTCTATAAGGGCTAACACTGGTAGCTAAACACAGGTAAATGTCCATCAGTGTGGAAGTAGATAAATTATGAAGTGCTTCTACACTGGAATATTATGCAGCAGGAGTAAATTAGATTTGTAGAAATCAACAAAAATAAATTTCAACTAAAAGTTGAAAAAGGTAACATATAAGATGATACCGTTTTAAAAACACATTGAAAAAACCACTACAGTATTTTGTTTAGATACTTACATAAGTCATAAACCATAAAATACATAGAGCCACAGCTTTCAGGATACTAGTTTCTGCTGAGGAGATTAAATAATGAGAAGAAATGATGAGGCAGGTGTTATTTCTATAACCCTGTTTTGAAACTTTGAAGCTGCCCTAACTTTTAACTTTGCATGCAACCAATGAGTGAAAGTCTTGCTAAGCTTTCCTGGATAATATCTCTTGCACTCCATATTCACCTTGATTTCTAGTTTGAAATTCACCTCTCAGTTCACTTTTGAGGATAAGGTTAGTGGATTCTACTACTAAGAACACAGGGTGTAGAACGTAAGGACAATAGTGTTGAAATATAATCGGACACATTTTTATTGCTCATATTCCTATTTCCCAAGGCTCTTGAGTCTAAAGCATACACATCCTCTCCTTCATTGACAACAGATACAGTCTTGAACAAAGAAGACGATGCTCATTCTTAAAGCTTAAAATAGCAATTATTATTATTATGTATATTTCTTAAAAAGTCATAAAATAGCATTTTCTAAATCCTTGGTCTAGAAGCTTGTCTAGAAGAGAGGTTCCTAGTCAGGCTTTGTTAACAACCAGGCTTGTTAAAAGGAAAATAAAAAAGTATTTGTGGATTCCCAGGGGGCAGAGCTTAGAATCTGGGAGGAACCACCCCCTGGGTGCCACAGGTCAACCAGAGGCAGCCACAGTGGGTGAAAAAGACAGGGTGATGTGTAGGCTTTGGAAATATTTCCCTGGTCCCACAGTATGAAAGCCATGTGTGGCCTGACAGGGTAATGGGAGTGCTAAAGGGTCCCAAGGACTGTCAGAATTGGGTGTGGGGACAAGGAAAACACAGAGTGTGTTACATTGTGACTGGAAACAAGGGACCATTATCTGCTGCACAGTAATACCCAGCTGGGAGGGCAGGAGGGTCCAGCTGGTACAGTGTCAGAATTTAATTAAAATGTAAGACACCCAATTGGTGTTTCAGAGAATTGCTTGTTAGGGAAAACCCCTCAGATCTGAAGTCAGAAGTGTTGTGAGTGTGATAGTCACATGAAAGTAAAAGAATACAGAGGAGAAAAGTGACTTTTTTCTCCACAGGACCAAACCCAAGAAATGGAGTGATGAGATGGAAAGTCCTAAGGATTTGTGGAGCAGAGCCATCATCCTGACATTGGATAATCTTCCACTTAACTTTTAAGGTAAGGGAGAAATAAACTTCTATCTTGTCTAAGTCACTTTATCACTTTACTTTTGGTGTCTGCCACTTAACACTTCACTAATCTAAGATGATAGAATAGGCAAGATAGAGTTGGCTCATTGTGTTGGAGAGCATTACACAATGTTCTAGGTATCCTTTTACCTTAATGATAACTTGTTGCTAAAGAATGCCTCCAAATGCCATGGTAAAAGAGAGTCCTAAGGTCTGGGTTTTTAGACAGTCAAATGAAACTCTAAGAGCAGAACTATTAGGATTAAAGGGGCAGGGCTCCAAGGATCACTGTTTAAAAACTGTTGCCCTAAATTACTGTTATCCAACTGGTATCTTTCTATGGTGTACCAGCTAACATTCGCCTCCAAAGCTGATAACAATTATATTTTAGGAATTGTATGAATAGTAAATATTTTCAGGGTGAAGACAAGCTACAGAGCTAGGGAGCCATCAAGGACTGGGTGTCCAATGAGCATAGTACATGCAATATGATTGAGAGCAAAGCAGCAGAGAGCAGCGCTGGTCTGGTCTAGGTGCCTGTATTGTCAGGGTAATGGGGCCTGCACATCACCATTAATCCTTAAACCTCATCTTTTTGTTAAGAGAGAAATGAGAGCCGAAACTGGTTTGGCTCTGTGGTAGAGCGTCGGTCTGTGGACTGAAAGGTCCCAGGTTCGATTCCGGTCAAGGGCATGTACATTGGTTGTGGGCACATCCCCGGTAGGGGGTGTGCAGGAGGCAGCTGGTCGATGATTCCCTCTCATCGACATTTCTAGCTCTCTATCCCTCTCTCCTCCTCTCTGTAAAAAATCAATAAAATATATTTTAAAAAAAAGAGAGAGAGAGAGAGAGAGAGAAATGAGAAATAAACCCAGACACTTATGGTCAACTGACTTTCAACAAAGGTGACAAGATCATTCAATGGAGAAAAAGTCTTTTTAATTAACAGTACAGGAACAACTGGCTATCCACATTTTTAAAAAAAATTGAACCCCTTCCTTCTACCATTTACAGATATCAACTCAAACTGGATCAAAGACCTAAATGTAAAATCTAAAATTATGAAAGTGTTAGGAGGAAACATATGTGTAAATCTTCATAACATTGTATTAGGCAATGGATTCTTAAATATGACATCAAATGAACATGAAGTAAAATAAAATAAAAATATAAATTAAAATTACCAAAATAAAAACTTCTGTGCTTCAAAAGATACTATAAAGGAAGTGAAAAGTCAACCCACAAAATGGGAGAAAATATTTGGAAAGCATATAACTGAAAAGTTTCTAGAATATAAAAAGAATTCTTTCAATCCAAAAATAAAAAGACAAACAAAATTTTTTTTAAATTGGTAAAAGATTTGAATAGACATTTCTCCAAAGAAGACATATAAATAGTCAGTAAGCATGTGAAAAGATGCTCAACATCATTACCTGTTAAGGAAAAGAGAAATAAAATCACAATGAGATACCACTTCACCCCCACTAGGATGGCTGAAATGAAAAAGAGGAACAGTAACAAGTATTGGCAAGGACGTGGAGAAATCAGAATCCTTATACACTGCTAGTGGAATGTAAAATAGTGCAAGTGCTGCAGAATGCAGTTTGGAAAGGTACTAATAGAGTAATATGACTCAGCAATTCCACTTTTAGGTATTTACCAAAAAGAATTGAAAATATATGTGTTTTTTTTTTAATTAAAAAAACCTTCATAGCAGTATTGTTCAGAATAGTTAAAAAGTAGAATCTCCAAGTGTCCATCAACAGAGGAATGGATATACAAATGTAATGTATCCATACAATGTTATCTTATTTGGTTTAAAAAAAAAGCAGCAAGAAAGAAATGAAGAGCTGATCCATGCACGAACATGAATGAAACTAGAAAATATTATGCTAAGTGAAAGAAGCCAGTCACAAGGACCACATATGATTCCATTTATATATAGCTAGAGGCCAGGTGGATGGATTCATGCACCGGTGGGATCCCTTGGCCTGGCCTGTGGGGATCCGGCCAAAACCAGCTCTCCAAAATCCCCTAAGGGGTCCTGGATTGCAAGAGGGTGATTCTTGGATGATGAACCCCAGAATTGGGTTCCCTCCTCTCTGGTTCTGGGTGCATCACCTCAGAACTGCAGCTGCCAAGTGACTGCAGCAAGGCAGCTCCTGCATTGAACATTGGCCCCCTGGTGGTCATTGCATGTCATAGCTACTGGTTGGATGGTCAAACAGTTGGACAGTCACTTAGGCTTTTATATATGTATATATTTATATAGACTAGTGGCCTGGTGCACAAAATTCATGCACGGAGGAGGGTGTCCCTCAGCCCAGCCTACACCCTCTCCAATCTGGGACCCCTCAGAGGATGTCAGACATCCCTTTCACAATCTGAGACTCCTGGATCCTAACCACTCACCTACCTGCCTTCCTGATCACCCCTAACCACTCTGCCTGCCAGTCTTCTCATCCCCCAACTGCCCTCTCCTCTGGCCTGATCGCTCCTAACCATCTCTGCCTTGGCCCTGCCACCTGGCTTTATCCATAAGGATATCCATAAGGTTACCCAGTCTAATTAGAATATTACCCATGTATTAGTATAGATGTAAAGAATAAGTAATCTACAGGGAAAGAAGGTAGGGTCATGGTTGCAAGGAGGGGTAAATGAAAGAAGTTTCTTTTGGGGCTGATGGAAATGTTCTGGAATTAGGTAGTGGCAGTGGCTACAAAAAATCTAAAATACTAAAAATTAATACTATTATTGTATGCTATATTCTGGTTAAAATGGTGAATTTTATTTCAGTGAAAAACAAGTAAAATTTTAAAAAAGAAAAACTGGGTTATCTTGTCCTTTTATACCAAGGTAAAAAATGATCTCTGCCATCTTATTTAATAAAAGAGTAATATGCAAATTGACTATACATCCGCTACACATATAAACCACACCCACCAGCCAATCAGGAGTGAGTATGCAAATTAACCCAACCAAGATGGCTGCCACCATAGAGAGAGCAGGAGGGAGGCTTGGGTTTCTCTGGCAATGGAGGAAGCCGAGCTTTCTACTTGCCCTTGCCAGCCCAGGCCTCTACTCAATGCTACAAAGTTTCAATTATAGAACATAAATAAATGCCAACAGAAATGGCTGCAGTCATGGAGCAAGCAGAAGGCTTGGCTCCATTCCAGGCTACAAAGTTTCAATTGTAGAAGATAAATAAATCCCAGAAACCAGGGCCTCCACTTGGGTCCCCGGGGGGAGGGGGGGGGGCGTGTGGCCAGCCTGCAAACCACCACAGGCCCCTCACTCAGGTGGCCCCATGTCCCAAGGGAACCTCCACCCTGATCAGGGACACCCTTCAAGGCAAAACAGCTGCCCACCACCCATGCACCAGGCCTCTATTCTATCAAATAAAAGAGTAATATGTAGATTGACCATCACTCCAACACACAATATGGCTGCCCCATGTGGTCAAAAATCCTGCCTCCATATTGACACAAGATGGCCACCACAAGATGGCCAGCAGGAGAGGGCAGTTCGTAGTCATCAAGCCTGCAGAGGAGGGCAGTTAGGGGTGACCAGACCTGCAGGGAAGGGCAGCTGGGAGGGAGGGGGGACCGGACCCACAGGCAAGGGCAGGGGAGCAGTTAGGCATCAATCAGGCTGGCGGGGGAGCAGTTAGGTGAGGATCAGGCTGGCAGGTAGAAGCTGTTAGAGGCCATCAGGAAGGCAGGCAGGCGAGCAGTTGGGAGCTAACAGTCCTGGATTGTGAGAGGGGTGTCCGACTGCCCGTTTAGACCCGATCCCGGTGGGTCTAAATGGACAGTCCGACATCCCTCGAAGAATCCCAGATTGGAGAGGGTGCAGGCTGGGTTGAAGGACAGCTTCCCCCCTGCCCCATGCATAAATTTCATGCACAGGGCCTCTAGTATTTCAATAAGCACTCAGTCAGGAAAACAATATCAATGTGAAGTGCCTATTTTTTTACTTAAATTCAATAATTCTAAAAAAGTAGTAACTTATAAAAATTTAAACTGTAGTAGGCAGAAATGGTTAAAAGGGCTAACACAACATATCTATGATCTCCAAACCCTGTACATTATAAAGAAAGGGTTGTCTTACAGACAGGCCCTTTGCCAGACTATTGGGAGAAAAACTTTGAGCACCAAGAATATTATCCTGATAAGAGTGCTGATGTACACCTGAGGCATTACACATGCTATACCAGTGTGACCACATATGTTTATCCTCAAAAGGTGATTTATGGTTAACACCTGTTTCTGTCTGTAAGTAGGGGAGTAGGAAGGTGCTGGAGTCTGAGATCAGTCATGCAGGTGCTATATGCCTATATGACTGGCCCCAATAAAAACCCTGGCACCTGGTGTGCTTTCCTGGTCAGCAACACTTCACAGGAGTTGTGACATTATTGCTGAGATCATTAAGGGAATCCCTGCACAACTCTACTGGAAATGCCTACCCGGACTCCTGTTCCTGGTTTCTCCTGGACTTCACCCATGCACCCTTTCCTTTGCTAATTTTAATATTGAGTATAACAGCTTTTTGGAGTCCTGTGATTTCAAATCTTCAAGCCTGAGGGTAGTCTTGGGGACCACTGACATATTTAGTCTTAAAGGTTCAATATGCTGGCATATCCAGTGTATTTACTGGATATGCCAGCATATTGAACCTTATACTTCATAAATCCCAAAGATTTAGAAAATGAGTCTATTATCAAGTCATATTTGGGAAAGATGGAAACTGAGCAGAGGCCTCAGGGTCACGGTTATAATTAGGGCATGATGGTTACCTAGGTTCTGAGAGAGGCCGAGCACATTTACTCAGCCAGCCTTAACAACATGTCAGTCAAAAGGGGTCCCAAGCAAGAAAATCAATAGTCACAGATCAAAATCCAAGAGAAGCCCCAAGAAACAAACGCAGCAAGTTGTCCCAAAACCTTGAAGGGATGGCCATAAAGCTGGAGCCAAGAGAGCATAAAGGGCAAACGTCTAGGGTGGTGCCTAATCCTTCCAGGCTTGAAAATAATGTCAAGTTAGAAATCTAAGAAATTTATGCTTGTACTTCAGATTGATATTTCCAAAGAATGATCTGTGAATTAATGCAACAGAGTATTAGCACATATTTCACATACCCTGCAGAGATCTGTAGTATGATTGTAAGACACTGGGTTAAGCAATTTTAAATAGTTTTTGTTTTTAATTGCAGGACTTTCTCAGAGTATTTATTATGCTAATGTGCACTGTGAGTTGTCAAGCAGGAGTACAACATGTGGCACTCCCAACTACTTTTGCCCACAGAATTCTTGTTCAAGCAGGATTTCAGAAATCGACTACTCTCTCAGTCTTCAGATTAAAGCATATTGTGCATCTACTGAAATATAAATCCACAGTCAGCAAAACAGAAGCGTGTGTGTTTCAAAATTCTTCTCCCTGCAAACTTTTTTTGTGCTGCTTTGTTTGTCTTAATATCTTAAGAAAGCTCCTTGAGCAGCATGAAGGTGTACTGGAATGAGCATGGACTTTATTGATATTTTACAGAGAGGAAGAGAGAGGGACAGAGAGCTAGAAACATCGATGAGAGAGAATCATCGATCAGCTGCCTCTTGCACACCCCCCACTGGGGATGTGCCCGCAACCAAGGTACATGCCCTTGACCAGAATCGAACCCTGGACCTTTCAGTCTGCAGACCGACGCTCTATCCACTGAGCCAAACCAGTTTCTGCACTTGAGCATGGACTTTAAGAAAAATAAACTGGGTATCTCCTCAGTTTCCTTGGATGATCATACTTCTCAGGGTTGTTATAAGGGTAAAAATGAGATAAAATCTTTGACTAATCTAGCAAGGTTTTGGTCTAGACAAGGCACCGATAAATATATACTCTTCTCCTCCTTATCTTTAAGCCTTCCAGCTCTTATACACATTTTCAAGGCAGAGTAGGCATCTTCACACTTCCTCTAGTGGTAACAGAAAGACGTGCATGTTGGCCAAGGTGGCAGTGGTGGTGGTGGCGGTGACTTGTCCTATTCCAGGACCAAGAGAACCTGGGGTGCTTGGGCGACAGTGAGTGGGAATTCCAGAAGGACAGACTTGAAACTGGATGTGATGAGAGCCCTTTCCCAGCAGGGCAGGCCCCACAGTTAATAGCACATATAAGCTTCATGCTGCTCTTAGAGTAAATAGCCTTTTCTTTACTTCCTACTCTTCCTGGACAACCTCATTCTCCATCTGTGACAATCTTGTTAATAAACACAATAAAAGCTATCGCATCTTAACTGTATTTTTGAAGTACTGGGCAGCTTATAATAACATCATTAATACTCCTAACAACTCATAACTCAGAGAGACAGAATAACTTGGAGGTTTACAAGATTGGAATCTGTGTCTTGCTCCAAACCCATTTTCACCACTGCCCTCAACTCACTCTGAGCCTCATCCTCTCTCTCAGAGGCCCCATCTGCTTCCCAGCACTGCAGCGAACTCCTCCTACTGGTCGTCTTGGGAAGATGGCTCACCCATGTCGAGAACCTTGTGTTTCATGGTAATTGAATGTCTCTATCTTTCTGTCGTTCTAGCTTTACATAGTGGGTTACAGGTGCTCCTCTGAGACTCAGGGATGTCTTCTGGATACTGGTAATGTCTCGGGGTAAAATTAGTAATTTGATACATTAGGCAAGAAGATTGAGAGAGAAAAATGTTTTGTCCTAAGTTGGCAGATGATTGGCCATGTGATTTTTCACTTCTCTATCATCTGTCAGTTGGTCTTGGGGAAAGTCTCCTCTCTCCTCAGGGTTTCCTCCAAAATACTTATCAGAAAACACTTGCCCACCTTTCACCAGCAACAGAGTAGTTAGGGAAAGAGATTAAAAGAATATGTGTAGGACCACTGGCCATTGATGGAAGAGAGGTATTATAAACAAGCCTTGTGTGCTATTTGCCTGGGCCAAGAAAAGAAATCATTTTTATTGGATGCATGTATTTGATAGCACCTGGATCCAGTTAGTAAGTATATTTACTTCATAACAACATGAGTCATGATGCCAGGATGATTAATGATCTTTTATAGCCTACCACTCTTTTTACATAAATTCACAAGTCTATTAGGGAGATTAATAGCTGAGATGGGGCAAATAAGCCTTTTGGTTACCATAAGATCTCTTACCATAGATCTCTTATATGCATACATTTACCACAGTCAAGGTTGGAACATTGGAAACCGCTTTAGACATCATCCAAATTAGGGCCTGGAAAATAATTTCAAGGTTCTTAAGTAATGTGCTTCCATATCCCAAAGGGAAATATTGATATAATCCTTCAATTGGACGAGAAACAAGAGAGGAAAGATAATTAGGGCCGAAATTTTAGTGATAAGATTACAAAACTTGCTGCCAAAGGCATTTTTAAATATACAGGATAATACTGTATATTATAACTACACTGGAAATAAGTGACATTGAAATACAACGGAACAGAAATGCTATTCTCTATATGGCAAACTTTGAAATAAATGACATTTCCCTTGATCTTCCTCCAGGAGAGTTTAGGATCCAAGCTCACGATTGTTAAGGCACCATCCGATTTCTGAAAAGAGCACCAGGCTCCCTTTTTCTCCTTCACTGCTCACATGGTAAGGACAGACAGTTTGGACTAAAGCCCCCCCCCCCCCCCAGTCACAGCCAGAGGCAGACTTTTAATAGGGCTTCACAAAGACTGAAAAAAGGTCCTGGCTTTCACATGATACAGTCCTTTTAGTTTGACTTTCAAAGAAAATTCTCCTTCTGGGAGAGGCATCCCAACACAGATGGAATAAAAGCAATGGCAGCTTGAGCCAACTCTGCTCTTCAGCCCATAGTACTCATGCATTCCTTGGGGACATGCCCTTCTCAACTTTTACTATCTAATCTTGAAGGTCACAACCAGGGTCACCTAGAAAAAGGGAAATCAAAGTGCAGCCCAAGGTTTCTACTGTAAGGAGTAGCTGGAACGGTCAGCAGGCATAACACCCAGTGAGCATTCAAGCACCTACAGTTGCCTATGGTGATCTTCAGTTAAACATTCTGGAAGCCACACCACTGTCACAATGTCAGGCTGGAAGTAACCAAGAATACCAGCACAGTATTCTCCCTGGAGACCACAGGCACCAGCACCCCATTATGAGCAAATGTCACCAGATGAACTGCACCAAATGCAAGACTCTGGGGAAGAAATGTCAATAGTAATACAGAAAAGCCTGAAAGGGAAGATTCTGGAAGAAGTGACACATTTAAGACCCAATACCAATTTCTATCAGGCCCACAATAATTCTTTCCACAAAATCAAAATCAAGCAGAAACCTTAACTAGTTTTTTTCCACAGAACTAATTGGCCTGTATGAGATCCATAGGCCAGCACATAACACATTATTCTTCACTTTATAGGCCATTTATCCTTTGCCTCCTCATTCCCTCTTTAGCCCAAGCAGACAACAATGTCTGCCAGAGATCTGTAAATCCTTAGCCCACGCTGGCTGCTCATTTCCTGCCCACAGCTCCCTAATCTGAGTCTACATGGGCTCTGCCTGGAGGTTCACTGTCCCACTGATGCAGGGACACAGGTGCCTGGAGCCAGTGATACCTAGATGTGTTAATGATCAGAACCACTTGGGCAGCTTTTATAAACATTAATTCCATTGTTTCTCTAAGAACTGGCAAATCAGTCTCCTCCTGCGGGAGGGAGTCTCAGGATCCAAACGGTGCAGAGTTGTTAGAGGTGCACGACTCAGAGAAGCAGACCTAGAGTTGCTTGGAGGGCTCTCCAAATGCAGCTGCCATTCCTAAGGATCAAACAAAGGGCTCCCAGGAAAAGGTGGCCTCCTGAACCACTTACACAATGCAGAGGAGTGGTGAAAGAGAGTTGAATGAGGAGCCAGAAAGCAGAGCAGCTTATGTAGGACATGGTGCTGGGAGAAGAGGAAAGTGAGCGTCATCTTTAGTAGCTGAGGGAAGTGACTGACACAACATATGCACCACTTTCTACAGCCAAGCAGATTTCCTGCTGGCCCCAAAAAGGGGATGTGCCCATAGGTAGGAGTGTGTTGGTTAGACAGCAGCCCCAAATCTTTATCATCTACTGCCTTATCTCACTGCCCATGGACACCCCAAACCACCCCTTTTGGATACTGGATGTGAGAAGGGCCCTTTGCAGATGTGTGAACATGCCAGAGACGGGCCTGCTCTGAGCGGCTGCCTAGGGATGGGATCTGTTGGCACTGCTCATCTCACCTCCCTAATTCTGGCCTTTCCCAGTGTGTGTTCAGTGCTTGCTTCTGCCCCTTTGGTGCTGGTGACCCACTGGCTTTCTTTCTTGAGCTCAATCAGATTTTGGCTTCTCCATTTGGATCTTACCTCTGCTCTGCCTACTCCCACCCTCCACCCATTCTCCAACCTGGGGTAGAAAAATCTTTGGGTAGCCCCAAGCCCATGAAATCCCACATATAAGGACTAAAAATCCTACTAGAGAAAGGAAACTCCACCCACTACTCTAAACCTCAGTCTATGGAAATATGTCCCAAAATAAAGCAACCCTAACTTTGCTCCCTTGAACAAACCTTCCAGTTCTTGTCTGATCATAAAATCAGAGTGCCCTGAGCTGCTGGGGCAGGCCAGCGTGGGCACCAGGCAGCAGAGGTCAGACCTCAATAAGCCCCCCATGCAGGAGAGATCAAAGGCACCCCATTCTTCTAATATCATGTACTACAAAGACTGAGTGATGTGTCCTCCTCTCCCCACAAGTTCCACTGGGTAGAGGTGAGAATATTTACCTTGCAGATGTTGGATGGAATATAATTTCAACTAAATTGAAGCATACCATCAAATTATAAACTCCAAATTATAATTTGAATCTCAAATTACTATAAAATTTCTCCAAGTAGCCACTATAAAAGAAAAAAATCACTATAAAAGAGATATTAAATTACTTAACAAAAGAAAGCACAAGAATCACTCTAATGTTCTGAAAAGGGACAGCCCAGAACACCAAGGAGAACGTTGGAAAAGGCAGAGTAATAAAGGGGAAATAGGCCTGCTCAGTAGTAACACATATTACTAAAGGAACTATACTGGAATCATATTAGCATTAGGATAAAAATAGAGCTTAAAAAATATATCTTATAAAATATAAATATAGAAATTTAAAAAGAAAAGTGTACCATATCTTATAGGATACTCATAAGAGCTACTCTCAGAGATGTTTTATGAAATTATTGATTACTAAAATACAAACATCGTCTACTTCATGACTAACCAACACTACAACAGTGGGCCCACCCCATGCCCAGCTCCAGAAGTTTTTACAGATCCAATTGATTCCAGTGTTCATCATGATTAGGAACCTCTAGTGTAAAGTTCAGAGCCAGGTGAGCTAGGCTCTGTTTTTCCCCAGTAAATGAGGATAAGTAAATTGAAATCTAAAGAGAAGTTTTAATTAGCAGAAAACATTAATAAACATTTATAAAAGTAGGACTATAAAGGATCAGAAGATCTGGAAAGATACTGAAAAAGAAATGAAGAGATGCCACTTTTTAGAACAGCAAAGAGGAGATGAGACTCCATGCTCCAATAAATAAAGGAATATGTTCAGAAATGTTTACTGAAGCATTGGTTTACATAGTAACATCCTATAAACAACCATGAGAGCCATCAGTAGGTGGTTAATAAAATATATTATGATTCACAACTAAATAAGATACTTGGAACAATAAAAATCATGATCTAAGTCTCTCTCTGTTTACCTGAAAGCTGTTTACAATATATTTTTTTAAGTTCTGAAAGACAGACTAACCAACATTATATAGAGACTAGGGGCCTAGTTCAGGAAATCCTCAAGGGATGTCCGGTAGGATCAGACCTAAACGGGCAGCCGGATGGACAACTCTCTCACAATCCAGGACTGCTGGCTCCCAACTGCTCACTTGCCTGCCTTCCTGATTGCCATTAACACTTCTGCCTGCCAGCCTGACCACCCCCTAATCACTCCCCTGCCAGCCTGATTGATGCCTAACTACTCCCCTGCCAGCCTGATTGCCCCTAACTGCCCTCCCGTGTGGGCCTAGTCACCCCTAACTTCCCTCCCCTGCAGGCCTGGTTTCCCCCCCACCCAACTGCTTTCCCCTGCAGGCCTGGGTCCCCCGCAACTTCCCTCCTCTGCCAGCCTGGTCACCCCTAACTGCCCTCCCATGCAGGCTTGATTGCCCCCAACTGTCCTCCATTGCAGGCCTGGTCCCTCCCAACTGCCCTCCCCTGCTGGCCTGATCACCCACAACTGCCCTCCTCTACTGGCCATCTTGTGGTGGCCATATTGTATTCACATGCGGGCAGCCATCTTGTGTGTTGGACTGGTGGTCAATTTGCATATTACTCTTTTATGAAATGTATAGAGGCCTGGTGCATTGGTAGGGGCCAGCTGGTTTGCCCTGAAGGGTGTCCTGGATCAGGGTGGGAGTTCTATTGGGGCGTGGGATGGCCTTGGTGAGGGGCCTGTGGTGGTTTTCAGGATGGCCATGCCCCCCAGTGACCCAAGCGGAGGCCTTGGTATCTGGAATTTATTTACCTTCTATAATTGAAACTTTGTAGCCTTGAGTGGAGGCCTGAGCCAGCCAGAGTGTGCAGGAAGGTTTGCTTCCAACATTGCCCAAGAAACCCAAACTTCCTGCTTGCTCCATGGCCACAGCCTTCTTGGTTGAGTTAATTTGCATACCCACACCTGATTGGCTGATGGGTGTAGCTTGTAACTGTAGCAGAGGTACAATCAATTTGCATATTATTCTTTTATTAGATAGGTCTAGGGGCCCAGGGCCCGAATTTGTGGACCTTGAAAGGAACTATAAGCTGCAAAGCTGTAGTAGGCACAGGGGTGGGTCTTGGCCCATCCTCCTCACCTTCACCCGTCCCCTCCCACTGCAGCCCCGGGTCCCCTGTTGCCATCAGCCCTGCTCCCACCATTGCTACTCCCACACGATGACAGCCCTGGCCCCACTCACACCTGCTGAAGGCCCAAAGTGATTCAGGCTGGCACTATCAGCAAGTATAAGTGGCAGCTGCTGCCCCGATCATCCCTAAGAGGCAGGGTGAGGTGGTGCGCCCTCAGGGGCGATCAGGGCTGGCAGCAATGATGGTGCCAAGTGATCGGGACCAGTGCTGGCTGTGGGAATAAGCAGGGCAAGCACCGGGAGTAGGTGTGAGTGCCTGGCAAGACCGTGGTGCACAGGAGCAAAGAATTTTCAGTAACCACCAGATGCTCACCCCCATGACAGTGACCAGTGCCCCACTTTAGTCTTATGTACCCACTCACCTGCTCCACCATCTCACTAGGGCCAATGCCCACCATGTTCCACACACACACACCATGGTGGTCAGAGCACATCATAACGACTGGTTGTTCCAGTAGTTCTGCCTATTTGCATATTAGCCTTTTATTATTTAGGATTATCATAGTTTTTATCGGAAATTAAATACCATATAAAACCAAATAATAATGGCAGTCTTTGCTTAGTGATAGCATCAGCTGATTTTTTTCTCTTGCTTTTGTTTAAAAATATGCAAACCACAATAATAAAATCCCTAACCTTTAGTGAAAGAAAATTAGTAGGTAATTAGGGAAAAATGAATTTAGGGCAGAGAAGTTTCCTTAGTCATGCAGCAAAGGCACAGATTATCCTATATAATAAAAGCCCAGTGACCAGAACGACAAGAATGCCAAGAATGCCCAGAGACCAGAACGACCTCGGTCCCTTGCCGGGCTGCCTCCCACACCCCTAGCAAGAGGTTAAGGGTGATCAAGGCAGGCAAGTGGTTAGAACCAATCAGGTAGGCAAGCGAACAGTTAGGGATGATAAGGTAGGCAGGCAAGTGGTTAGAGATGATCAGGTGGGCAGATGGCCCCTAATTGGGATGGCCCTGCCCCCACAAGTGGTAAGGCGCAAACAGGCAGGCAGGAAGAGTGGTTAGGGGCGATCAGGCAGGCAGATGAGTGGTTGGGGGTGATCAGGTAGGCAGGCCAGAGGTTAGGGGTGATGAGGTTGGCAGGCAGAGCCCTGCGATCAATCCCCTCAAAGAGGAAGACCCAGGCCACAGCCTGGGAGAGGGACACTCGGCAGTTGCGATGGGAGGTGCTGGCGGTAATGGATGCTCCAAAGGTGAGGCTGGCACCATGATGGCTCCTGAGTGGGCATGGTGCCTACAGCCTGGCCCAGGCCCCAGGATCATAGCCTCTCCCTGTGGGAGGAGGGCAGTCCAGCCCTCCTCCTCTGCAGGGCTGGACTGCCACTCCTCCTGCCATGATGCCTGGGCAGATCTCAGACCCTTCCATAACTGCAGGCTCTCTGCCTGGGCTCAGCCCTCTGACCAGAGTCCCCAGCACAGCCCTGTCTGCAGAGAAGCTGAAATACGCTGACATCTGCAACATTGGGGCCATGATCTCCCCTTTGCACTTCCTGGAGGTGAACCTGTCAAGAGGCCTCAACCTGTGAAAAGTGAGCTAGATGAGGAAGAGGAGTGGAGGAAAAGGCACCAGGAAAGAACAAAGTGGATGGATGCAGCCCTATGCAGGAGCAAAAAGAAGGAGCAGACGGAGTTTCTGCAGCGGGAATCTGAGTGGCTGGAGCTCATGAATGCGGAGCTGAAAACCCAGATGGAAGAGCTGAAGCAGGAGTGGTAACAGCTCATCCTGATGCTCAACGGGCATTGTCAGGACCATTGTTAAGACCCCTGACTCAGAAGGCAACCAACTGCTGGAGCACCTAGAGAAGAAGTGACCATGGGCTGGGAGAAGGAAGAGGAAGAGGAGGAGGAGGAGGAGAGTGCCAGAGGGCTCTTCTTTGCCGCATGAAAAACTCTTCAGTGAGGCTCAGCACAGCCAGCATCGACCAAGCGTTTTTTGTGAAACTCAGATCAGCCACACCAGGGGAAGAAACCCAGGCTGATGAAACCCAGCACCAAGTATTGAAACCAAAGTAGTTCTGAGGGGGGCCTGTTCTGCCTGGGCCAGGCTTGCAGGAGGCAGGCCAGAGACTCTGGGCCAGAGACTCAGGCCAGACACCCCTAACCACTCCACCAGGCAGCTGTGGGCACTTCTCTGGCCTCTCCGCCAAGGCACCCACCCAAAGGACCTCCAAGCAGCCAGGAAAAGCCATGAGTTGCAACCAAAATTAGGTTGAGTATGGAACTTAGAGTAAAACTGCAATCTGCCTGCCCCAGCCCTGACCCTGACCCTGATCCTGATGCAGGGCTGGAGAAGGGCACAGTGCCACGCCCTGCTGTACCCACCCTCCATGGTCCAGCTCAGTCTTGCCCCAAGTGGCAGCTGGGATGCACCCTCACCGGCCCTGCTGGAGTTGCCTTAGGCACCAGGCACGGGCACCCTTTCAAAGCACATACTCACTGAATGTTTACAGACTGGCTGTCCTGGCAGGCCTTTCAACTGCACATGTTTTTTGTAATTTCTTTTTTTTTTCCTTTACCAAAAATAAATAAATAAATAAATAAATTAATTAATTAATTAATATTTTTATACAAGCAATATATAAATTTATTTCTATAATCACTCAATGTGATACAGTATAAATATGCCATGCTTTGTTTGTTACAAACAGATATTCAGCAGTTGTAACTTCTAAGTACTGTAGTCTTTGGGTGTTGGAGGCAATCAGGCAGGCAGGCAGAGTGGTTAGAGCCTGCCTGCAGGGAGGGGATGCAGTGCAAGGAACAGGATGCAGTGCATTTCCTTCCTACTAAACCCTTCATAGTACTCAGTTCTGTATTGCTCAGTAAATATTACTCTTAGGAGAAAGAAAAGAAAAAAAAGAAAAGAAAAGAAAAGAAAAGAAAAGAAAAGAAAAGAAAAGAAAAGAAAAGAAAAAAAGAAAGAAAGAAAAGAAAAGAAAAAAGAAAAGAAAAGAAGGAAGGAAAGAAAGAAGGAAACAAAGAAGGAAACAGGGAGGCCCAGGCCAGCCAAGCCTGTCGCCTGAAGAGGGGGGTGACTGGTGGCAGGGGGGCAGTGCTGCGCACATGGCAAAATATGGCAGTGGCAGTGGTAAGGCCAACTGCTTGCAGCCAGGGGAAGGAAAGACCCGATAGGCCCTGATCTCAGGAAAGGCCTAGGGACCCTAACTGAGTTTTCCCAGATTGTGAGAGGGTGAAGGCTGGGCTGAAGGATCCTCCCCCCCAACCCCCGGCAATGCACAAATTTTTGTGCACCAGGCCTCTAGTATTAAATAAAATAGTCTCTGTCTATATCTTACTTACCTTCTCCCTTAGAAAATTCTTATTTCTTAAAAGGGACTTATTCAAACAAATATTGTTTTGGACAATGGTAAAATGTCAGAGCAAAAGATTCCCCTGGCCGTGATTTCAGAAAAAAAAAAAATATATATATATATATATATATATATATATATTTTCAGGAAAAAGATATTTACAAGGCACTTTGATGCTCACTTAGAACTTGCCAGCACAATTCATTTATTTTATTATCTGGCTTGTAATTTCTTAATTTGGAACTTAAGCAACTTCTCATGTACTGTTCGACTGCCAGACATTACATGAAGCATATAAAGCAGACAGAGCAATCAAAAAGAACACATTATACACTCTAGATTTTTACTGGTACTTCTTACTCTTATACTAGTGTCTTCATGGATAATTGTTTGGGGATTGGTAAGTACTAGGGCTTTAAAAAGCTGACTTCTGTTTTGAATAGGCACTGACATATTCAGTGGGAAAAGTGATGAGAAACTTCTATGAATACAGCATCTGGTCCAGAAATAAAAACCAAGCCAATCCCTAATACTCAACATGAATCAAAGCACCCCAAGATCCAGCCATCCTGGTGTAGCGCTGAAAGCCCCTTCTACACAGAGGTCCTCATCTTGGAGAGATATTCTCTGATTCCCAACAAAGGTACTGTTTATGTTTTTTTAACTTGTTTAGTACTTGAAAAAAAACCTAAAATACATAGAAGTATTGTATCCTTAAAGACAGAGTAGGTAGCCAAAGCCGGTTTGGCTCAGTGGTAGAGCGTCGGTCTGCAGACTGAAAGGTCCCGGGTTCTATTGCGGTCAAGGACATGTACCTTGGTTGCGGGCATATCCCCGGTGGGGGATGTACAGGAGGCAGCTGGTCTATGTTTCTCTCTCATCGACGTTTCTAGCTCTCTATCTCTCTCCCTTCTTCTCTGTAAAAAATCAATAAAATATATTTTTTTAAAAATACAGAGTAGATAAAATTAATATTTAAGAAAAAGCTCAGTTCTGCTAAGTATTTAAAGGGAACACATCTATACATAGAAGACTTATTTTTATAAAAACTTGGCCCTTGTTATACAATAGGGATGATAACTTTTCCATTTGTTCCAGACTGCTCCAATGTAAGAATCTATTCCAAACAGATTTTCTAAAAACAATCAAAAGGCACATATGTGAAAATTCCATCCCTTATCCCCAAGAGATATGAGAGTTACCATCTGTTAGTTTAGGGCTTTTGAAACCTGCTTTCTACAAGGTCAGGACCTCTTCCAGGGCCAGATTAAGGGCCAGGGAAGCCAGGAGGATGCCAAGATGACAAAATGTAACAATTAACTAGAGAGAACTAGTTAAATATAACAATTATTTGCCAGAACTCCTCTTGAAGAGGACTCTGTGAATGATTGGAAGTCCTCTGATGAGGGGGCCTGTGATGGTCCTGACAACATAACAGTTAGGCCTAAGTGACAGTAGCTCTCACTTGCATGCTCAGTTGGACACGCAAATTTCAGGCCAGAGCTGAAATGCCCAGAGTGATAAAGGAGCTGCTGCCCACAATGGTCCTACTCTAAAAGTACAGAACAAATAGATGAAGCATTCCAAAGCACCATAATCCTTAGTTTGCTTCTATTAAAAGGCCAACCATCCTACCTAATAAAAGAGTAATATGCAAATTAACCATCACTCTGCTACCCCACAAGCCATGCTCACCAGCCAATCAGAGCAAGTATGCAAATAAATCCAACCAAGATGGCTACAGCCACAGAGAGCAGGAGGAAGGCTTGGGTTTCCCAGGCAATGGAGGAAGCCAAGCTTTCCGCCTGCCCTTGATGGCCTAAGCCTCCACTCAAGGCTACAAATTTTCAATTGTAGAAGATAAGTAAACCCCAGATACCCGGGCCTCCACTTGGGTTGCCAGGGGGCATGGTCAGTCTGCAAATCACCACAGGCCCCTAGCTCAGGCCACCCCAAGCCCACCCTGATCCAAGGCACCTTTCAGGGCAAACCAGCTGCCCCCTACCGATGCACCAGGCCTCTATCCTATCTAATAAAAGAGTAATATGCAGATTGACCATCACTACAACACACAATATGGCTTCCCCCATGTGGTCAAAGATCCTGCCCCTATGTGGACACAAGATGGCCACCACAAGATGGCCGCAGAGGAGGGCAGTTGGGAGGGAGCAGGTCTGCAAGGAGGGCAGTTGAGAGGGACCAGGCCTGTAAGGAAGGCCAGTTGTGGGCGATCAGGCAAGCAGGGGAGGGCACTTGGGAGGGACCAGGCCTGCAAGAGAGGGCAGTTGAGAGGGACCATGCCTGCAAGGGAGGGCAGTTGGAGGCAATCATCCTTGTAGGGGAAGGAAATTAGGGGTGACCAGGCTGACAGAGGAGGGAAATTGGGGGCAAACAGGCTGGCAGGGGAGCAGTTAGGCATCAATCAGGCTGGAAGGGGGGTGGTTAGGGGGTGATCAGGCTAGCAGGCAGAACTGGTTAGTGGTAATCAGGAAGGCAGGCACGTGAGCAGTTAGTTGAGAGCCAGCAGTCCTGGATTAGGGATGTCCGACTGCCCATTTAGGCCTAATCCCAGTGGGACATTCCTCAAAGGGTCCCAGATTGGAAAGGATGTAGGCTGGGTTGCAACCCCCTTCCCGCCCCCCCCCCACCACCGTGCACAATTTGGTGCACTGTACCTCTAGTCTATAATAATAAAAGGGTAATATGCTAATTAGATCAGACATCATTCCAGACATCTTTCCTGATGAAGCTGGGGTCAGGGGAAGCCAGCAGGGGTTCCAAGTGCCTGCAGGCAGCCTTGGGGGAAGCCAGCTGGAGTCCCAGGTGCCTGCCAGTAGCCAGAGGAGGGAAGCCTGGGTCCCTGGTGCTGGAGGGAAGTCAGTGCTGGCAGCTGGAGGTAGGAAGGCCTAGTTTTGCACGGATTTTCATGCATCAGGCCTCTAGTTTGAAAATAAAGTTACAATATAACCTAAGTATTAAACATCTCAAAATATGGTAAAATAGTTTTAAACAGTCCCATAAAAGTCACCCTACCCCATTCCTCCTCTTTTAATTATCATTTTGTTCTGTGTTTCTCGTCCCCATTGTCCAGCTGAGCAGGATGGAGCAGAGCTCAGAGCAGACACACAAAAGGCCAGAGCAGAACCTGAGAGGACCAGGCAGATTCAAGGGAAGGGTTGATGCCCAGCACCAAACCAAGAAGTCCCCAGGTTTAAAGCCATCTGAGAAGAAATTTGCAAATTCCACACAATGGGAGGCATTATTGTAAAGGAGATTGGAGGCTTTGCAACAACCCATCACTGGTGCCAGATATTGCAATTGGTACTTTTCATTCTTAGGTACATTGGATCTGAATATTAATCCTACTAAGTCCACATAACCATCCCCATTTCACAGACAAAAATCTAGGGCTCACATGTTTTAAGAAATGTGTCCAGAATGCCACAATTAGCAAGGGACTAAGCCTGACTCAAATCTACATTTGTCTGAATTCAATGACTATGCTCTTCTTGAGAGACAAATAGAAACAGAACTATCTAGGAAGAAGGCAATGTGCCACTGGACTTTACATCAGGAGATAAGGTTCTATTCCAGGTTTCAAATCTTCCTAACTGGGACAAGTCACCTAATATCTCTGGGAAAGACAATATACATGTTGATAAAATTGGAGGGTGCAAGCGCAATGATAATAAAAAACAACAATGCCTGATATAATAAAATCCAAGAAGCTCATTAAGATGAGTCAGAGGTCAGTGGGTAAGGTGGAAGGTGTCGAGGTGGGCAGCAGACACCTTGAGAGGTCTCCTGATCTAAGGGTCCCTAATGGAGAGGATCAAAACAAAATGTCAGCATTGAACCAGAGGATTAAAGATAAATTAATTAGCCATAAGTCTGCAGATTGAGGAGAGATGTGGAGTCAGTCACATGGAAGAAGGGACTATCTAAACTAGAGGAACCTAGAGGAGAAGAAATGAAACCTCATCAGGTGGGGGAAAAAAGTAAGATCATACATTTGTAGCTGATTTTATAATAGACATAGCTGAAACCCTGGTCCAGCAGAAAAGTAAATGTTTGTAAGTTGGTCCTGGATAAGAATGGGATGGCCTTTTAATAATGGAAGTATCTTGGGAAAGAACAACAAAATGGAGGGCTCAAACTTCCAAAATTTTAAAAATTGCTGCAAAGTTATAGTAACAAAGACAACATGGTATTATCACAAGGCTAGTCATATAAACAATAGTATAGAACTGAGAGTCTAGCAATAAAGCTTTATATCTTTAGTTAATTGTAAAAAGGTGAAATATTTGTAAAGTGAAAACTATAGAACACTGATGAAAGAAATTGAAAAACACACAAATGAATGTCTTCCCATGTTCATGGATAGAAAGTCTTAAGATTGTGAAAATGGCAATACACCAAAGAAATCTACAGATTTCTATTAAAATCTCTATTAAAAGTTTTTATAAAAATTGAAAAAAAAACAGTACTAACTTACACCTGAAACATATATAATTTTATTTACCAATGTCACCCCAATAAATTCAAATAAAATAAAAGGAAATAAAATAGTTTTACTAATTAAAAAAAGGAAAGAAACAACAGTACTAAAACTCCTATGGAACTACAGAAAACCTCAATTGCCAAAACAATCTTGAGAAATAACCAAGTTTGAGGCATCACACTTCCTGATTTCAAAATATAATACAAAGCTACAATAATTAAAATAGTAAGTTAGTGGCATAAAGATAGACACATAGACCAATGGAACAAAATAAAGAACCCAGAAATCAAACCATACATATACAATCAACTTATCTTCAACAAAGATGCCAATAATAGAAGAAGAAAGGACAGTCTCTTCAACAAGTAGTGTTGGGAAAACTGAGTATCCACATGCAAAAATTGGACCACACACAGAAGTTACTACTATTTTGAAATGAATTAGAACCTGAAATTGTAAAACCCCTAAAAGAAAATTAAGGGGGAAAGCTTTATGACATTGGTTTTAGCATGTTTTCATGGTCATGACACCAAAAACACAGGCAACAAAAGCAAAAATAGACAAATGAGATTAAATCAAACTGAAAAACTTTTGCGCAGCAAAAGAAATAATTATCAGAGTGAAAAGTCAATCTAACCTTGGGAGAAAATATTTGCAAAGCACATATCAGATAAGGGGTTAGTTTCTTAAATTATAAGGAACTCTTACAACTCAATAGCAAAAACAAAAAACAAAAAACAAAAAAACGTAAAAACCCTATTAACCAGATTCATAAATGGGCCTAAGACTTGAATAGACACTTCTCCAAAGAAGATATACAAACAGCCAACAGGCATAAAAAAGTATGTTCAACATCACTAGCCATCAGGAAAATGCAAATCAAAACCACAATGAGGTATTACCTCACATCTGTTAGGTTGGTTATTAAAAAAATTAAAAAGACAAGTGTTGGTGAGGATATGGAGAAATTGGAATTCTAATATGCTATTGAAGGGAAAGCAAAATGGTGCAGTCGGTATGGAAAATAGTATGAAGATTCCTCATAAAACTACCACATGATCCAGCAATCCTACTTCTGAGTATTTATCCAAAAGAATTGAACTCAGTTTCTTGAAGAGATATTAGCACACCCCTGTTCTTGCAGCACTATTCACATAAGCCAAAATGTACACGTAACCTAAATGTCCATTGATGGATGAATGCATAAAGAAAATGTGTGTGATATATATTCCTATATAATAGAAATCTAATACGCAAATCAACCAAATGGCAGAATGACTGGTTGCTGTGATGCGCACTGACCACTAGGGGGCAGATGCTCAATGAAGGAGTTGCCCCCTGGTGAAAGTGCTGCTCCGCCAGAAGCTGGGCTCATGGCTGGTGAATGCAGCAGTGATGCATAGCAGGCCTAAGCTAGCTGTTGGACATCCCCTGAAGGCTCCTGGACTGCGAGAGGGCACAGGCTTGGATGAGGGATCTCCCTGAGTGCATGAATTTTGTGCACTGGGCCTCTAGTATAGATCTATCGGGTCTAGTAATAATTAATGTCGTTTTCAAACATTTAAAATCTTGCTTGGTGTTGACTTGTATTGACATAACCTTCAAACACGTGGTATCTACAGAACGTGTGAAGTGCAATTAACAAGTTTTGCTTGAAAAAGTTTGTGTTTGGTTTGGTTTTTGTTGCAAAACTAGGGCTAAGAAGATGGCGGATGAAGAGCATATTCAGCACTGCATGCTTTACGAGTTCCAATTAGGAAGAAAAGCAAGTGAGGCTGCAAAAAACATCTGTAGTGCTCTTGGTCAAGATGCAGTTAGCGTCAGAAAATGCCAGCGTTGGTTTGAGAAATTTCGTGAGGGAAATTTTTCGTTAGATGACAAGAGTGGTCGAGGCCGTGTGTCCAATTTTGATCAAGAAGCTCTTCAAGCTCTTTTGGTGCAAAATCCTCAAATTACCCAACAAGAGCTTGAGACAACTTTAAATTGTTCACAAAAAACAATTTCCAATCAATTGCGTGCACTTGGCAAAGTCCAAAAGTTTGGAAAATGGGTTCCTCATGAGTTGACCGACAACAACCGTAATCAAAGAGTCACAATTTGCAGTTCGCTCCTCTCTCGTCAAAACCGTCTGCAGTTTTTAGAGCAAATTGTTACCGGAGATGAAGAATGGGTGCTGTATGTTAATTTGAAAAGGCGGCCTCAATGGTTGGACAAAAATGAGGCTCCGCAGCCCACGCCAAAACCTGACTTGCATGCGAAAAAAGTGATGTTGTGTGTTTGGTGGAATTTTAAAGGAATTCTTCATTATGAACTTTTACCATCTAACCAAACCATTACAAGTGCAGTGTATAGTGCCCAATTGGAAAGGTTAGCCCAAGCTTTAAGAGAAAAAGAACCCGTGCTGATTAATCGGAAGGGCGTAATTCTTCACCACGATAACGCACGACTGCATACTGCAAGAATCACTGCTGAAAAACTGCGCCAGTTAGAATGGGAAGTTCTCCCTCAACCTGCATATTCTCCTGATATTGCCCCTTCCGATTACCATTAGTTTCGTTCTTTGCAAAACTTTCTTCTTGGAAAAAAATTTAATAATGAAGAATGCCTCAAAAATGCATTGACCGAATTTTTTGCATCAAAATCACAAGAATTTTACAACAGAGGGATTAAAATGCTTCCTGAGCGTTGGGCACAAGTAGTAGAAAACAACGGCAACTATATTGTTGATTCAATTTTGTTGTATTGTTTAAATAAATTCGATTTTAAAAAGTATTAGAAAACGACATTAATTATTACTAGACCTAATATATTACTCAGCCTAAAAAAAAAAATATGGAAATCCTATAATATGTAATAACATATATGAACTTTGAGGACACTGTACTAAATGAAATAAATCAGTCATAGAAGGACAAATGCTACATGTTTATGCATATGATATATCAAAAATAGGCAAACACATAGAATCAGGGTAGATCTCATATTAAATATTCTTACTACATAGAATCAGAAAGTAGAGGGATGGTTTCCAGAGGCTGGGAGAAGGATGAAATAAAGTGTTGCTAATTAATGGACAGAAATTCTCAATTTTACAAAATGAGTAATTCTAGAGATCTGCTGTACAACTGATACCATTAAGTTAACCTAGTTGTTAATAAAAGAAAAGGAGCAAAGGGAAGGCCAGGCATTATAAGGCATAGTCATTTGTGCAGCTTTGCCAGGAAGCTGCAGATTAACACTCCTTAGGGAGCAGATCTATTCCCTGCAGATCACTGGGGGAAAAGACTTTACAGAGGGAAGAGTAGACACATGTCCAGTAATGTATGGGTGATATAGGGAAGGTAGCTGTCTGTCAGTCATACCTGGGAGCAAGTCATTAGCCAGAGTAGGTGTGAAATATTTAATCCCCTAAAATGTGTTCTCTTGTCTCCTGGCCCTCTAGGTTCACTTGGGACTCTTGTTTCAGGGGGCACACTCTCTTGGCTCCCCTGCATTCGCCACACACAATGGAATAATATGACTACCCAATTCCAACATGAAATGGAAACTATGGACACTGGCTTTACTTCTAGCTCTACTGATTCCCCAGCTTCACTTTTGCTAGGATTGGATTAATTGAAATGAGAATTTGGAAACCCAGAATGTAATTCCCTGAAAATAAAAACCACCCATCCTCTTACACAAGTTTAAGAAAAGTATTTTTTCTCAAGCTATCATAAAGATCCCCTAACCCAGCACTCAGTGGGGAAAGAGATACCCCACTTCCACCGATAACACAACATTGTCTCTGTAATGAACTATACTTAAAAATTTTTTTAACAGGGTAGATCTCATATTAAATATTCTTAGTACAATAAAATACAGTTAAAGAAATAATGGAAGATATACAAATGGCCAAGAAGCACTTCCAAATATTTATAAAAATGGAAGAGGGCATGGGAAGAAAGAGAGAGAGGGCACTAAAGCTTATTTTAGTTACCTTTCACATATTATCTCATTTAATCCTTACAGAAATTCTACAATATTAAGTCAATAGTATTAATGCCATTTTGAGATAAAGAAACAAGCTCAGAGCCATTTCAGTAAGTAGTCACAGCTAATAAATGGCAAGGTTGGAATAAGACTTCTCAAAATGTTACTAAAATCACAGCAACCAAGATTATGACTTAAAGGAATAGGATGCAGTTTTCATATGCACTGAAAACTGGGCCCTTGAGTTTATGGCACTTTTACAGCTTGATAATACATAAAAACCTGTGATAAAATGTTATGTCTATGAAGCCAGGGACATGAAGCCTTGGCTGTGCAGAGGATAATGCAGTACAGGTGTAACACAGATTTATACATGCTGCTTGGCCATTCTCCTCCATCCCGCTCAGCGTAACTGCTTCTCTGACAAACAGAAAGACTTGGCAGGAAAATGAAACTTGCCCAAGAGGCACAAACTAATAGAGACAACTGGCCTCAGCGAGGCTTCAGAGGTCACTTGGTCTTAGTGAGTCGGAACACGTACCACCAACCAGATGTATTTAAATCACCTTGGAAGTTTGTTAAATGCAAATTCCTGGGCCTCACTCCAGACCTCTGGGGAGTAAAGTCCAGAAATGAGAATTTTTAAAAGGCTCCCCTGGGAGCCCTTATATGTTGTTGGTGGGAATGTAAAATGGAGCATTGACTTTGGAAAAGAGTTTGGCAGTTTCCTAAAAAGTTAAATACAGAATTACCATATGACCCAGCAGTCCCACTTCTAGGTACCTACCCAAGAAAAATGAATACAAGATTTGTACATAAACCTTCTTAGCAGCATTACTCATTGTCTGTTAAGTTCATAAACTGAACCAAATGTCTACGAATAGACAAATGGGTAGACTAAAATGGAATACTATTGAGCAATAAAAAAGAACAATCCGCTGATACATCCTACAACATTAATGAACCTCAAAAACATTCCATTAAGTAAAAGAAGACAAATGCAAGAGACCACATATTGTTTGATTCTATTTATATCAAATGTCCAGAAAACATAAGTCTACAGAGACAGAAAGTACACAGATTATTGAGGGCTTGGGGTGTGGGTGAGAATGGGGATTAGCACGGGCATGCGGAATGTTATTGCCATGATGAAAATCAGTTATAAAACTGATATATGGTGATGGTTGCACAAATTGGTAAATGTACTAAAAATCATTGAATTGCACACGTGAAATCAGTCAATGTCATATGTAAAATATGCCTCAGCTCCCTGGGTGATTTTGATGCACCAGCATATTTGGAAACCACTGAATTTCAATATACTTATCTGACAATGAGAAAACTGAAACTCAGAGGGAGATGATTCATCCAGGATCACACAGTGATTTTATACAGATCCAGATGCCTCTGATCTGTGTCTCTGCAAAAGGAAACAGAGGGCCGGGCATGACCTGGTAAAATGAACCAAAGGGAACAGCCAACCTCAATGAGTCAGTCTGCATTAAACCCTTTTCCCCTCAAATAGCAGGAAGCTGGCTTGTTTTGCTTTAATGATCCAGGAAAGGGGCTCAGGAAGCAGCTGGAAGGATCACAGACTTGGAGTCAAAAGGCCTGAGTTAAAATCCTAACCCTGAGTGTTAATGGTGACCCTGGGCAGGTCATTCTACCTCCCTGAGTCTCATCTTGTTTATCCATCTGTAAATGGAGCTGATAACATCATGCTCCCATGATCACCATGACATGGGTAAGGAAGACATTGAGTAATAGAGGCAAGGGATGATTCCACATGACTTCCTTCCTGTCTAACTAAAACCACAGATGTCCAGCCCAGTCTGCTTATCTAAATGCCACAACTAGAGCATCCCATTCACCTTTAGGATATTCACAGGTCCTTCAAAGGTTTTCTGATGCAAGCACTGCCAACCCGCCTCAATCTAGGTCCCAGTCCCAACTTCATCTATCTTCCCAGTTGTCATAAAACTCTGGAAAGGGGGAAATATGATTGTATTTATTTACATATATGACATATCCTGACTGAGAACAGTATGTTAAAAATAACAACCTTCCGAGTGGCCATTGATGCATCAAATGCTCCATTGGATGTGGTGTTATTACAAGGCCAAGAGAATGTAAAATATTCTGTAATATATCTCAGCAGAAATTGTTTTCATGGAAAATAAATCTGTCTTCTATATAAGAGGAATGTTTGGTAATTATTTGGGCCTTGGATAAATTCAGGCCATACGTTTTGGGCCAGGCATTTACATTATGTACTAATCATAGAGCCCTGATGTGAAGACAGACATTGTAGACCAAAAATAGTGAGTTCCCAAGATGGTCAAGGCAGCATCAGCACTTACAGGGGATGTGAAGTCTCTGTCAGGATGGGGAACATTTAGGTCAAGACGCTTTACTTAGAAGGACAGATGTAAGCACTGGTATCTCCTGAACTGAACCCACTGAAGTGGGGCTGAGCTTTCAGCCCATGTGATCAGACCTCAACATGGCGGGAGGCACTGGTAGATAGGTCTCTGTCGAGTTCTGCTTGCTTCAGCCATGTTCTGTTTGCTTTATTTGACTTCTTAGAGGAACCTGTTTGTGTCATTGACTGTTAGCTCCTGGTAACTGAACCAGACAGTGTCTAACAGACATTCTTTATAAAAATCACTTGGGACAGACAAGAAGACAACAGAAAGAGACGCTCACAGCTTATGACAACAGAGCAGACATAGGAAGGAAGAAAGCTTGAGATCATTTGATTCAGAGAGGTATTAAAGACTTGTTGAAAATAGAATTTTAAGCAGCAGTAGCAGAGAATAAATGACTACAGGAGCTACAAGGGGGGCGGGCTAGGGAAGGAAAAATATGAAGGGAAGCAATGAGTAGGAGGACTAATATCTAAAATGGAAATGACAAATTCTTAGCACCTGAGCTGCAAAGACCCCGCCCAGGATTCATGGGGGCTGCAGCAGCTCCCAAGCAGCCCCCATGCAGGGGTGAAGGAAGTGTGGGTACATTCCTCTCTCAGGCCTGAAAGGAAAGCCTAGATTTTCACTTCCATGTAAATATGGAGGGGTGGACTATCTGCCTTTACCTCCTCTTCCTCCCCAAACCCTACCAAAATGTTGGTAAACAATTAAAAATAATTTAACCCACAAGGATAAAGGCAACCGAAAGGAGACATCAGCAAATGAAGGTGTCAACAGACTTGGAGAAAAGTGGAGGAAAAAATTATAATAGAGAATAAGCTGCAAACTCAGTAAAGGATTCTGCTGAGACCAAAGCTAACTGCAGGACCACCTGGAGCTCAGCCCTTGGAAGCACAAGTTCCATGAAGGACGGGGATGGGAATCATGATGGAAAACAGAGTCACTGAGCCCACATTATGTAGCCAAACCAAAGTGCATCCCTCATACCCATCTACAAGCAAACATCTAAGGGATGCACTTAGGAGATATTAGGAGAGGCAGCAGATTCAAGAAGTAGACAAGGTGGAGGTCAGAAGAGAGGGGATAGGGCCTCCAGCCACACTCCCACCTCTCCAGACAGGATACTGCAGGATTCTTCTCTGGAGAAAATGAAGTTTCAGAGGAAATACACCCAAATATCGACACTGTGTGTAAGGCCAGCTCAAAATCTGTTCTCCCTAAGGAAAACTCAGCAGCCAACTGACTTTTAGTGCCTTACTCCCAAAATACGTACTGAAGGTGGACATTCAGGAAAGCCCTTCACATGACAAGGCAGAGTCCAGACAGACAGAAAAATAACTTGGAAGGTGTGAGTACATGCAGGGAAAATAAAAATAAATTTTAAAATCCTATCATATTCTTAGAGAGTGAATAATTAAGATATTGCATTCATGAAACAAGGACAGGATGCTATGTTAAAGGAATAACCAAAAAATAAGAAAGAGCTCTTGGAAAGTACATGTGCATAAAAATTTAAAGCTTAACAGAGACTCAAGATGATAGCTAAGCAAACTCCATAGAAAATAGAGCCTAAAAACAAAACAATGGAAAATATAAGAAAATTTGCGACACTATCCAAAAAAGAGCTCCAGAAATACAGAGGAAAATATGAAGAGGAAACCTATCAAAGAACTATTAAAAGAAATGACCCACAAAGAAGGTTTTTTTTTTTTTATGTATTTGAGCACTTGGAAAAATTGATAGATGCCAAAAGGATACTGTGACACCTCTGGCCAGTGTGGCTCAGTTGTTGAAGCATTATCCCACAAACCAAAATGTCTCAGTTCAATTCCCAGTCAGCACACATATCCAGGTTTCAATTTGATGCCAGATTGGGATCTGTGGGGAAAGCAAAACCCTCTCACATCTCTCTCTCTCTCTCTCTCTCTCTCTCTCTCTCTCTCTCTCTCTCTCTCTCTCGTTCCCTCCTTTCCCCCTCCCTCCCTCACAATAAAACATATTTTAAAAAGGAAAGAAAGAACCCAGGTGCTTCATTTCTATCTTTTTTTATTTTTTTATTTTGTGTCACATTGCCTGCGTCACTGGGTGCCCAGATATCAGGTCAGACATCATTCTGCAAGTGTCTATGAGTGTCTTTGAGTGGGATTAGTATCTGATTTAATAGACAGAGTAAAGCACACTGCTTTACCTAATGTGGATGGGCCCCATCCAATCAGTTGAAGGCCTGACTAGAACAAAAAGACTGAATTTCTCCTATCTCGGTGGCTCGAGCTGGGACATCAGTTTTTTCCTTCCTTTGAAGTAAAATGAAAATGTCAGCTTTCCTTGTGTCTCGGGCCTGCTGGCTTCCTGAATGGAACTACAGCACTGACTCCCTTGAATCTCCAGCTTGCAAACAACAAACTGCAGATCTTGGGACTTGCCAGCCTCCACAATTGTGTGAGCCAATTCCTCATAATAAACTGTATATCCCCATCCTATTGGTTCTCTTGCTCTGGAGAATCCTGACTATTACATATATATCAAACTACTTAGAAAGAAATGTGGTAACATATGAAGAACTGTAGTGAACAATATTTCCATAGTCATAATCATGAAAACAATTACTATTCAAAGGTTCAGTTGTAACTACATGGGGAAGGTGAGGGAGGGAATTGAGGCTGGAGTAGCTGGTGTAAGATTACTAAATACAGTGACCTTACAAGAAGGAGGACTATCAAAAATGGATTCACATGGCCTAGAAATATGATAGTAAATGCCAAAAGAAATAGTTCATGGCATTGAAGACAGCTGCCTCTGGGGAGGGAGAGTTTTGGAGTGAAATACTGTATTTCATTATAAGTCTTTAAAACTGATCGATTTTTAAATTATATGCATGTGTTTATCAATAAAATTTATTTTAAAAAAGGAAAACAGATTTTTAAGACAGATCAATTAGGGTGTGATTATACGTGTTAAAAATAACTTGATTGCAGTTGGCAGTAAAGGCAAACCTCCCTGTCACCTTTAACATGTGATGACAAGGTTACTTATTTGTAACCAAAAGTTTTTATGCAGTCAAGTTTGTTATGGGTTATAAACAAAACACAAAGGTACTAATTTATCCGTTGTGATGAAAATAGATATTCATATTATAATTTTCTCCGGTATATTTTCCAGGCAGTCACAGTTTTTAAATTAAGCACTATGAACAATGTATTTCTTCTCTTGTTAGTAATCAAAGCCTGAAATAAATCTAATTACCATGCATTCGATTTTCTTGGAATTTAATTCTTAAAAGAAAAAACTTTTGCAAGTGTGGGATGTCATTGTAAACAAGGTAATTTTTTAAAGCCATCCAGCTAGCTTATAGTCATGGAAGTCCCAAAGAGACACTAAGAAGACACAAGGGAAAACAAGCCAAATGACATACAATTCCCAATGGAAGCATCATTCATGGATTTTATAAGTGCTCTATTGCACACAGAGCACCCAACCTGGCTGATTTAAGCAGAATATACATTTAAAGGAGATGAAGCGGCCACAGGATATCCAGGAGAGCCAGCTCAGAAGCTACTTAGCCAGGAGCAGAGGACATACTGTCCCAGCGCTGCCACTGGGAAGCCCTAAGGGGCAGACCCTGGTACCATCACTTACAGCTCACACCACCCTAACATACTAATAACATGATTATTCAGCAGGGAGGATTCATCCAGCTAAAAAAAAAATAGGAAAAGGAATCCCAGTCATTCACTCATCAGCAGAAAGCTAGAGACATGTTATGTGATCAAGGATGAGTCCCAAACAAAGGCTGGAAAGCGTTAGGCTAGGGCTGTGCCAGGCAGTTTAGAACTCTAAACTCTACGATCCTTTGTTCTTAAAACAGATAATCATCGGCCTGTTTTCTGAGTCAGGTAATGTCTGGAACTGCTCTGGATATAAAACATTTAAATTAAAAAATATCCTCATATTCATATTCAAGAAAAATGTAAGGATATTATCCCATAATACTTATTATAGGTAGCACAATGGGTGAAAATCTTGATCTGTAGCTTTTTATACAAACACTGGGGAATAATCCTATTATTTTCAGTTTTTCTTTGGCTTCACCAAATATTCTCTAAATATTAGACATTAACACAATCCTTTTTATAATAAAACCCTAATATGCAAATCGACCAAGTGGCAGAATGCCCAGTCTCTATAATGTGCACTGACCACTGGGGGGCAGACATTCAATGGTTGGGGGCAGCTCCTGTGTTGAGCATCTGTACATACCACCCCCAACCCCCGCAGAGGCAGACAACGGCTGGCAGCGGGGGTGGTCAGGGGCAGGGCTGGCCAGCCAGTGACACCAAGCTGCCCGCCAAGGCAGGTGCCAGAGAGGGTAAGGGGGGAGAGAGGAGCGATTGCCCCACCTGCCAGTTGCCCCACAGATTGGCCCTGATCACTGGCCAGGCCTAGGGACCCTACCCTATACATTGGGAACAGTCTCTCAGATTTAAAAATTAAAACCTGGCAAGACTACTCTAACAAAGAAAAAACAGGATGATGCAGCAATGACATGCATGGACTCTGGCTTGCACATTTTGTAGTCAGCCCTGACTCTGACACTTATAACTGTGTGACAAAACCAATTATTTAACTTCTCTCTGCTTCAGTTTTTCTCCCCATAAGATGGGGAAAATTGTACTACTGCCTCAAAAGGATCATGTTATGTACTACTTTTTATAATCAGGGCAAAAAAAAAAGTAGCTGCTCATACAACAGGAGGATGCCTTTCACTTGTATGAAAAGTATGGTCACTAGTGCATGCAGCATTCCAGACTGCGAGAGGGATGTCCAACTGCTGGTTAGGCCCTATCCCGCAGTCAGACATCACCTGAGGGCGCAGGCCGGGCTGAGGAACCCCCCTCCCCATGCATGAATTTTGTACACCAGGCCTGTAGTATTCCATAAGATGATGAGCCTTCCTGCATTTCCTTATATAAGTATAAGCACATGACACTGCTGTATTTAACCACCCAAAAGGCAACTCCTGGACTTTTCCTTGCTTCCTACATATTTCACTTTCTCTAGTATATTTTCCAGGTAGTGACATCTTTTACTATTAATTTATTTATGACCATGACTTTAACCCAAATATCAGGCTTCTCAAACAGGAGTCTGCACATCCCTAGGTGATCATTTGTCAAAAGTTGGAAATCTGAAGTAAAAACTTTTAAGAAAAAAATGTGATAGGTAATCTGAAAGCAACATAAGTTTTGAAATCTCCTCACTATAAAATTGACAACAAATAATAATAATAGGAAAGCAACAACAATAATAAAAATAGGATGTTCCCAAACCCATCAGATAGAAAACAGGTCTCAATCAATCTAAAATGCATAGAAAGTATATATATAATCAAATTAAAAAAAAATCTACCTACATGTCAAATAAAGAGTTACCACTGTAATGATACAAATAGGCCTAAACCTAACTTTTTATTATGGTAGAAAAAAATCTGAGTATTATCTTCATGAAAAAAAATTCTTGCAATTATATTTATTAAGAAACTATTAATTTAAAAACTCACTAGGATATTTCCAGTTCAAGAAAAGGTTAAAATTTGGAAAGACCCATTGGAAAACACAATTTGTGAAGCACTGAGTTGATAAGTTTTAGAAGCAACTTAAGAGGTGAAGCTCAGTCAAGAGAATATTTAGTGAAGCCCTAATAGGTAAAACATGAGTTTTTCTGATTTGGACCAAAAAAGAAGTAGCCAAGATAAAACTCAATAATACTACCAAGCAACACATTTTAGACACAGATACAAGTAAAGATGCAGCTAAGGGAATTTCCAGCTAGTTGAGAAGTATGGTATTAATTAAAAATTTGACCATTTAACAGTCATAGCTTGTTCTATTTATAAAGACTTGTTAATGTGAAAAATACTTAGTAGTAAAATATCTTATGAAGTAATTTTTAGTAAGGTATGATTATTATATTCCTAATAAGATCTATGAAAATGTAGATACTATGCTAAAATGAAAAATGGCAGCCTGGATGGAGGTAGGTGAATGCAGCCTAAATGCCAAGGAAATGCAGACAATAGCTGAAAACAGGAGTTTTCAATACAATGTAATAAAAGTCCACCCAGCCCTAGCTGGTTTGGCTCAGTGGATAGATCGTGGGCCTGCGGACTAAAGAGTCCTGGGTTCGATTCTGGACAAGGGCACATGCCCGGGTTGTGGGCTCAGTACCCAGTTGGGGGTGTGCAGAAGGCAGTCAATCAATGATTCTCTCATCATTTTTTCAATCTCTCACCCTCTGCTTTCTCTGAAATCAATCAAATATATTAAAAAACAAACAAACAAACAAACAACAACAACAACAAAAAAAAACAGTTCACTTAATGCTGAAGATTTAGGGTGGGAAGGGCTGGGCAGGGTAGCCTGGAGGGGGTCATTTGAGGGAAAAAGGGGGACATATGTAATGCTTTCAGCAATAAAGAATTATTTAAAAAATAATAATAAAATAAAGTCCATCCAACAGCTTGCTCTATTAGCTAATTAAATACTGACTATTGAGGGAGGGGAACCAGATCATGTCTAGTGTTCTTAAATTCACTATGAATTGTTATTCTTCTCAATGGAGGAACAAATGTACTCAAAATAAAGGGAAAAACCTGGATACACTAAATTATTTTTATATTCCCAAGTTGACTTATTAGGAAACTTTTGTTTTCATGGCTAAAATCTCTTACCTGAACACAGAAAGGCAGAGCTGACTATTGCAATACAAATGTTTGAGCTATACAGACAGTGGTCAGTCTTGTTTAATTTGTTGTTGATGTTACTGAAATTAGAAACACTTTGGGTCCCCTGTATGGTGGGAGTAATTTGGTCTCTCACCAATAGCAAATTCTTATTGAAATTTTTGTCACTAGGAGCCTGGACATGCGGCATGGCACCATTTGTATGGTATGAGTTTATGTTCTAAAAATATTGTAACATCAAGAAAGAGGGAGACGCTCTCTGAACCCAGAGCCCATTTATGCAGCATTAGCACTCTATCAACCCAATTTTTAAAATATTCAAATAACCATATCTTACTTTTTCTCTCAATGTTAAGTAATACAGAAAATTTTTCCTATTAAGATAAACATGTGGACCAAAACCAAGGAAGATGGCTGCTGACAGGAAGGCAGACTGCAAGACAATGTGTGAGTGAAGAGAACAAAAGGAGAGTGTGTGGTCACACGGGGAGTGTATATTTGTGGGTGATGGACAGCAATACTCCAAGGGACTGTTGGGGATTGCCAGACCAGACCAGGTTCCCCTAACTGGGCAGCCTCCACTGCTGCTGAAATCCCTCCCGAGCAACCAGCCTTCTTGAAGGGGAGAGTGACTGTTATCAGAACCCTATACATCCTGGGAATCTACTACAACAACACCCGGGAACAGCTGCAAACCCAGGAACACTGGACCGCAAGCAACACAAATACACAGACATGGATGAGCTCTGCACCTTCTCACAGAAAGGTCAGATTTTGCCTAGGAAAAGGTGAGGTCTGCAATACAGGCAGGAGACAGACAAACACAATGGGAGCTAGAAGTTGCAGGGAAGTCTGTGCCCCACAAAATCCACGGCCATTTGCGGCTAGCGTTATCCACGAATATGGAAGGGGATCCACAGTGTGCTGGCTACTTAGTGCGGGTATGGGTGGGGCGGGGGAGACACAGGCACAGAGACTTTCAAAGAGTTGTGCACAGTGCTGGAGGATAAAAGTCGAAAGTTTGTGCACTTACTCTGACACTTTTTATCTCTTTAAATTGATTACTAAGCCTAGTACATAGGATCACCCAACTGGGAACACTCAGGGGAAAGTTGTTTTTGTGGAAGCTGGAGATCAGAGCTGGGAGATATAATCAGAGAACCAGCTCTGGGCCAGTCCATACTTCCAAAACAGTGTTAAGTGTGACAGAATAAACAAAATCTAAATACTGGCTAGAGAGGACTTACAGCCCTGAGGTCAATCCAGAAACACTGTCACCCAGAGGTTGAATTACAAATTGACTCTTGTGTAAACACAAATAAAGGAGTCTAAGAAACAAAGAAATACTGCTTACTGGAAAATCAGGACTGTGACTTACAACACAGAGGAGCAGTGTAATGCAGGGAACTTTAATACTGCCCTGACTACCAGACAGGAAACAGGTGTACCAAACAGAACAGTAGAGGAAGTGAATGACCTTCACTACTGCACATTTTTATTTTTTTATCTTTTACTTAAGAAACTATTTTTTTTAAATCTTTTTTTACTTGATTTTACCTTTTTAATTATTGTTATATATTTTTTAATCAGTATTGTTACTGCTACTATTTTACCTTTATTTAAAAATAAGTGTCATTTTATTTTCTCTTTATTTTATTTTATTTTATTTTGTTTTGTTTTCATTTTTCCTCTAGCATCATTTTTTTTCTATCTCAACTTTACCTTTTTGCCAACATTCTCTTCCTCACATTTCCCTTTTTGTTGTCCTGTGTCTCTTACCCTATTCCTGCTTTGAATTTTTCCTATTCCTTATTTTTAAGCCCTGTTAAAAATTCACCCCCTTTATATATCTAATTCCTGATACCCTGCTCTAAATCCATATACACCTCTCTCTTCTCTTCCTTCACTACCCAAATTTTTTTCCTCTCTGCCATTTCTTTATTTGTTTGTTTTTTGTTGTTGCTATTGTTTTTTTGTTCTGTTTTGGTTTTTTTCTTGTTCTAGGTTTTTTGTTTATTTTGTTTTCTCTCTGTCTTATTGTTGCCATTAGCTTGTTTGTTGATTAGATTGGTTATTGTTGTGCTTATTGATGAGATAGTTACTATTTTTTGTTTTTGTTTTTGCTTGTTTTCTGCTTCTATTTTTCCTCTCCTTGCTTATTATTAGTTGTTGTTTGTAGTTTGCATTCATCTCGGCTGTCTGTTGTTTGCATTTTTTGGAATTAGTCATTGTACTATTGAAGTTTTCTCCCCATATAAATAGTCCCCCCCCCTCTTTTTTATTCTTGTTCTTTCTCTCTTATTTTTTTCCTTTCTCAATATCATTTTTGCAGTCCTTTTTTTAATCTTATCCCATAATTCTCTTTACTCTGGTGGCCACCTTTATATGGGTTTATTAGTATTGTGAATACACTGGTGTCCAGTGCCTTGTTGTGTTGTATTTTGTGCCTTTAAATCAACGCAAGAGAGAGATAACTACAAAACCAGATAACCAGAGAAGAGAGATCATGGGAGACAAAGAAACAGCCCTCATATGAAAGAAAAGAAGGCATCACCAGAAAAGAAAGTAAACAAAATAGAGGCAAGCTATGTCAGAGAAAGAATTCAGAAAAATGGTCAAAAGGTTGCTGAAAAGAATGGAAGACAAATTCAACAATATGTGTAAGAACCAAGAGGAAATGAAGAAGAACCATGAAGAAATGAAAAATGATATTGATGCTATAAAGAACTCAATAGAACTCTAGTCATCAACAATAGACTAGAAGAAGCAAAGGACTGCACCAGTGAACTAGAAGACAAGTTAGAAAAAAATACCCAAGCAGAGCGGCATCTAGTTAAAAAACAAACAAATAAAACACACACACACACACACACACACACACACACACACACACACACAGGAGGAGAGCCTAAGGCAGTGATTGGCAAATTCAATAGTCAACAGAGCCAAATATCAACAGTACAATGATTGAAATTACTTTTGAGAGCCAAAATTTTTAACTTTAATTTCTTCTAACACAATTTCTTCAAAATAGAGTAGCCCAGGCCATGGTATATTTTGGAAGAGCCACACTCAAGGGTCCAAAGAGCGACATGTGGCTCATAAGTGCAGTTTGCTGACCACGGGCCTAAGGGAATTTTAGGACATTAAATGAAACAACATCTGCATAATAGGGGGGCCAGAAAGAGGAAAAACTGAGCAAGGAACACAAAACCTGTTTGAAGAAATAATGACAGAAAACTTCCCTGATATGGGGAAGAAAAAAACTCACACATGTCCAAGAAGCTCACAGAGTCTGAAAAAAAAAAAAAAAAAAAAAGAACTCTAAAAGACCGATGCCAAGGCACATTATAATTAAATTGGCAAATACCAACGACAAAATAAGAATCTTAAAAGCGGCCAGAGATAGACAGAAAGTTACATACAAAGGATTCCCCATCAAAATAGAGACTGGTTTGTCAACAGAACACACCAGGTCAGAAGGGAATGGAATTAAACATACAAAGTCATGCAAAGGAAGGGTCTGAATCCAGCAAGGCTATCAATCAAAGTTGAAGGTGAAATCAGGAGCTTCACAGACAAAAAAGGACTAAGGGAATTTATCACCACTAAACCAGCAATGTAAGAAATGTTAAAGGGTCTACTGTGAAAAAGAATATAGGAAACAAAGAAGGAACACAGGGGTAAAGAATAAAAATGGCAACAAACAAGTACTTATCAATAACAACATTAAATGTAAATGGATTAAATGTCCCAATTAAAAGACATAGGGTAGCTGAGTGGATACGACAACATGAACCATATATCCACTGTCTAAAGGAAACCCAGCTCAGAAAAAAGAACTCACACAGACTGATGGTGAAGGGATGGAAAAGGTTTTTTAGGTGAATGGAAATGAAAAAAAAGCTGAGGTAGCAATACTTTATCTGACAAATTAGATCTCAAAATGAAGATCGTAATAAGAAATAAGAAAGGCCACTTCACAATACTAAAGGGAGAAATCCAACAAGAAGAAATAACACTGGTAAATATATATGCACCCAATATAGGAGCACCCAAATACTAAAAACAAATTCTGGAGGTTATCTAGGAAGAGATTGACAGCAATACAGTCATAGTAGGAGATTTTAACACCCAGCTATCACCATTGGACAAATCCTCTAAACAAAAAATCAGCAAAGAAACATGAATCCTAAATGACTCACTAGACCAGATGGAATTAATTGACATCATTAAAACATTTCACTCCAAAGCCACAGAATGTACGTTCTTCTCAAGTGCACATTTTCAAAGATCGTCCATATATTGGGCCACAGGCAAAGTCTCTTCAAATTCAATAAGATAGAAATCATATCAAACATCTTCTCAGATCACAATGGCATAAAACTAAAAATCAATTACAATAAAAAAAAATCAAAAAATCTAACACCTAGAGACTAAATAGCATGCTATTAAACAATGACTGGGTTACCAGAGAGATCAAATGTAAAAAAAAGAAAAAAGCATCGTGGCAACAAATGACAATGAAAACACAACAATCTAAAATCTTTGGGACACAAGAAAAGCAGTCTTGAGAGGGAAGTTCACAGCTCTACAAGCCTATTGCAAAAAAACAAGAAACAATGGTAATAAATTACCTAATCCTACAACTCAAAGAGTTAGAAAGAGAGCAACAAGAAAAGCCCAGTGTAAGCAGAAGGAAGGAAATAATTAAGATCAGAGCAGAGATAAACAACATAGAGACCAAAGAAACAATAAAAAAGATCAACAAAACCAAGATCTGTTCTTTGAAAGGATAAACAAGATTGATGAACCTCTAGCCAGGCTCACCAAGAAGCAAAGAGAGAGGACCCAAAAAACAAAATCAGAAATGAAAGAAGTGAAATAACAACAGACCTTGCTGAAATACAAAAGATTGTTACAAAATACTATGAACAACTCTATTCCAACAAACTGGACAATCTGGAGGAAATGGACAAATTCCTGGAAAAATATAATATTCCAAAACTCAATCAGGAAGAATCCAAACAGCTCAATAGGCCAATAACTATGGAAGAAATTGAAGCAGTCATCAAAAAGCTCCCGGCAAACAAAAGCCCAAGGCCAGATGGCTTCACTGGAGAGTTTTACCAAACATTCAAGGAAGAACTAAAACCTATCCTCCTCCTCCTCAGACTATACCAAAAAAGTTAAGAGAAAGGGACACTTCTATGCTCCTTCTAAGAAGCCAGCCTCACCCTAATACCAAAACCAGATAAAGATAACACAATGAAAGAGATCTACAGGCCAATATCCTTCGTGAACATAGATGCCAAAATCCTCAACAATATTCTATCAAATCAGCTCCAGCAGTACATCAGAAACCCTACCATGACCAAGTAGGGTTTATTCGGGGAATGCAAGGATGGTACAAAATCCACAAATCAATAAATGTGATACATCACATACACAAACTGAGAGTTAAAAATCACATAGTAATATCAATTGATGCAGAAAAAGCATTTTACAAAATCCAACACACTTTCCTGATTAAAACTCTCAAGAAGGTGGGAATAGAAGGATCAGACCTCAACATAATAAAAGCTATATATGATTAACCCACCGCAAACATCATACTCAATGGGCAAAATCTAAAACCATTTCCCCTAAAAACAGGAACAAGACAGGGATGCCCACTCTCACCACTCCTGTTTGACATAGTACTGAAAGTACTAGCCATTGCAATTAGACAAGAAGAAGAAATAAAAGGCATCCAAATTGGAAAAGAAGAAGTAAAACTGTCCTTATTTTCAGATGACATGATATTGTACATAAAAACCCAAAAGACTCCATCAAAAAACTAATAGACTTAATAAATGAATTTGGCAATGTAGCAGGATACAAAATTAACTCCAAGAAATCTATGGTCTTTCTATACACCAATTGTGAACTTACAGAAGGAGAGACCAAAAAAGCAATCCCATTCACCATCACACCAAAAAAATTAAGATACCTATGAATAAACTTAACTAAGGAGGTAAACTATACGTGGAAAACTGCAGAACACTGAAAAAATAGATAGAGGAAGACATAAAAAGATGGAAGAACATACCATGGTAATGGATTGGTAGAATCAACATCATCAAAATGTTCATACTTCCCAAAGCAATTTATAGGTTCAGTGAACTCCCCATTAAAATACCAATGACATATTTCACAGACCTAGAAAGAACTCTCCAAAAATTCATCTGGAACAAAAAAAAAGACCCCGAATAGCCCCAGCAATCCTGAGGAAGAAGAACAAAGTAGGAGGATCTCAAAACCAGATTTCAAACTGTATTACAAAGCAACTGCTCTCAAAACAGCATGGTTCTGGCACAAGGACAGAAATATAGATCAGTGGAATAGAATAGAGAATCCAGATATCAACCCAAATCACAATGCTTAATAAATAGTTGACAAAGGAAGCATGAACATACAATGGAGTCAAGACAGTCTCTACAATCAATGGTGTTGGGAAAACTGGACAGATACATGCAAAAGAATGAAACTAGATCACCACCTTACACCATACACAAAAATAAACTCAAAATGGATACAGGACTAAACACAAGACAGAAAATCATAAAAATACTAGAGAAATCCACAGGAAGAAAAATCTCAGACATATGCCAAAAGAACTTCTTCACTGATACTGCCCCTAGGGCAATGGAAGCCAAAGAGAAAATAAACTAATGGGACTACATCAAAATAAAAAGCTTTTTCACAGCAAACGAAACCATCAACAAAACAACAAGAAAGCCCACTATATGGGAGAACATATTTTCAAATATTATCACTGATAAATGTTTAATCTCCAACATCTACAGGCAGCTCATACAACTTAATAAAAGGAAGATAAATGATCCAATAAAGAAATGGGCAATGGACCTAAATAGAATCTTTTCAAAAGAAGACAGAAGGAAGGCCAAAAGGCACATGAAAACATGCTCAAAGTCACTAATTATCCAAGAGATGCAAATCAAATCAACAATGTGGTACCATCTCACACTGGCCAGAATGGCTATCATCAACAAATCAACAAATGACAAGTGTTGGCGAGGATGCGGAGAAAAAAAGGAACACTGGTGCACTGCTGGTGGGAATATAGACTGGTGCAGCCACTGTGGAGAACAGTGTGGAGTTTCCTCCAAAAACTGAAAATGGAACTCCCATTTAACCCAATAATCCCACTCCTAGGAATATATCCTGAGAAACTAGAAACACCGATCAAAAAGGATATATGCACCCCTATGTTCATAGCAGCACAATTTACAATAGCCAAGATTTGGAAACAGCCTAGGCGCAGATGAATGGATCTGAATAGAGGACTCAGAAATTGACCCAAGCCATTATACTCAATTAATATTTAACAAAGGTGGCGAGAGCTTATAATGGAGTAAAAACAACCTCTTTAATAAATGGTGGTGGGAAATTTGGTCAGATACATGCAAAAATATGAAACTAGATCACCAACTTATACCATACACAAAAACAACTCAAAATGGCTAAAGGACTTGGAACGTAAGATGGGAAACCATAAAAATCCTACAAGACTCCAAAGGCTTCAAAATTGCAGACATATGCCATAGTGATATCTTTATAGACACAGATCCCAAGGTAAGAGAGACTAAGGAAAAAAAACAAATAAATGGACTACATCAAAATAAAAAGTTTCTGCACAGCAAGAGAAACCACGAACAAAACAATAAGAAAGCCCACTGAAGGAGAGAACATATTTGCCAATGTTATCTCTAAAAAGGGTTGAATCTCCAAAATTTACAGGGAACTCATACAACTTAACAAAAGGAAGACAAACAACCCAATCAAAAAATGGGCAAATGACTTAGACACGTTTAGAAAAAGGACATTCAGAAAACATTCAGGACACATGAAAACATGCTCAAAGTCACTAATCATCCAAGAGTTGCAAATCAAAACACCAATAAGAAACCACCTCACATCTGTCAGAATGGCTATCATCAACAAATCAACAAATGACAAGTGCTGGAGAGGATGGTGAGAAAAAGGCACCCTTCTTCACTGCTGGTGGGAATGCAGACTAGTGCAGCCACTGTAGAAAACAGTATGGCATTTCCTCAAAAATTTAAAAATAGAACTGCCATTTGATCCAGTAATACCATTTCTAGGAATATATCCCAAGAAAACAGAAACACCAACCAGAAAGTATATATGCACCCTATGCTGATAGCAGCACAATTTACAATAGCTAAGATTTGGAAACAGCCTAAATGCCCATCAGCAGATGAGTGGATTAGAAAACTATGGATCATCTACACAATGGAACACTACGCTGTTACAAAAAAAAAAAAAAAAAGAAAAAAAGAAAAAAAAAGAAGAAATTCTTACCATTTGCAGCAGCATGGATGGAACTGGAGAGCATAAGTGAAATAAGCCAGACAGTGAAAGAAAAATACCACATGATCTCACTCACTTATGGATAAAAAATAACATTATAACCTGATGAACAAAATGATAGATACAGAGGGGCAGAGAAGCATCGAACAGGCTGTCAAATTACAGCGGGAAGGCTGGAGAGTGTTGTGGGTGTGAATGGTAAGAAATCAACTGAAGGACTTGTGTGCATGCATATAAGCATAACCAATGGACATAAGACACTGGGAGGTCCGGTGAGAAGAGGCCAGGGTAATGTCAATAGGAAAAAAAAGTAGACATATATACTACTATTTGTAATACTTTATACAAAATAAAAAGACAAAAAAAAATAAGTAAACATGTATAGCCATTTCTAGCCTTTCTTTGTGTTACTTGGGGGCACATACCCAGGGTTCTCCTTCATCTTCTCTGGGATTAAGTGTCCTTGTGAGAAAATGAATCAGCAGCATTGGACTTCTGGTTTAAGAAGAAGAATATGGTACTGATATAATTGATTTTAACTAAGACCTTTTAAGAGCTCACTGGGCTGCTCTTCTCTAAAACAGGATCCAAAATCTTTTCACCCAAATTCTCTACTCACCATTTTTGGGCGCTATGCTTTTAAGAGAGCAGATCCCCACCCTCACCCTACCCCAAGCAGCGTTTTAGCCCATCATTAATGCCACCATTGAATTTTAAGCTATAGAGAAGTATGAATTTGCTTACTCTTTTTACTTTTATTTTTATTTTGATATACTCTTAATTTTTAATTAAATGTACTGGGGTTACATTGTTCAATAAAATTATATAGGTTTTAAGTGTACAATTCTACAATACATCATCTGCACATTGCATTATATGCTCACCATCCAAAGTTTTGTCTCCTGTCACCATTTATCCCTAGTTTACTTTCTTCCATCTGCCCCCACCTCACCTTCCCTCTGGTAATCACCATACTGTTGTCTGTGTCTATGAGTTTTGTTTTTTCTTAATCACTTCATCTTTACACCTAGCCCTTCAAAACCCTCTCCTCTGACAGTTGTCAGTCTGTTCTCTGTATCTATAAATCTGTTTTCATTTTGTTTATTTTGTTCATTAGATTCCACATATAAGTGAAATCACATGGTATTTGTTTTTCTCTGACTGGCTTATTTCACTTAGCGCAATATCCTCTTGGTCCATTTGCTAGTGTAGGCAATTAGAAAGACATCAGCTGGGAGAGGCAGCTGGAGCTTGGAGGGAGTACATGTTAAACATACTGGGTGTGGTCTAACCAATGTCCTGAAAACAGACAATGGAGGTGGCAGCCCCTATTTGAGCAGGAAAGATTCAGAGTCCTCCAGGGTGTGGTCTAACCAATGTCCTAACACCTAGGTGAAGGAGCCTTGGAGCTTAAAGATACATTTTTTTTATATATAAATAAGGGAGGGGGAAACTTACTGGGTGGCACTCCAGTCTAGAGATATAAAAACCCCAAACCCCACTCAAATGGGGCACTTGGTTTGGATTCAGTAGGCTGAGTTGCCTACTCAGGTCAGAGTATATTTCTTTCCTACAAATACATCCTCAACAGCTGTTGCTGCTATTTGTTGTCTCTTATTTGGATTCATTCCTGCAAGCAAGACAAGAACTGGGACACAGAGTACTGTCTCTGGCCAGAGGTTATCTCTGGCCATAGACCCCGTTGGTCAACCACTGACACATTCATGTTTTCACAAATGGTAAGATTTCCTTCTTTTTCATGGCTGAGTAGTATTCCATTGTGTAATTGTATCACATCTACTCATCTCTGATGAGAACTTGAACTGCTTCCAAATCTTGGCTATTGTAAGTAATACTGAAAAGAACAAAGCAGTGGATATATTCTTTTGAATCAGTTTCAGGTTTTTTGGGATATATTCCCAGAAGTGGAATTGCTATGTCATAAGGCAGATTCATATTTAGTATTTTCAGGTAACCGCATCATTTTCCATAGTGGCTGCATCAATCTGCATTCCCACCAATAGTGCACTAGGTTCCCTTTTCTCTGCATCCTTGCCAACACTTGTTTATTTATTGATGATAGCCATTCTGATAGGTGTGAGGTGATACCTTATTGTGGTTTTAATTTGCATTTCTCTGATGATTAATGTTGTTGAGAATCTTTTCATATGTCTACTGGCCATCTGTATGTCCTCTTCAAATATGTACCTATTGAGATCCTATGTCCATTTTTAATTTAAAAAAGCAAACCCTCCCATGATAATGGCAACCTCTGCTATGAGTTAGAGTGTTTTATTAGCTATTTGGTCAATCTGATCTTAAGGAGTTGCTAAACCTCCCTGGCACCTACATTATAGAGAAATCTGAGGGGTAAGGGAGATACTTCCTATAAAGAAGCTTAGCATTTACTGAGCATTACTACTATTAGGCAACAAATATTTTAGTGAATGGGATACAGGGCCAAATGCAATTGAGAGATAAAGGAGTTAAGGACATTTCCTCTAAATTTCAAGAATTTTACAGACTAAGGAGGTGATATTAGCATACAAGAAACAACAGTGATGTAAAATCATACTTTGGAAATAGGGTCATTAGATTTGGTGAATTCAATTCTTGCTCTCACTGGCTGTATGAGCTTGGTGACTAAGCAACCATAGGAGTAGAGTTGAAAATATCTGACCTGCCTACCTCACAAGGATATTAGGAAGGTCAAAGAAATAATGTAAGTGAAAATGCTCTGGGGGCTAGAAAATTTTATGTACATTTTGTAATTATTACTGTGATTTCCATCTATATACTATATATAAAAGCCTGAGGGACCAAACAACCACCTGACCAAACGACTGGTCAACCGATTGCTATGACACACACTGACTACCAGGGGGGCAGACACTTAACACAGGAGCTGCTCCCTGGTGGTCAGTGTGCTTCCATAGTGGGAGTGCTGCGCAGCTGACCAACCCATCCCAGCAGCCCAACAGCCCGGCAGCAGTCACTTAGTCCTGCAGGTCCAATCTCTGGAGAATGGGCTAGGCACTGACAGACCAGCTCCACTCTTATGATCCCGAAAGCACCATCCACTTCCTAGAAGTAAGCCTTGGCCACCATAGCCACTTCCCTTTCCTGGATACTCTGCAAGGAAGAAATGATATAAAAGCGGCTGCCAGGTGGCTCCCGATAACTGGTGCTAACCTCACAGGATGGATCTGGATCCAGGTCCAGCAAGGGCATTCCACCATCCACCCAGAGGGAAGATCACATCCCGGCCCCTCACTACCCACCTTGGGATGGGTGCCAGATGCAGTGCTCACAGCTGGCAAGTGCCGCTACTGTATGGCGCAATCAGGACTGACTGGGCAAGAGCCTGTGGCAGGTGCATTGGGACTGGGATGAGCAGGAGTGACAGGCAGAAGCAGCAGGTGACATTGGACTACCAGATTTGGCCCACTTCACAGAGGCCATGCTGAGGGACTCCACCAGTGCATGAATTCTAGTTAATGCACCGGGCCTCTAGTTAATTATAACAGTGCTCTAAAGGATGTATAAGTTGAATTAGGAAGAAATCAATGGAAACCAAGGCAGTCATGGCAACCTTCATGAATCTGATAAGCTTTGAATGGGTCCTGAAAAGTAGATGGGATCTGGACAAATGAAAGAGAACCAGAAGTAACCCCAGACAAAGTCACTACATGAGAACATTCATAGTGATGTGCCTGATTAGAGTGAAAAGTGTGCAAAGTGGAGTGGTGGGAAAGCAAGTGTGGGTAAGTTGTAGGTGTTAAACTATCAATACATAGATCTTCAGTCAAGGAGCAGAGCTTAAATTTGATATGTTTGAACAAAAGCACTACTGCACAAGCAAGTGGCTATTGTTAAAAATAGGACTGTGACAAAAACCAGGATCAACATAACATTTACATAAAGATAACACACTTGTTCTCTCTTCTCCTTCTCCCCATCTTCTGACTCCTTCCCCCATCTTTTACTTCTTTCTTATGCTATGGTACAGCTGAAAAGGTATATCTTAAACCAGTAACTTATAAAACACTTGACTTCAAGCACCAGATAAGGTATAGTCTCCTGATACTGCTAGGCACCAGTAGTTTTAAATTAGATGCCAAGACCTGGTTGGTGTAACTCAGTATTTGAGTGTCAACCCATGCACCAACAGGTCACTGTTTTGATTCTCAGTCACGGCATGTGTCTGGGATTTAAGTTCTATTCCAAGTAGGGGGTGTTTCTGGAAGCAAATTCCAGTAGTTAGCATAATAAATGCAAGAAGTTTATCAGAGGGCTGATGGACAGCTTCAGCAGGGCTGAAAATCTGCATATATTATTGCCTGCTGCTGGAACAGTCAAAGGCAGTTCCCCCAACCTGATAATCTTTTGATTGTTTATCAGATTTTACCTTTGATATGTATATCTGCTTTGCTAGAGGGAAAGATGTGTGAATAAAAAGCCCTGTGTGCAGAGATTCAGAGAACTTAGTCACCAGAACTAAGCTTCCTCTGGCTCTCCCAAAATGCCTTTCAAACTTATATTTCATGTCTAGACTCTTTATTAATTTACTTTCAGCCCTTCTCCAGATTCCTAAACCCTTCTAGATGCAGGATAACACCCCGATAGGGCATGCAGGAGGCAGCCAAATGATGTTGATGTTTCTTTCTCATCAATGTTTCTCTCTCTCTCCCTCTCCCTTCCTCTTTGTCTAAAATCAATTAAAAAAAACATTTTAAAAATTAGATGCCAAAAATTTCTCCATTTTGGGAAATAATCAACAGTTTAGATACTGAACAATGAGCAGGCAATATTCCATTATATCTATGTACCACATCTTTATCCAATCATCTATCTATGGACACTTAGGTTGCATATACCTTGAAAATAATGCTCTAATGATCATAGGGGAGCATGTATGTTTTTTAATTTGTGTTTTATAAATCTTATATAATAAAAGCCTAATATGCTAAGTGTCCAGTCATCCATTCAACCAATCAAAGTGTAATATGCTAATGATATGCTAAGGCTGATCAACCACTCATTATGACAGGTACTGACAACCAGGGGGCAGTCAGTCAACCAGTCACTATGATGTGCACTGACCACCAGAGGGCAGTTGACCAGGTTGACAAGTTGCTATGACATGCATTGACCACCAGGGGAAGACACTCCAACCAGGAGGTTAGCTTGCTGCTGGGGTACAGCTTATGGGGACTGAGCAAGACGGGCCAGACACACCCTGGATCCCTCTAGCTGGCCAACCTCCTCATCCTTCCTGGACCTGATTGTGCACTGGTGGGGGTCCCTGGCATGCACCCTCTCACAATCTGGAACCCTTCAGGGGATATTGGAGAGCTGGTTTCAGCCTAGTCCTGCAGGCCAGGCCAGGGGACCCCACTGGTGCACATATTTATACATTGGGCCTCAAGTCTTCAGATAAATACCCAGAAGTGGGATTACTGGGTCAAATGATAGTTCTATTTTTGATATTTTTGATTTTTTGAGGATCCTCCAATAATGTTTTCCATAGTGGTTGATAGAATATTAATTCGTTGGGCATTAAAAAAAAAAAAGAAAAGAATGAAATCTTATCATTTGCAACAACATGAATGGACTTAGAGGGTATTACCAAGTAAAATAAGTCAGACAGAGAAAGACAAATATTATATGATTTCACTTATACTTGAGATCTATAAAACCAAATAAACAAACAAACAAAACCAAAGCAAACTACCGTATTTTTCGGACCATAAGACGCACCAGTTTTTAGAGAAGGGAAATGAAGAAAAAAAGATTCTGAAACAAATAGTGTCCTAAAATATTTTATGTGCATTAAAACCCAACATCACAGTCATAAACACATGTAATCAACCCTGTAAAGTAAACAGCAGCATTTAGAACCATTTTAGAGCCGGGCAAGCACACAGAGACCACACAGAGCCAGGCAAGTAAAAAAACTTTTTTTTTACAGTATATGTGTAGGCTATATTTGGACCATAAGACGCAGGGACTTTTTCCCCCCACTTCTGGGGGAAAAAAAGTGCGTCTTATGGTCCGAAAAATACGGTAATAGATACAGAGAACAAACTGATGGTTGCCAGATGGGCTGGCTGAAAAAGGTGAAGGAATTAAGAAATACAAAATGGCAATTACAAAATAATCATGAGGGTGTGAAGTTCAGCAGAGAGAATAGTCAATAATCCTATCTAATAAAATAATGATATGCAAATTAACCACCATTCCACTACACCCACAAGCCATACCCACCAGCCAATCAGAAGTAAATATGCAAATAAACTCAGCCAAGATGGGTATGGCCACAGAGAGCAGGAGGGAGGTTTGGGTTTCCCTGGCAATGAAGGAAGCCACTTCCTTTCTGCCTGCCCTTGCTGGCATAGGCCTTCACTCAAGGCTACAAAGTTTCAATGATAGAAGATAAATCCAAACAGAAATTGTGGCAGCCACAGAGCTAAAAAGAGCAGCCGGCTAGGGGTGACCCCAGCGATGGAAGAAGCCAAGCTTTTCACACACGCTGGCCGGCCCAGGCCTCCCTCCACTCAAGGCTACAAAGTTTCAACTATAGAAGATACATAAATTCCAACAGAAATGGCTGCTGCCATGAAGCAAGCAGAATGCTTGGCTCCACTCTAGGGTACAAAGTTTCAATTGTAGAAGATTAAAAAAAACACACAAAAAAACAGATACCAGGGCCTCCATTTGGGTCACCAGGCAGCATGGTCAGCCTGCAAACCACCACAGGCCCCTCGCCCAGGCCGCCCCATGTCCCAAGAAAACCCCCACCTGATCTGGGACATCCTTCAGGGCAAATCAGCCATCCCCCACTTGTGCACCAGGCCTCTATCCTATCTAATAAATGAGTAATATGCAGATTGACCATCACTCTAAAACACAAGATGGATGCCCCCATGTTGACACAAGATGGCCAGCAGGGGTGGGCAGTTGGGGGGACAAGGCCTGCAGTGGAGGGCAGCTGGGGACAAAAAAGCTGGCAGGGGAGCAGTTAGGCATCAATCAGGCTGGCAGGGGAGTGGAGAGGGGTGATCAGGTTGGCAGGCAGAAGCGATTAGGAGCAATCAGGAAGGCAGGCAGGCGAGCAGTTGGGAGCCAGCAGTCCTGAATTGTAAGAGGGATCCCAGATTGGAGAAGGCGCAGGCTGGCTGACGCACACACACACACACACACACACACACACACCCTTGCACAAATTTCATAAGTCCTCTAGTAATTTTTAAAAAAATATATTTTATTGATATTTTACAGAGAGGAGGAAGGGAGAAAGATAGAGAGCTAGAAATGTTGATGAGAGAGAAACATTGACCAGCTGCCTCTTGCACACCCCCTACCGGGGATGTGCCCACAACCAATATACCTGGGACCTTTCAGTCCACCACTGAGCCAAACCGGTTTCAGCAGGCCTCTAGTATTTTATACTTATACTAAACCCGGTGCACAAAATTCGTGCATGAGGGTCCGTCCCTTAGCCCAACCTAAATCCTATACAATCCAGGAGCTCACAGGGGATGTCCTACTGATGGCTTAGGCCCACTCCCTGTGGTTCTCTGCTCTCTGTGGGCCTGGAGATTTCACTGCAGCCATGGAGATGAAGCCCCCATGCCCTGCTCTCTGCTTTCTGCCTGCCTCTGCCATGTGCCATGTGAAGGAAGCCCCAATGCCCTGCAGTGTGCTCTGTCTGCCAGGCCTGGGGGCTTCGCCGACACCAACACATTAAGGAAGTCCCCATGCCCTATAGTCCTGGCTCTGTCTGTGGGGTCTAGGGGTGTTCCTGCTGCCTTGCTAAGGAAGCCTCCAAGCCTTCTGTCTGGGCTCTGTCTGCCATGTCTGGGGACTTCCCCGACACTGCAGCACTAAGGAAGCTCCCAAGCCCTGCTGCCCTGGCTCTGACTGCTGGGCCTGGGGATGTTCCTGCTGCCACTGTGCTAAGAAAGTCCCCCTGCCCTGCTGTCCAGGTTCTGTCTGCGGAGTCTGGGAGTGCATCAAGCCTCACTGCTTGGTCCCCCCCAACCCCGGTGGGACTGACAGGCCCAGACACTGCAGCAGTGGTGGAGCTGGGAGGCTGGATCTGCCCCCTCTGGAGGCAGATCCAGCCTCGCTGCTCCTATAGACAGGCCGGACACTCCAACAGCAGTGCTAAGGGGACTGGGCACCACCATCTTGTGGCTATGGGGGCAGCCATTTTGTCGTGGAGTGATGGTTAATTTGCATATTATTCTATTATTAGATAGGATATGGTGTCAGGTGGGTACTAGACATTTTGGGGAAATCACTTTATACGTTAAATATCTAACCACTGTGCATACATCTGAAACTAATGGTATTGAATTTACACTGTAATTGAAAAATTAAAATTAAAAACAGAATAAAAACCACTCAATAGAAAATAAAATACTGCTCAGCTTGAGTTAATTGATCTTATCTTTTGGACAGGAAAAATAATAATAGTAATAGTCTAAGAGCTAATATTTATTGAGCACCTCCTAGGTGCAAGGTGCAAGACATATTTCATTTAACCTTTTCCAAAGATCTTTGAGGGGAAAATTATTATTATGACCATTTTATTGATGAAGAATCTGAGGCCACTGGTTCCAGAGCAGGTAAATATCAGAGTCAGGGTTTTAAATGCTATTCTCCATGGGCCTAAGCCAAAAGGCAGAGAATATGGTGATGACTGAGTGTAACAAATAACAACTTTGGTTACCAAACAGCTTTGAAAATTAGAATAATCTATAATGCAAATCCCTCCTGTTAAGAAATCAAATCTGTAATTACTGAACAAGAACATTTTGTACATGCAAACTGATTCTTCAAATGAAAAAATGGTTATCTTAAAATGTCCTAAGGCCATGAAAAGGGGATTCCACTTAACAAGATACAGATATCCATAAATAGCTGGATACAGAATTTCTATAAATCAAATACTAACTATATTTTCTAAAGGACTTCTCTAGGGTAAACATGCAGTATTTAATCAACTGGAAAATCATTTTGCAATCTGAATAGCCATTCAATAATTGCATTTACAGCAGACTTTTGCCATTCCCGAGGCATGCATTCAGAACCTTCTTGAATTCCCAGATTTACAAATACAAAAACGTTTAATGAGGCTCCCAGCTTTCTCTCAAATCACATTTCCATGTAAGGTTCCATGAGTTTCTTTTTCTTAGCCTTACACTATACACAACCTAACCATGCTTTCATATTTCACTATAGGCTTATCCATCACTTGATCAACATTTTTCACAGAAAAAAGATTTCTAATTAATGAATGAACATTATTGGGAATGCACAAATAAGTAGCACTAAAGTTACATGACCATTTCCCATACACATACCTTACAAAGCACACTTTTCCAATTCATATTTCAGTAAAACTTTGTGCCACCGGCCCTCAGTGAAAGGAGTCACAAGCCTACAAGTTAAATCCTAGGGACTAAACACATTTACTAAGTTTGCTTTAGCAGGGACATAGGCCATATCTACATAATACATTAAAATGCCATTGTTCTTATGAGCCCAAGAGTTACAGAAGTGGATTTAGCATTTTGGCAATGAGTCCAGAAAATATGATTATAGAAATATTAGCCACAAGAAATCACAAGAATTTGCCTACTCATTCAAAAAACCTATACTATACTTGGTATGGTTGGGGTTTGTGAAAATTAAAGGTGGATGATTTCATTGCCTTCAGTAATGGAACCAAGTCAGAGTTGGCACAATGGTCACAGAACCCCAGCAGCTAATTCTTAAAGCACTGTGCCTGGACCCCTCAAGCTCCACTAACCATGACAGATGGGAAAGTGTGAATGGCTGAGAGACAGCCTGGAGGAAAGGAGGGAGGGAAGGAGGGAGGGAGGGAGAAGGAGGGACAGTGGCGAGAGGGAGGAGAGAATGCAGAAAAGAAAGAAGATAGAATGAAAAAGGAATTTGGCTGCTGTGGGAGGGGGGGACAAAAAAGATATCATTTCAAAAAATTTACCTGATACATTTCAAAACATATTCTAAAATGCTACTGCCAACTTTTCAAATTTATTTATTTATACCCCTTCTTGTTCCAAAGAGATTTTGCAGCATTTTGCTGCCAGATTAATTTTTCTGAAGTTCAGCTCTGATCCTGTCAATCCCTTGCTTACCACCTCACTGACTATCAAATGAAGTCCAATTTCCTTAGCCTCCTATTGTAGGCCCTCCATTATCTGGCCCCATACTCCTCACCCAACCATCTCCTGCACTTCTTCCCTTTATACACCTCAGTTCCAGCCAAAGCACACTCTCCATTGCTCCTAATACATTCTGTATTTTCTTTCTTTCTTTTAATAAATCTTTATTGTTGATATTATTACAAATGTTCCTCATTTTTTCCCCTCCATTGCTCCCCTCCACCAGGTTCCCATCCCACACTCTGCCCTTTCCCCACCCCCCATTGTCCTCATCCATAGGTGCACAGTTTATGTTCAGTCTCTTTCCACAACCCCCACTCCCCTTTTCCCCAAGAATCATCAGTCCATTCCCCTTCCATACCTCTGATTCTATTATATTCAACAGTTAATATTGTTTATCAGGTTTTTTAATTCCCTTGGTTTTTAGATTCACTTGTTGATAGTTACATATTTGTTGTTCATAATTTTTATCTTTATTTTCTTCCTCTTCCTAAAGAACCCCCTTCAGTAATTCATATAATTCTGGTTTGGCGGTGATGAACTCCTTTAGCTTTTTTTTATTTGTGAAGCTCTTTATCAGAGTGATAGCTTTGTTAGGTAGAGTATTTTTGGCTGTAGGTTCTTGTTATTTATCACCTTGAATATTTCTTGCCATTCCCGTCTGGACTGCATGGTTTCTGTTGAGAAATCAGCTGACAATCGTATGGGTGCTCCTTTATAGGTAACTACCTGCTTTTCTCTTAATGCTTTTAATATTCTCTCTTTGTCTTTTGCTCTTGGCATTTTAATTATGATGTGTCTTGGTGAGGTCTTCTTTGGATTCCTTTTGTTTGGGTTCTGTGTGCTTCCTGGACTTTAAAGTCTATTTCTTTCAGCAGGTGGGGGAAGTTTTCTGTCACTATTTCTTTCAATATGTTTTTGGTATCTTGATGTCTGTCATCTTCTGGGATGCCCATAATTCTAATGTTGGTTCGCTTGAAGTTGTCCCAGAGGTTTCTTACACTATCTTCAACTTTCTGGATTCTCTTGTCTTCTTGCTTCTGTGGAGGAGTGTCCTCTGGCTCTTTGTGTTCCATCTTTGCACCTTTGCCTGTGCTATTCCCTCTACCTGGAATGCCTTTCCCAGCACCTGCATTTCTTTATACTACTCACCCTTCCTACCTCTGCTGAGTGGATGCCATGCATCCATAGTGGAGCTTACAACATTTATACACATGCTTTAGATATATCATCTCACTGGACCCTCACAAAGGGAGGAAGTGATTTCCTAATGTGGTCCAAGGAAGCTGGGGCTAGTTTCCCTGAGGTTGTGTTCTCTCCCCACTGTCTTTCCTGCTACCCTAAGGCTATCTCTCACACCGAATAAAAGGTGGCTGCATGAATCAATGCCAGATACTATAGCAATCTTTTTTTTTTTTTTTTTTTTTAAGGTGATAAAGTGCACCTTACAATTCGCTTGTCTAGTCTGGAGGCAGTTTCATCTGGCAGCTCTTATGCAGCCCTCACCAGACTCCATGGGCAGGACAATACTAATTCTGAAGGCTGAGGCCCAGAAGTCCAGGGAGCCAGCTGGGAGTGGATACCCCATATGCTTCTCCATGATCCCCTCCTGGAGATGCTATGAGAACATACACGAAAGGAGACTCATGACCACTGTAAACCTCAATGTGTCAATTTTCATGCTGTTGCATCATAAGAAAATTGACAAAAGAGTTTTTAAAGGTGAAACTTATCACCAAAGATGGAAAAGCAGGTTGGGAAAGCTATTTATACAACCTCTAAAGCTGGCTCAGACAAACATGGTGACTGGGTGCAGAACAAAGATACCAACTGACTGATGGGGTTTATGAAGCACAGGAAGCTGCCAATATCTACCTGTTCACTGGACAAGGACCAAAGTATTAAATGATGATCAGTTATGTAACCTTGAGTACAAACGAAATTTGGGTTGGAATGCAACTGATATCTTTCTTTTCTAATGGCATCAAGAGGTTGAATGAATAGACTGAAAGGTAAGAGGCCTCCCTGCCACTTTCTCCCTTTCCCAAGCGACAGGCAGGCCAGATGACCATAGCAGACACATCTCATCATAGTTCCTGCATGACTTCCCCCAAACCAAAAGCCCCACTGCCCTGTTTAAATCTATGTTTAATGGGCTATTCAATTTAAATCATGATTGGTCGCTGGAGCATGACTTTCTATGAGAGCTGCTTCCAGGGACTAATCCAAATTTCCAATTACTCTCCCTCAATGCAGCCCAATTAATTTTGGATCATGATAAAATTCTAAAGCAAAAATTAATTCATAATGAAATCTATGGGTACCATGCCAGTCTCTTGCCCTATTCTGCTGTTGATTTCTAGCCTCACTAAACTCATGACAAGGCTTGTCTGTTTAGAGTTTCTGAGACCTGCAATGCCTCCCTCTCTTCCCCAATAGCCTGCCATATTCCAGTCTCTCCCAATGGCTGGACATCCCTCCCCAGTCAGTAACTACCCTCCTTAAAGCAATACCATTCGCATACAAATTAAGAAGAAAGCATTAACAAATACAATGCAGAACTTTATTTTCCTAAATTGTTCTTGTTAACAAATACTAAATAGCATTTTTAAGTGGTAAATTCTGTTGACCAGCTCTAAAACTTAATCACTTACATTTACAAAATCTCCATTTGCTTTCAGCAGTCTTCAGTTCAAAATTAGAAATTCAGATGGAAAAAGCTAAAGGAGTTCGTCACCTCCAAACCAGTTTTTCCCTATTTCACTTCTGAATCATTTAAATATATTCAAACAGATGTTTGTCAACAAAGTTATATGTTGGTTTCCTCACAGAGAATGTTGGTGGGTATTATTAGTGCTGGTTGTGATGGTGATGGAAGTGTGTGTGGGTGTGTGTATGTGTCATTGGGCAACCCAAAAAGAGAAAATTATATACTACAGATGAAAAACTAAGCATTACTGACAGAAGGGTTAGCTGAACAAAAATCTGATACAATGCAGTAGTGATGACCACCTTGGCTTTGCTCAAGGAAGCTATAGAACTTGTTCCATCTTAGTCCCAACACAAAACTGATGGGGAGGTGTGCTTCCTTTAGTGGGCCACCCAAAGATCCCTGGATATCATCAGAGGGCGAGAATGGAGCAGTGACAACAACAGAACAGGAAAGAGAGGAAAAACAAAAATGTAGAAATTTCTCCTATGTGGACAGGGATGGTTATGAGTGAAAGCCTCTTACCTCAGAGTATATATATATATAAAATTAGAAATGTTAAAGAAAAATATATCCCAATGTAAACTGAGATACCAAGTATTAACTAGCTGCTAGTGAAGCCTAGGGAAGAGGTGTCATAATGATGTGTGAAGTTAGGATATAATGACAGCTAGGTTTAGAAGCAGAATGATTGGAGACAAATTACTGCTGCTACCTCAATTTTGTTTTGCTGCTGTAGAAACTGCATCAGATGCAGAAGGAAATACCATTTCAAAATGGAATAAACCTATTTAATACATAGGTATCAGACAATCCAATTTTTAGACTCTATCCTTGATTTAGTTCCTACGTCTCTAGATACATTGCAACCCTAAAAAGAATCCTTAATTTAAGGCAGGGATGGGGAACTTTTTTTATGTTAAGGGCCATTTGGGTATTTATAACATAACTAGAGGCCCGGTGAACAAAATTCGTGCATTTGGCGGGGCGAGGGGTAAAGGGAGACTACTGATGCACACTCTCTCCCTTTTTTCCATCCCTCAGCCCAGATTGTGAGAGGGTGCAGGCCAGGCATAGGGACCCCACTGGTGCATGATTGGGGCCAGGGAGGGTCGTGAGAGGTTGGCCAGCCAGGAAGGAGCGTGGGAGGGTTCCAGGGCATGTCTGGCCTATCTCACTCAGTCCCGATCAGCCGGACACCAGCAGCAAGCTAATCTACCAGTCAGAGCATCTGCTTCCTGGTGGTCAGTGCACATCATAGAGACTGGTTGACTGGTCTGGCAACTGATGGTCAGTGCATGTCATAGGAAGCAATTGAGCAGCTTTAGCATATCATTAGCATATTACACTTTGGTTGAATGGATGACCAGACGACTGGACACTTATCATATTAGGCTTTTATTATATAGGATTAGTGGTTACTAAATTATCAACTTAAAAATTAACATGTTATATTTGGTCAAACATTTAATTAACTCACTCCTATTATCTTGGCAGGGCCAGACCAAATGATTTCTTGGGCCAGATGTTCCTCACCCCTGATTTAAAGGATCACTGTTAGAATGACCATTTCAGTCATTCTAATGAGTTCTCTTACAAATGATAGTCAGATATTGTTTGGCTTTAACTTACATTTTAATGGAACAAATTTTAATCATAATGTACAATGGCATGTGCTCCTCATATTTATTTGCATAATCTCCCTGATTACTGTATTTTAAAATCAGAAGTTTTACACAAACATTTGTAGCAAGCCTAATGCAATCTTGGATAACTTTGTGAATTATTTAAGAGTCTAATTTCTGTTCAATAAGAATATGGGCTCATCCCATATTTCAAGCAACTAAAAGAGTTAATAGGCACCTCTGTCATCAGCAGGATAAACAAAATAGCATGCTCCAATGCATTGGGAACCCATTGAAGGAAATGGAAATATTCAGCAGGCCAGTGAAACCAGAATCTATTGAAAAGATGACTGCTTTCAACTATCTGAAGAGGAACCTGGACATTTCAGGTTCAGTTGGCTCCAAGGGGTAACCAGCCTCTAAAAAACCCATGTAGAGGAACCAGAAGTGGCATTATAAGAATGTGTGGGGTAGAGTTTAGGGAGGATGAGGAGGCAGGGAAAGCAGTCTGGAGGGGTAAAGGAAGACTGCTGATGCACACTCTCTCCCTTTTTTCCATCCACAGATACACAACACAGTTTTCTTTTAATCCTTTGCAAACAAGTACCATTGATCCACAGAATATTCTCAATGGGATGTCTAAGAAATAGAGACTAAAGTAAGGTGACCAGACGTCCCGCTTTTGGCAGGACATTCCTGATTTTTAACAATTTGTCCCGTGTCCAGCAGCATTTTTAAAAAATCCTAATTTTTGGAAAGAATGCACGACAAACTAAGGAACAGCAGGAGAACGGGAAGGGAATATACGGTTTTTGGCGGCCATGTGGCTATTTAGCCAGGATATGAGTTTTATATTATTTTTGTTAATTTTATAATGTTAAACTTTACTAATAACAAATAATTGTTGAGAACTGATTATTGAGAACTGCTTATCAAAGTTCGCATTGTTGATCAGTTGTTAGAATTTTGGAATACGCGCTGTCCTTACCAGGAACTAATGCTGCAACTGAACGCGTTTTTTCTATGGTAAATAAAGTGTGGACATCAGAAAAATCACAATTAAGTGTTGAGATTTTGAAAGCCATTTTATGTGTGAAATATAATTTAACAAATTCTTGTGAAAAATTTCATGACCTTTTAAACAAAGACAACAATCTACTAAAAAAAAATTCACTCAAATGAGAAATATGCCAAAGAATAAAATAATACTCTACATAATTTTTTTAATTTATTATATTTGTAAATTGTACTTATGTTGAAATTTAAAAAAATATATTACAATACTATTTTTGCGTTTTATGAAAATTTTTGTTGCTCCATATAGACCAAAATTTTAATTAAGAACCTTCCCCCCCCCGTCAATAGTGTCCTGCTTTACCAATGTTAAAATCTGGTCACTGAGAGGGCAGGGCGGGGCGAGGCTAACTCCTGACTCCATTTTGTACTGTGGAGCAGGGCAGAGCTATCCTCCATTTTATGTAACTGGACCCTAGCCCTCACCCAACCAATCAGGGTCAGCCAAAGCAGTGACATCAGCACCCCATAAAACCCCTTGACCTGTCGAAGTTCAGTCTCTCTTCCGCCATGCTGTTGGCGTGAGTGGGATAGAACCCATGCTAGCATGGAATTCAGGCTTTCTGCAATTGCATCGGACTCAGCTCTCTGGTGGTCCTAGGGGATCACGAAGTCTGGGCGTAACAGTCACCTTAGACTAAAGGCACAGTTGCTGTTTAATAGTTTTGGGGGAGGGACTATATAGTTGAGAAATAATTTCTTTGATATATATGTAAGGAGTGGGCTGAATTTACAATCTATAAATAAAAGCATAATATGCTAATTAGACCAGAAGTCCTTCTGGACAACTTTCCAGACAAAACCAGGGCTGCAAGGGAGGCCCAGGTCCTGGGTGCCAGCAGCCAGGGGAAAGAAGGCCTACTCTTGCATACATTTCCTGCATTAAGCCTCTAGTCCTACATAATAAAAACATAATATGCAAATTGACAGGTCAGTTGTAGAGGGCCCCTTGGGAATGCACATGGATGACCTTTAAATTAATGTCAGCTGAGTCCGAGGTGACTGGCATGGCGGAAACAGCCTACCAAAATGTTGGAGACTATTATCAGTACTGATTTCTTATCTTTATCCATGTGCTTGGAATGAGGAACAAATAGGACCTTGACTTACCCAGGTCTTGATATACTAAATCCCAGGAATGAGGGAATGAATAGGACCTGGGCACACCCAAACTTTTTTGACCTTAAACTCCCCTCTGGAAATCAATAAATGCGCTGTGTTGTCTGTGGTGGGTGTTGACTGTCCCTCCATCAGAGTGACAGCCTCCACCTGGCACCCAGCTTGATGAATTTATTTCTGCCTCTTGTCTCTTTCTTTCTTTTATTTCTTAATCCCCTGCTCCTCCACTCAGGAACCTGTCCTTCTCCCTTTCCGTGTGGGATGCAGAAAAAGGAGAAGCACCCCACACGTCAGTGGCAGGTGAGGCCAGTGAGCAGGCAGCACCATCCCCTGATCGGCCAGCTGGTCACCTCCTGCAGAGGGAGGCCAGATTCAGGACTCCTCCCCTGAGTGCACACATTTTCATGCACCGGGCCTCTAGTTTAAATATAAATTGCATATGTGTTACTTTCTAGCTCTAAACTCTCTGATTATAAAAACTTCTTTGTGTTGGCTAATACTAATTTCTGGATGTCTATGCAAGGTGCAATACAATGTCCCAACCATTCACACAGTAACAATAAGAGACAACTCTGCTCAGAGGGTGACAGAACTGTGCTGCAGGGACTAAGACAGAGTCCCCAGATTACCTGGAAAAGTCTTAATAGTCTTGATGTAAAATGCATCTATTTGTTTTGAAAGGAAACAACATCAGTCATAGTTACACAGAGGGAGAAATTCTTCTGTAGCCCCTATGGCAAAGGACTGTTCTCAGCTCATCAGGCTGTGATCCTGTAACTTCCCATTTAATCTGAGTTTTCTGCTTTATTCTGTGACCTCGGTCAGAACATTCAAGCCTTAGTCCCAGCATCTGTGGAACACTGCAGTACATTTGACCTTGCCCATCTTGACCATGCATAGTAGGAGGACTGAGGCAGTCTTTGTAGAAAGCTGAGCTTCTTGGAGGAGAGAAACTACAGAATTGGGTGTCATTATTTCATATTTTGCAATAGGTTTAAGCTCTATTCTTGGTTTCAAATATTTTTAATTATTCACATTTAGATTAATCTGCTTATTAGATGTTGAAATATATCCTGAGGGATTTTTTATAATGACATATAATGACCCTGGTTCAAGTGTCAAGAAAGAAATTGCTTTTACACTAATCATTTACACCTTCCAGAATACCCTAGAGCAGGGGTAATTTTTTCTAAAAAAAAAAAAAAAAAAAATCATTACTTTTCCAAATCCTAAATTCCCCAGTGAAAAGACAGAGATAGAAATACAATAACATTGGCTCCATTCTCCATTCTGATTACTCTTCAGAGAGAAAGAGAAACACAAATTACATGAAAATACTGTACTTCACATACATAATCCCAGCAGGGAGCAGGAGAGCTAGACTAGACACCAGGATTATGGAAATCAGGGGGATGCAACAGAATCATTAACAATTCCCTTAACTTCTCCCTGAGGTCACCTCCTGACACCACAGAACCTCAGCTTCTTTCCAAGCCCCTGGGTCAATGCACACAGACCAACCTAAATTATACCAACGTAATGCTTGGGAGCAAAGGGGACCCACACAGTCACATGCCTTATATCTACAAGGAGGCCCAACTGTAGATATCTTCAGAAATGTAAACACAGGAGAATCCAAAATGGCTGCCCAGGTAAACACCTAGCCGCAGCTGCACACAACCATTTCAATAAAATACAACTAAAATATAAAATGGACATTACCCAGAACTACAGGAAAGTCGACTGACTGGAAATTCTACAACAAGAAGCAAGGAGAAAACCAGATGGAAGCGCGGAGGAGCTGTAAAAGCCTAAGGTACAGAGACACGCGGCGCACAGAGAGGACGGAGCCGGAGAGGAGGGCGGCTGAGTGCCTGGCTGGCGTTCCCTAGCGGGAAGGAGATAAAAGCTCCGACTGTGTTGGGCCCCAGTTCCGACTGCTCTGAACCCCAGTTCTAGGCCAGACCCCGGGGACCCAGGCTCATCCAAAGGAGCTGGGCTGTAAGGCGGAACCCCGGGGGAGCGGTGAAAGGAGGTCCTGGCGGTGCGCACATTGCACACAGAGACGGGACGGTTGGCTGTGCTGTGGGATTGCCCTGGCTGGAAGGAGACAGGGGCTCCAGACTACTCTGAACGCCACCTCCAACTCCAATTCCAACTGAACTGAACCCCAATACTGGGCTCATTGGGGGAGAGCCTAGACTGTTTGGTAGCAGGCAAAAATCGAGGGCATCTTTCTCTCAGAGGCCCTTGCAATGAGTACTGAAGGACCCTGAGACCCAGGAGTCGCATAGGGCGGGGCTGACGGAAGCCAAAGCTGTAGTCTCCACCCTGAAACCCCGCCCCATCTGTAGCTGCAAAATGCGACAACGAAATAGATCACAAACGAAAGAAATGGAGGACAAAAAGCGACTGGATATACAGTTCAAATCTACGCTTATAAAGTTTTTCAATAATTTCCTAGAAAAGATCGATAAGACCTATGAAGATATGAAAAGAGATAAACTAGAATTAATAAGGAATGAACAAGAAATGATAAGGGATCAACAAGAAATGATAAGGGATCAACAAGAAATAAAGAATACATTGTCTGAAATAAAAAATATTATACAGAGTCCTAAAAACAGAATGGAAGATTGCAAGAATCAAGTCAAAGATTTGGAACATAAAGAGCCAAAAGACACTCCTCCACAGAAGCTAGAAGGCAAGAGAATCCAGAAAATTGAAGATAATGTAAGAAACCTCTGGGACAACTTCAAGCGAACCAACATCAGAATTATGGGGGTCCCAGAAGATGAGAGAGAGCAAGATTGCGAAAACATACTGAAAGAAATAGTGACAGAAAACTTCCCCTATCTGGTGAAAGAATTAGACTTACAAGTCCAGGAAGTGCACAGAACTCCAAACAAAAGGAATCCAAAGAGGACCACACCAAGACAAATCATAATTAAAATTCCAAGAGCAAAGGACAAAGAGAGAATATTAAAAGCAGCAAGAGCAAAGAAGGTAGTTACCTATAAAGGAGCACCTATACGATTGTTAGCTGATTTCACAACAAAAACCATACAGGCCAGACGGGAATGGCAAGAAATATTCAAGGTGATGAATAGTAAGAACCTACAGCCAAAGATAATCTATCCAGCAAAGCTATCACTCAGAATCGAAGGTCAGATAAAGAGCTTCACTAATAAAAAAAAGCTAAAGGAGTTCATCATCACCAAACCAGAATTATATGAATTGCTGAAGGGGGTTCTTTCAGAAGAGAAAGTAAATAAAGATAAAAATTATGAACAACAAATATGTAACTATCAACAAGTGAATCTAAAAACCAAGGAAATTAAAAAAAAAAAAACCTGATGAACAATATTAACTGTTGAATATAATAGAATCAGAGGTATGGAAGGAGAGTGAACTGACGATTCTTGGGGAAAAGGGGAGATGGGGATGTGGGAAGAGACTGAACATAAACTGTGCACCTATGGATGAGGACAATGGGTGGTGGGGAAAGGGCAGAGGATGGGGTGGGAACCTGGTGGATGAGAGCAATTAAGGGGGGGTGGAGGGAGAAACATTTGTAATAATATGAACAATAAAAATTTATTTAAAAAAAAAAGAATCCTTAAAAAAAATAATTTGTGGTTATCTTTATGGTGAAATATAAACACGTGTCTTTGGCACTGGTGGGTGGCTATTTTGATTTGGCATGAATATTTAATTAAATGTGATTTATGTGAATTGCATTATTGTACCATATTTCTCATTCTGTAGTTTTTAAAATCTGGCTGAGACTTTCAATGCAGTAGGTGACTATTCAACATTGGGCTGCCATTCAAAAAAAAAAGCATACCAGAATAATAACTGGTAAAACAGTAATGAATACAATTAAGGACCAACTATTTTACATGAAAGTTCTAGACCAGTGGTCGGCAAACTCATTAATCAACAGAGCCAAATATCAACAGTACAATGATTAAAATTTCTTTTGAGAGCCGAAAACCAACTTCTGGGCATGGGCCACAAAGTTTCAATCGCACTGTACGTGCGCGCCCACACCTGGTATTTTGTGGAAGAGCCACACTCAAAGGGCCAAAGAGCCACATGTGGCTCAAGAGCCACGGTTTGCCGACTACTGTTCTACACAATTAGAAAGTATATGACATCCATTTCTGAAAGCAAACAACTTAATCCAAAATACCAAATGTGAAGTCTCTGCTCAGCGACCTCAGAGGGGTGACCTGATGTCTCTGGACCTTTGCTCCTTTCTATAACTGAGAGGTTTGTAGGTATGGCCAAGATTTCCCAGGTTCATGACAGTGTAATTACAATGGCTTTTTTGTTTTGTTTTAAAGATGTGGAATCTATTTGCTCAACCTTTTTTAAAAAATCATATGGTGGTCATACTCTGCTTTTGCAAATTGTGTTTGCATGTCATTAGTTATATCAAATAGCTTTTGTGGCACAAGGTAGTGGGGCTCCCCTCCCAAAAATACATATTTCAGCAAGGCCTCTGGAATTATGTAAGGCTGTCCTTCATGGAATGTTTTGACTTAAGCAATGAAATAAACAGCCTCTTATTCTGAAAAAAAAAAAAAGAAAAAAAAGAAAGAAATGTAAACACAACTAGAAGAATGAGTGATACTAATGTGTTATATTTCAATTCCAATAATCCCTCAAAGGTGTTAAGAAGCTTTGTGACTCTCCTGATGAAATGACAGCTAACCAGCCAGGAGGGATACCTGACTTGTCATTTACCAGTTTCTGTCTGTTGGGCCATCCAAGATCCACTCTCACTTTTTTGGTTCAGCATCTGGATTTCCTTCCTGAAAATTAATTCTCCCCCTCTGTAAGTATCTTGGTGGAAATGTCAATCAGGAACCCCAACCTGCCTCCCTCAGCCAAGGGGCAGGCATGTAATGCAGGCCAAACCAATCGAGTTATTACAGTATTTCCAGGGCTTTGAATCTTGGTTGGAGAACCCCATTGGAAATTATCCCCTACAGCAGTAGCATGCAAGTCAGACCATCAGTTCTGTCCACCTGGACCCCCAAAGCTTCCTCAGTTGTTATCCTTCACCACACCTGGTTCTGCATACTTCCAGGTGATTCTCTGAGCTACTGGATATGCTCACAATAAAATCCTTTTATGTTTGACTTAGTTTGGTTTCTACTGATTGCAAACAAACAAACAAAAGGAATGCTAGCTATTACAAATGTCTAGCTTGCTTCCTCAGATTCTGAACCTCTCTGACAACTTCTAGGCCCAACAAAGCCCTATGATTCTTAATTATTCTAAAAAATGACATTATGAATATGAATCTATTTTCCCTAAAATTCTCTTGTTCCTCTATGGTTATTAATAAAGAGTATCTATAGTAATAAAAGGATAATATATTAATTAAACCGGATAGACTGGACATCTTTCCTGATGTCCTTTCAGACAAAGCCACAGTGGTGGGGGCTGAGGCAGAAGCAGTTAGGGGTGATCAGGCAGGCAGGCAGAAGTGGTTAGGGGCGATCAGGCAGGCAGGTAGAAGGGTTAGGGAGATAAGGCAGGCAGGCAGGTGAGCAGTTAGGAGCCAGCAGTCCCAGATTGCGAAAGGGATGTCTGACTGCCGGTTATTGGGCCTAACTCGGCAGTCAGACATCCCCTGAGGGGTCCTGGATTTGAGAGGATGCAGGCCGGGCTGAGGGATCCCCCCTACTGTGCACAAATGTCATGAACTGTGCCTATGCTCTCTCTATATATATGAAAGGCTAATATGCAAAGTGTCCCCTCAGGAGTTTGGGAGATTGGGAGTTTGATGGCTTGCAATGACATGTGATGACCAGCAGGGAGCCGTGTAAAATGTAGGAAGGCCCCAGCCAGCAGCCAGCAGCCTGGGATGGAAGGCCCTGACTGGCAACCGGAAGGCCCAGATCCACTGGCCAGGCCTAGGATCCTACCCTTGCACTAATTTCTTGCACTGGGCCCCTTGTTTAAAATAAAGTAGGGGAGGAAAAGGTATGTGGGAAGGGCAAACCTTAGTTTGGTATCTCTGAACTTACTTTATCTTAAAAGATAAGATAGAAAATAGGTATTTTTCTTCCTCTGGGAGAAAGTATATTATTGGTTCCACATGGTAAATTTACATTGGTTCTAAATGTCATTTTTAGGAACTAGAGAGGCAGAGGGGAAAAAAGAGATTATTGGCATTTTTAAAGTATAATTTATATATAATAAAATGCATACATCTCAAGTGTACAGATTGACAGACTTTGACAACTGTATAACAACCACATAAGTCACATACAGAATACTACCATCACTCCAGAAAATTCCATCATGCCCCTTTCTAATTAATCTTTCCCCATTCCTAAAGACAAGCATTGTTCTGATTTCTATTGGCATAGCTTAATTTTCCCTGTTTTAGAACATCATATAAATGGAATCAGACAGTATGTACTCTTATATCTGGCTTATTTTGCTCAATATAATCCTTCTGAGATATATCCAGGTTGTTTATCAGTAGAGTGCTCTTTTTTATTGTTGAGTAATATTCCACTGTATAAATGTACCAGTTTGATTATTCAGTCTCCTCTTGATAGATATTTGGGTAGTTTCCAGATTGGAGCTATTATTTTAAAAAATAAAAAGCTGTTGTGACTAATCTTAAATCCTCTTTATGGACACATGATTGCTTTCATTTCTTTTGAATGTTTTTTAATGGTGAAGAGTTTTTCTAAAGTAGCTTGCAGAGAAGCAATAATATACTTGCTCCTGGAGGGTCAAAACTGACTATTTTCCATCTTTTCTTCTAGGATATAGTTGGCTCAAATAACCCTGTATTTCTCTCTATAAACTTCATTCTCTCAATCTATAGACATTCTCATTTCGCTACCATTCTAAGCAAATATTTCTCTTTCCCCTTAACCTAGCAAAAACTCCAAATAAGTCTTCTTCATGGCAGTTTTTAAAAAGAAAGCTAGCTATACTCACCGATTATACTCATCAGTAATGTTCCCATCAGCCCATTCTAGTCTTATTTTCTCAGTTCTCATTCTCCCTTTGACCTCTGCTCAGCTGTATTTACTGTGGCCCCTCCCTCCCTCTACTGATAATGGCTTAAATTTAATTACTCAGGTAATTTTTACAATGAAAACTGGTACACAAAGACTCGTCTTAAATGCTCATACTACACAAATCCTGGCTACCATACACATTGCGTGAGAGTAGAGATTCAGTAGCCAAACTCTGGGATTTGAATTTGGCTCTTTCACTGACCACCTGGGTGACCTTAGGAAAGTTATTTAACTATTTTCTATTTCCTCTGTAAAATTAGGCTGATAATAGAGCCCACCTCACAGGGCTGTTGTGAAGATTAAATGAGTTAGCATTTGCAGTTGTGTCTGGTTTTTAACAAGCACTCAACAAATACAATTTCTGTGATCTCACTTTGACCTCATTGTGGTGTATATAAGAGAACTTTGTAAACCACAATACTTTATTAACACAGAAAATGCTATAAGGCAGTACGATGCCTTGATGCCCTCTCTTCTCCAGATTACTTAATGGTTGAGCCTCTTTCCGCTGCTTCTTTAATGTGGACATACTCCAAAGCTCCTTCCTTGATCCTCTGTCCGCATGATTCTTTAAGGACTTATCCTTCATGGTGGCTTTAATTATGACATCAAGGTCAAGGACTTCAAGTATAGGTCTACAACTCTAAAGTATATCTCTTAAACTTCAGTTTCCATCTCCAATTTCCTGCTAAGCATCTTGTTACCATTCATTCAAATTCAACACATTTAACACCAAAATCACCGTTTTGTTTTCACAAAGAGGTTGCTTCAGGATTTTGCTCCTCATTGATGTACTCATATGCTAAGTAAATGTAGCCTAGTCTTGCCAAATATTCTTAGGGAAGTATAAGAGACCTTAAGAAAGAATTGTGAGGGTATTTTTGAAATACTAATACTTCTCTTGTTTCCCTAAGGCTGCCCAGTACACTCTGAATGATCCATGCAGGAGGGGTGTATTGGGAGAGGACTGAAAGGTCCCTGGTTCGATTCCGGTCAAGGGCATGTACCTTGGTTGCAGGCACATCCTCAGTGGGGGGTGTGCAACAGGCAGCTGATTGATGTTTTTCTCTCATCAATGTTTCTCTCTCTTCCTCTCTCTCTCTGTGAAAAATCAATAAAATATATATTAAAAAAAAAAAAAAGAGTACATACCTGAGTTGCAGGTTCAATCCCTGGCCCCAGTTAGGCACTTGCAGGAGGCAACTAAATGATGTCTCTTTCACTTTGTTTTTCATTGATCTCTCTCTCTCCCCTGCCGAACACTGTCTCCCTTCTACTCTTTCTAAAAACAAATGGGGAAAATATCCTCAGGAGAGGGTTAACAACAACAAAAATACATGAATCTCCTTATCCCAGGCTTCCTCCATCGTGCACCACACTTTTGATGATAATTTCCATGTTTGTTTGTTTTTTTGGCATCCTTGTCCCATACCCAGCATGATGTCCATGCCAGGGCAGACTGCTGGTCTAGTAGAGAAATCTGAAGCTCATCTGGACACCTTGACCACATTCCATCTCTGCAACTCAGAGCTTTAATCAAGAGAAGAACTTGATCTAAGTGGCTCAGAGCCCTGTGGCTCATAGAGACTGGCACCTTCAATATTCCCTGCAGCAAAATCTACTATTTTTGCAAGCAGCCTAATAAAAGTCACCTGGACTTAAAGAGAAGGCATGCAGGAAGTTCTATCAAAGCGTCCTGTCTGTGTTAGTCATTAGGGTTGCTCATGGATATTCCATTTCTCCTCCTTCGAGAATATGTGGGATGGTACCTCCCTGTTACACTTGAAGTTAAGTGTGACATGCACCTTGCTTTGGTCAATGAAATGAGAGCAGAAGCTTTAAGAACTCATGCCTGATGCACTTGCCCTTTCCCTGCCTCAGTGGAAGCATAAGTTATGATGTTGCTTCTACCAGCCTGAATACCACATACTTCATTACATATGAAGCATACCAAGAGACAAACTTTTGTTTGTGGAATCAATAGGATTTGGTATTTATTTGTTTGTTTGTTTGTTTGTTTTTTGTTATTGCAGCATATGCTTGTTACTCCTGACAGATACAATGGCCCTATTCATGCGACCAGCTGGCAACTTCCAATTTCTGACCTAGTCTCACCTCCGACTTTTAGATTTCCACTCTGTTCAGTTTAGTCTCATAGCTCGTTGGTGCACTTAAGCTACTCAAACCATGTTTTATGGGTTAAGACTTACTGCTGTACAGCCCACAGTAACTCAGCAAACTCTGGACTCTAGTGCTGCCCAAACCCAATACTCTAGGCATGGAAACAGGCACAATTTTACCCAACTGCAGCACCTAATAGTCTTCCTACTAAAGTGTCCCATTCTAGCTAAACTGAGCATATAAATTTATTGTTCAAAGTGGTTTTGAGAGTGAAAAGGGAGTGGGATGAAAGGCTTACTCATCACTGTTCTAGGCAAACAGGGATGCTTCAGCCCCTGAATTCTACTCTGTCATCTTCACAATAGAGGTCTGGGGCTGTGAGAAAAATTCCTAGAAGCCTTCTCTGGGGATAGATGATCATTCACAGGAAATGTGATTAAAGGCCTAAGAAAAAGCATGTGGTAAAATTAATGTGTTTATCAGAGAGTGAACTCTGCTTTTACTATTCCATGTGCCCTTGGACCAAATGGGTGTAGCTGTTTTCCCTACATGCAAATAGCAATAGATATCCAAACAAAACCAAGAGCCCATGCAAAAATCCAGCCATAAAGTATGAACACCCTGCAGAAACATTAACAGCATCTTCCTCCCACGGGTCATTTCAGAGGAAGAAGGACAAAATCAAGAAAACAGTCTTAGCCAAGACCGGTTTGGCTCAGTGGATAGAGCGTCGGCTTGGGGACTGAAGGGTCCCAGGTTCGATTCCGGTCAAGGGCATGTACCTTGGTTGCGGGCATATCCCCACTGGGGGGTGTGCAGGAGGCAGCTGATTGATGACTCTCTCTCATCGATGTTTCTAACTCTCTATCTCTCTCTGTACAAAATCAATAAAATATATTTTTTTAAAAAAAGAAAAGAAAACAGTCTTAGCAGCAAAAGTAACTATTTAAACAAAGCCACAGTTGATGCAACTTCAGTGGCCATGGGCCCCTCCTCTACTAGGCATGTGAAACATTAAAACTCAGTGAATATTTTTTTAAAATGCTGAATTATCTAGGAAAAGTAACACATTGTAGAAGACAGTTAATTTCTCTAATCTGCTGCTATTCTGCATTTTTCTTTATGTTATGAATCATAAGGATTCTAATTGGCTCCTTCAAAATTTCAGTGATCAAGAAATATATAATGATTTTCATAGAAGATTCTGTTTTTCAGTCTGTCCCAAAACCCACTTCCCCAGGGCTCCGTTTTAGGTGATATGGGTCACCAACCACAGGGTTGTCACATTACCTGAGCTAGTCCAAGTACTCCCATGTCTGAACTCAAGTCCAGAGATGGGAATGTGAGCCAAACAAGATCATAGTGTGTTTTTTCTGGATTGAAACCATCTCTGGGCATCTTAGATTTCTAAGCTACTATACCATATTACCACAAACGGGATGGTTTATAACAATAGGAATTTATTCTTTCGGAGTTCTATAGGTTAGAACTCCGAAAGCAAGGTGGTGGCAGGGCCATGTGGGGAAGAATCTTTCCATGACTCTTCCTGGTTTCTGATGGTGCCAGCAGTTCCTGGCTTGTAGCCATATCACTCTAACCTCTGCTTGGGTCATCGCATGGCCACATCTCCCCTCTATCTCTGTACCTGGGACTTCACAGGTGTTCTCCTTTCTGTGTATGTCTCTAGTCTCTTGTCTTTTTACAAGGGTTCCTATCATACTGGATTAAAGGCCTACACTACTTCATTATGTCCTCCTTTATAGTTACAGCTTAATTACATCTACAGACCCTATTCCCAAAAGAGATCATAGTCACAGGTACCAGGAACAGGACTTCCATATACTTTAGGGGGGACACAAATGAACTCATAACACTAAATGAATAAGAGTTTCTCCCAGTGATTGCCATGTCAGCCTGCCCACACACCAGAGAAGTAAACAGAACCACGAGATAGAGAAAGACCGGAAAGGAAAGGTCCTATGCTATTCAATCAGTCCACTCTTGGATTTCCCAACAGCATGACCAACAAAATACCTTTCTTATTTAAATCCATTTGGAATGGATTTCTGACACAATCAAGAGTTCTAATTAATATATCTACCAATGAATAATACTATATGACTGGCATGAGCAACTACTGTTGAAATTAAGTGATGGGTATATAGGAGCTTATTATTATGGTAATATACACTGAGTGGCCCTATTATTATGATTTCTGAATGCATAATAATCTGGCCACTCAGTGTTTGTGTGTGTGTGTGTGTGTGTGTGTGTGTGTGTGTGTATAGATAGATAGATAGATATTAGAGGCGGCCCAGTGCATGAATTTGTGCATGGCTGGTCAGGCCAGCCTGGCCAGGTGGAGGGGACATGGGTGTTTGGCCAGCCTGCCTGCTGGGTGAACTCTTGGTCAAGGGGACAATTTGCATATTAGCCTTTTATTATATGGTATATACACTGAATGGCCAGATTACTATGCGTTCATAGATCATAATAATCTGGCCACTCAGAGTGTGTGTGTGTGTGTGTGTGTGTGTGTGTGTGTGTGTATGTGTATCCTATCTAATAAACAGTAATATGCATATTGACTTTCACTCCAACGCACAAGATGGCTGCCCCCATTGATCAAAGATGGCTGTACCCATGTGGACACAAGATGGCCACGACAAGATGTCTGGCAGGGGAGGGCAGTTAGGGGTGATCAGACCAGCAGAGGAAGGCAGTTGAAAGCAACCAGGCCTGCAGGGGAGAACAGTTGGAGGAGGACCAAGCCTTCAGGAGAGGACAGTTTAGGGGAAGCAGGCCTGCAGGGGAGGGCAGTTGGGGTGGGTCAGACCTGCAGGGAAGAGCAGTTGTGGGGAACAGGCCTGCAGGAGAGAGCATATAGGGTGACCAGGCCTGCAGTGGAAGGCAGTTAGGGTAGACTGGGTGAGCAGGGGAGGGCAATTAGGGGAAACCAGACCAGCAAGGGAGGGCAGTTGGGGGTTACCAGGCCTGCAGGGGAGAGAAGTTGGGGATTACCAGGCCTGCAGGAGAGGGCAGTTAGGACCAACCAGGCCAGCAAGGGAGGGCAGTTTGGGGTGACCGGGCCTGCAGGGGAGAGAAGTTTGGGGGGGATGAGGTTGGCAGGGGAGCAGTTAGGCGTCAATCAGACTGGCAGGGGAGTGGTTAGGGGGTGATCAGGCTGGCAGGCTAAAGCAGTTAGGGGAAGTCAGGCAGGCAGGCGAGTGATTGGGAACAGGCAGTCCTGGATTGTGAGAGGGATGTCTGATTGCTGTTTAGGCCCGATCCCATCAGGACCAGACCTAAACGGGCAGTCAGACATCCCTTTACGGGTCCCAGATTGGAGAGGGTACAGGCTTCAGGCAGGCAGGGCTGAGGCCCCCTTCTCTCCCCCGTGCACGAATTTCATATATATATAACTTTCTAAAATGAAAAAGTTAAATGTTAAATCTAGGGTTAAAAACAAATTTCCCCAAGACTTATGCTTAAAATCCAGTACAACTTTGGAGCCTGCTTTCTTTGTGATGGAAAGAAACAGCTCAAAATTTAACACTTCTCAATCCAAAACCCATGCTAACATCTGGATTTCAACAAAGATAAATGGTTCCGGGACCCAGAGAAGCACTGAAAAGCTCTAACAAAATTGGATCTTCTGTCAGTTTGAAACAGCAGGAAACTTGGTCTATGGACAATGCCTGCCTATCACATTTCATCTCTGGAAATAGTATGTGAGGCTCCTCTCCCCCAACCAGGAAAGTCAAGCAAATGTTAACGCTGCATTCCTGCAGTTTTCTTAAGCCATCACACCAGCCCTGGCAGCAGAAATCAAGGAAAAGGGGAACTCTATTCTGCTAACTCCTCACAACCTTAGTTTGAACCTCTTGCTGAACCCATACCCCTCAAGCCCTGTCCTGACACACTCACCCTGCCTCCTCAGATTCTGCTTTTTCTATTAATGTCTCACCCATCTGACTGATGGTCCAGAGATCACCTGAGCTGGTCTACCTTTGGTGAAGACCTCTGCAAGCTCCGCTCTGCCCAGTGGTCATATTCCCTCCTCTATTGCCACTCTGGTCAGGATGACCAGTTCCTCCAGCATCAACCTGAAGGCAACAGGATTAAAAAAAAAAAGACAAAAATAATTCCTACAGACAGGGTTGGGTTTATACTTACCTTCTGCAAATGGTTCCCATTCATAAAAGCGGCCCATGAATGGCTTATTGTTGTAGGATGCACACTGTACCTCCCGAATACTCCTACTGCTTTCTGGACACACCTAATAAAGCAAATAGTAAATATGCAATTAGTGTCCACATATATCTTTCTGTAGCCCCGGTCAAATCCCAGGAGACTGCTCCAACTTTAAATACCAGTACTCCTCTAGCAAAACCAGGACTTCTGAAAATGTGCTGATTTTACCTACATCAAAAATTTTAAATACAAATTCTAAGGCTTCACTCCTAGTTCACTAAATCAGAATCTTTTTAAAGACACTAAATTTTTAGCAACTCCCCAGTTAAGTTTTAGAATCTGAAAACCACTAACCTAAACCTTCTGCTCCTGACAAGTTGGTCTGCTCACTTCCCTCTAAGAGGTCATCCATTTCTCTTTTTGGTCATGCCATTCATGTGTACAGCATAATATTCTCAGAAAACATGTATAGAGAGAGCCCTTACCCTGTGCAGGCACTGCTTTAAACATGTTGACTCATTTAATCCTCACCACAATCAATGAGGCAGATAGAGTTTGCAGACTTCTCATAGGTGAGCAAACTGAACATGGAGGAGCCACACAGCCAGCGAGGACAAAGGCTGGATTTAACTCCAAGCAGTTTGGTCCCCACCAGGCTGCATCTCAGTGTCCTCCCCACCTTGTTTACATTCTGGTCTAAATTTTCTCCACCACCTAATGAAGGACCTCGCAGCCTTTAGCATACAAAAGCATCACCCCAGAGATCTTCTGGAAATGCAAATTCCTACATCCCTCTCCCAAGGCTTATTCTTCAGTAAGTCCGGGATGAGATCCAGAAATATGTATTTATCTAATTATCCAGGTGATTCTGATACTCTCAATTAGTCAAAAAAAAAAAAATCAGCTCCCTATGGCTTATTTCTTATTTGTAAATACTTCAAAAGAGCAAAGAGTGACATAAAATACATAAATGTGAAGAAAGATATTGATAGTAAGATCAGGATCTCTCATCCAAATCATGGATAAAGTATGATTAAGTGCCATAGATATAGATATAGATATAGATATAGATATAGATATATAGATATATAGATTTAGATTTCTAAGAGGAAGGGAGAGGGAGAGAGAGCTAGAAACATCAATGATGAGAATCATTGATCAGCTGCCTCCTGCACGCCCCCTACTAAGGACCAAACCCACAACCTGGACATGTGCCCTTGACTAGAATCAAATCCAGGGCCCTCAGTCTCCTAGCTGACGCTCTATCCACAGAGGCAAGCCAGCCAGGGCTGATCAAGCACTGTTAAACCTAGCTACACTCTGTTTAAGTGTGGAGTGTGTGTGTGAGTGTGAGTTTTAATAATTAGGAAGGAGAAGAAAGGAATCTGGCCCTTTAAATATTAAAACCCTGTATATAAGAAGTCTTTGGGATAAACTGTATATATCAGAAACACCATGTTTCCTGGAAGATGAGAGAACAGGAAAAGGAATGAAACCAGGTAGGAGGAGAGCATCTCCTGCTCAACAAAGGGCAGTCGGGGAGGCTGCTGGTACAACCCTGCAGCAGCCTGAGCCAAACCGCATGGAGCAAAAAGCCATGCAAAGTAGAACATGATGGAGACTGGCGGGAAAAATGAGCTCTGACATCAGTGAGTAACTGACAGGCCAGAAGGGCTCTGGAAGCCATGCTACTGGAGGCCCAAAAGTCGAATGCCAGGTGTCCAGGAAAGATTTGGTGTTGATACCTTTTACAACCTTTTGGCCAGAATCAGAATTCAACTAGGATGTGATCAAGTTGGGCAGCCTGAGAGAAGTCATCATCTTTGCAACCATAAGCAATCACAGGGCTTTTGCTAAAAATACAGATTCTCTGGCCTCACACCTGAGAGGGTGGGGGAAAAGGCCTAGGAATAGATGCTGGACTTGCTCTCATTTCACATTAGTTATGGGTTAAGTGAGTCCTTTCCTGATACCAGACTGCACAGTCACACCCAAACCTCAATCTCCCTCCAAATTCTGTAATATGCAATCATAAAGTGGTAGAGCTGTGAGAATCAATTCCAACCCCTTTGAGGAAACTGAGGTCTGGAGAAGTGACATACTTTGCCAAAAGCTGCACAGTGATCAGAGACAGAGTCCAGAGCACTGTCACCCACTCTGACTATAAAAAAAAGAGATCAACTGCTGGGTGGCAGATTTTCTAAGGAAACCAGACCAGAGCAAGTAGGCTAAATGTCCTTTTCTCAAATAACCACGCCTATGTAAAGCAACCTACTCTGCCATGAGGCCTCAGCAAGAAACTACCCTTAATTAACCTGCTGGCAGTTACCAGAATTGGAAGCTGCAGACCACAAAAACTTGGCCAGTCTGCTTAATCCCTTTCTCTGAACCCATGAACCATCAGAATCATTGTGAATTGTTCAGAATTTGATGATATAAATGTCTATTTTACCTACAACACATTAAGTGAAAAAAGTGCTAAAATGATTATGTGGTGTGTGTGTGTGTGTGTGTGTGTGTGTGTGTGTGTGTGTGTAAAGAGAGAGAGAAGTTTAAAGTATTATCTCCAGAAGGTGGGTTATAGACATTTTCTCTCCACAATTAACTTTTGGTTTATTTATACTAACTTTTCTGCAGTAAATATGTAATAATTATATAATAAAATGTATATCAGAGTTGTGCTCTCCCAAACACATCTGGCCTTTAGCCACTTCACATGTGCTTCTAGTTTATAACCTCATGGTGTGTTTCACTGTCTCACTACTGCCTGGTGCTGATTACATTCATATGCATCTGCCAAGCCAACCAGTTATAGATGGGTCATTCAGGATTCCCTTTCTCTGGTTATCAACCAGTGCTTTATATTTGAGCACAATCTGAGGCAGGAGGACTTAGGTGGCATTCATTTCACAGTAGGGGGTCATCTATAATTGTCAGGAAGCAGCCAAGCCCAAAGGTTGACTATCCAACTAGCAGTTAGCATGGGGAGGTACAGTAGGAAGTAACAAGGTACCCTGGTGATCCTGAGCAGGGACCCACATGATGACAAGCAAGCTGCCAGTCAGAAGTAGGGCACTACTTCCTGGAAAGGAGAGGGACCTGGTAAGAGAAATGCAAGGCTCACAGGGCCCAGATGTGGAAGTGAGTTACTGAGACAGAATTATGGTGCAGATGAAAAAGCAGAAGCCTGTCTGGTGGTGGTGATGATGATATTAAGAACAGGTAACTTTTATTGAGTACTTACTAAATGACAGACACTCCACCATGTGATTTATGTACATTAGTTCAATTAATCCTCATGACACTTACTCTACTCATTTTACAGATAAGGAAACAAAGACAACAAAAAGTTAAATGAACTGCCCAAGATCATGTATAGGGCTAATAAATGGTGGAGTCAGTATCTGAACCCAGGTACTTTGTGTCTAGAACACATGCTAGTAACCACTATGCCATGATCGCCCTTGAGACTGTGTGGACAGCAAAGTTAATAAACAAAGAATTTTCAGACAAGAGGGCCTTGAATGCTGTCAGGAGATATCCTAGAGGCCAAGGTCAGATTCAGCCTCTGAGGTACGGTGAAGTGGTCCCAGTATTAGGAGCTGGAAGCTCTGGGCTGAGGATGAAAACTAAGCTAGGCTGGAGAAAATATTTCAAGTTTCTTTTGTAGTTTAGCTTTTGCTTGTTATACTATTATCATTACATGATCTCTCAGTTTACAGGCTCTCTAAAATTAACATTTCATTTCACATTACTTATGGGTTAAGTGGGTCCTTTCCTGATACCATAGACTGAGTCACCCTCACCTTATCAGTAACTGTTTGTTTTACATTGTGAGCTAGCTTTGGCAGATTTTCTGCAGACAGCAGATCCTTTCCATGGTCACAGATTCTTGGAATTTTCAGGCCAGAAAACTGGAACAGGGAAAAAGTCATGTTGATAGAGATCAGGCTCACTCAGGGTAGGGCCAGTAAAGACTGGAGCTTTGGAGCCAAGTGATACCCCCTGGGAAATAAACTCCTTCAAATGAGTCTCTTCTGCTCAAAGAAGGAGAGATATATCCACTGGTCTCATATAGAAAGAAGAAGAAAGAGGCACTTTAATATAAAACTCGCAGGTCCTGTCCAAAGTTCCATCTAGACAACTGTCAGGGGTTGCTATGAGTCACAGAGTGTGTTATGGAAACTGGGGCTGTGTTTCCAGTGACCCTGGTTAATAAGAGATAACAATGAACTCTACCCATTTTCACTGTTCAAGAGGCCACTGTTGGTGATCACACAGTTAATTTTTGGTAATTAATTATTTCAGTTCCCCAGGAGACTAAAAAGCATTACCTGCAATGAAAGTGGCACCAGGGAACGTGAACTTGAAGTGTGCCTGAGTAAAATATGCACTTTTTTAACCATTTGCATTGCTCTGGATTCAATCAAAACACTAGCTATCATAGCATCATATGATGTATTTAACATCACCACAATGAGGAAATCTAAAATAAATAAATAAAAAATCTAAAAACTATCCCCACAGTACCATAAGAAAGTGGCTATGACCTCAGGCAAAGCACTTTGCTTCTCTAAACCTAAATTATTCTATCACTCCCATCTCCCAGGGATTTTGTGAGAATTAAATTAGTAATACATTAAAGTTTCTAGCTCATAGCAATGCTCAATAAATGTTAGCTGAATTGGAATCTAAATAGACATCGCAGATGAAAACACCAGTTCCAGAAGCTGTAAATTCATAAAAAGTAGATGTTTGGAGCAAATATCTTCTCCTTTGTTTTCCAGCTATAGAATAAGGTAACCATAGACCAAAATTTCCTACAAGTAATCCATCACATTTTTCAACAAATATATTTATTATCTGCTTTCTCAAGCTATTTGGAACAAACTCAACTTTGCAAAAACTCTTCTGCCACCCCACCACTGCCAACACACCTCTCATGGAAAGATAAGAATTTTTATAAAGCCATAATTATCCTAATCCCAAAACTAGACAAAGGCACTACAAAGAAAGAAAGTTACAGGCCAATATCCCTGATGAACACAGATGCTAAAATTCTCAGCAAAATGTTAGCAAATGGGATCCAGCAATATATTAAAAAGATCACACACCATAACCAAGTGGGGTTTATTCTGGGATGCAAGGTTGCTACAATATTCACAAATCAATAAATGTGATACAGCTCATAAATAAAATAAAAGATTAAAATCACATGACCATATCTTTAGAGGCAGTAAAAGCATTCAACAAAATCCAGCAACATTCTTTGATTAAAAACTCTCAGCAAAGTAGGAAGAGAGAGATCATACCTCAACATAATAAAGATATATATATATCAAATCTATAGGCAACATCATTCTCAATGGGCAAAAACTAAGTGTTTCCCTTAAGAACAGGATCAAGGCAAGAATGTTCATTTTCACCACTCTTATTCAACACTAGAGGCCTAGTGCACAAATCTGTTCACCAGTGGGTTCCCTCAGCCTGGCCTGCAGGATTGGGCTGAAACTGGCTTTCCAAAATCCCTCGAGCTATCCCAGATTGCAAGAGGGTACAGGCCAGGCCATGGTACTTCACAGGTGCACAATCAAGGCTGGGGAGGGATATGGGAGATAGGCTTACCAGGGAGGGACTGTGGAAGGGCTCCAGGGCTTGTCCGGCCCATCTCGCTCAGTTCCGATCGGCTGGACTCCAACAGCAGGGTAATCTACCAGTCGAGTGTCTGCCCCCTGATGGTCAGTGCACATCATAGCAACTGGTCAACCGGTCAACTGTCTGCCCCGTGGTGCTCAGTGCACATCATAGCAAGTGATTGAGCAGCCTTAGCATACCATTAACATATTATGCTTTGATTGGTTGGTTGAATGAATGACTGGACACTTAGCATATTAGGCTTTTATTAGAATAGTATTGGAAATCCTAGCCACAGTGATCAGATAAGAAGAAGAGATAAAAGGTATCTAATTTGGAAAGGAGAAAGTAAAATAGTCATTATTCACAGATGACACAATATTGTACAAAAAAAAACAAAAACAAAAAACAAAAAAAAAAAACAGGAAACTACTAAGCTTAATAAATGAATTCAGAAAAGTAGCAGGATACAAAATCAACATCCAGAAATCAATGGCATTTTTATATACCAATAATAAACTCTCAAAAAGAGAAACTAAAAAAATAATCCTATTTACCATTGCAACAACAAAAAATAAGATACCTAAGAATAAACTTAACCAAGGAGGTAAAATATCTGTACTTGGAAAACTATGGGACATTGAGAAAAGAAATAGAGGAAGATACAAACACATGGAATCACATACCATGTTCATGGATTGGAAGAATTAACATTACTAAAGTGTCCATACTAACCAAAGCAATCTAAAGATTTAACACAATCTCCATTAAAATACCAATGGCATGTTTCACAGATCTTGAACAAATAGTCAAAAAATTTATATGGAACCATAAAAGACACTGCAGCAATCTTGAGAAAGAAGAATAAAGTTGGAGTGATCACAATACCAGATATCAAACAATACTATGAAGGCATTATAATAAAACAGTCTGGTACTGGCATAAGAACAGGGACATAGATCAATAGAACAACATAACAGAGACCCCAGAAATTGACCCTCACCATTATGGTCAATTAATATTTGACAAAGTATCCAAGAACATACCATGGAGTAAAGACAGTCTCTTCAACAAATGGTATTAAGAAAATTGTATAGACACATGCAAAAAGATGAAAATAGACCACCAACTTACATCATACACAAGAATAAACTCAGAATGGATAAAAGACTTAAATGTAAGCCATGAAACCATAAAAATCCTAGAAGAAATAATAAAGTCTCAGACATATCACATAGCAATATGTTCCCCAATGCATTTCCTAAGGGCAAGGGAAACAAAATAGAAACAAAAAGGGACCACACCAAAATGAAAAGCTCTGCATTGCAAAAAAAAAGCCACCATCAAAATGAAAAAGTAACCAACTCTATGCAAGAACATATTTGTCAATGATACATCTGATAAGAAGTTAATATCCAAAATATATAAAGTACTCATTCAATTCAACAAAAGATAAACAATCCAATTAAAAAATAGGCAAAGGCCCTAAAAAGACACCTTTCCAAAGTGGACATAGAATGGTCAAGAGACATATGAAAAAATGCTCAAAGTGACTAATCATCAGATAAATGCAAATCAAAACAACAATGAGATATCACGTCACACTTGTCAGAATGCTATCATCAACAAATCAACTAACAACAAGTGTTGGTGAGGGTGTGGGAAAAAGGGAACCCTAGTATACTGCTGGTGGGAATGCAGAATGGTGCAACTACTGTGGAAAACAGTATGGAATTTCCTTAAAAAAAAAAAATTAAAAATGGAATTCCCATTCGACCCAGTGATCCCATTTCCCAGAATATATCGCAAGAAACCTGAAACATTCATCAGAAAGAATATATGGCTGAAACCGGTTTGGCTCAGTGGTAGAGCATTGGTCTGCGGACTGTAAGGTCCCGGGTTCGATTCCAGTCAAGGGCATGTACATTGGTTGCGGGCACATCCCCGGTAGGGAGTGTGCAAGAGGCAGCTGGTCGATGTTTCTCTCTCATCGACGTCTCTAGCTCTCTATCTCTCTCCCTTCCTCCTCTCTGTAAAATATCAATAAAATATATTTTTTAAAAAAGAATATATGCACATTTATGTTCATAGTAGTGCAATTTACAATAGCTAAGACTTGGAAACAATCCAAGTGCCCATCAATAGATGAGTGGATAAAAAATTCTGGTACATTTACATAATGAAATACTAAGTGGCAATTAAAAAGAAACAACTGTTACCATTTGCAATAGCATGTATGGACCTGGAGAATATTATTCTGAGCAAAATAAGCCAGTCAGAGCAAGGTAAGTATCACATGATCTCACTTATATGTGGAATCTAATGAACTAAATAAACTGATAATCAAATATAGATCTAGAGACAGAAGCATGAACAGACAGCTGAACCTCAGAGGGAAGGCAGAGGAAGGTGAGTGGAAAGAGATCAAACAATTTATATGCATAAGCCATGGACACAGACAATGGGGTGTGAAGGCTAGGGGTGGACAGGAGCTGGCTGGAAGAGGTTAATGGGGGGAAAAGGAGGACCTATGTAAAACTTTTAACAGTAAAGATTTTTAAAAATGGGCAGACATGTCTCTAAAGAGGATATACAAATGGCCAAGAGACATATGAAAAAATGCTGAAAGTCACTAAGCATCACAGAAATGCAAATTCAAATGACAATGAGATATCACTTCCGACCTGTCAGAATGGCTACCAAAAAATTAAAAATGGAACTGTCATTTGAACCAGTAATCCCATATCTGGGAATACATCCTAAAACTCCAAAGCACCAATAAAAAAAGAATATATACATCCCTATGTTCATAGCAGTGATATTTACAACTAGAGGTTCAATGCACGAAATCGTGCACGGGTAGGGTCTAGGCCTAGCTGGTGATCAGGGCCAATCTGGGGGGCAACCTGTGGACTGATCGGGGGCCTCCCCTCGCTGGCACCTGTCTTGGCTGGCCTAGAGCTTATAGTCTGGGAGCAACTTCTGCATGAGCATCTGCTCCCTGGTGGTCAGTGTGCGTTATAGCAACCAGTCATTCCACGTGTTGTTCAGTCAATTTGCATGTTAAGCTTTTATTATATAGAATAGCTAAGATCTGGAAGCAGTCTAAGTGCCCATCAATAGAAGAATGGTTAAAAAAGCTGTGGGACATTTACACAATGAAATACTATACAATTGTAAAACAGATCATCTCTTACCATTTGGGACAGCATGAATGGACCTGGAGATTTTTAAAAATATATATATTTTATTGATTTTTTACAGAGAGGAAGAGAGAGGGATAGAGAGTTAGAAACATCGATGAGAGAGAATCATCGATCAGCTGCCTCTTGCACACCCCCTACTGGGGATGTGCCTGCAACCAAGGTAGATGCCCTTGACCGAAATCGAACCCGGGACCTTTCAGTCTATAGGGTGATGCTCTATCCACTGAGCCAAACTGGTTTCAGCGGACCTGAAGATTATTGTCTAAGTGAAATAAGCCAGTCTTAGAAAGACAAATACCACATGATCTCACTTATTTGTGGAATCAAACAAAATAAATTGACTAACAAAATAAGACCTGAAGCATGGAGGCATGAAACAGACTGACATACCTCAATGTGGGGGTAAGAGAGTGAGAGGAGATAAAACAACTTATATGCATAACCCATGGACACTGAGGGGGTGAGTAGGGGCTGGATGAAGGAGAATAAAGGAGGATAAAATAGGAGACATATGTAATACTATCAACAATTTAAATATATAAAAGAGAAACGTGCAAGTTGACCGTATCTCTGTTACACTCACCAGTCAAACAGAGCTAGTATGCAAATTAACCCAACAGAGATGGTGGTGGCCATGGAGCTGGAGCAAGCAGGAGGCTTGGGTTGCCCCTAGTGATGTAAGAAGCCAAGCTTTCCACCCGCCTTGGCTGGCCCTGGCCTCCACTCAAGGCTACAAAGTTTCAATTATAGAAGATAAATAAATCCTAATACCTCCTTCCAGCCAGCTGTGGCCTCCGCTCAAGGAGGCACTAAAAAAAAAAAAAAAAAAAAAAGGAGAGGCCCGGAGCCTGGGTCACCGAGGGGATGTGGCCAGCCTGCAAACAGCCATTAGCCCCTCACCCAGGCTGGTCAGGCATCCCAGCAGGGACCCCCACTCTGAAGAGGGTGTGGCAGCCTGAAAATGGCCCTCAGTCCCTCACTAAGGCTGGCCATGCCCCCATGAAGTAACAGTCTGCTGGTGGACATGGTCATCCTGCAAACAGCCATCAGCCCCTCACAGAGACCAGCAGGGGGGCCAGTTGAGCAGGACAACGGTGGAGGGGAGGAGTTGGGGTGAGCAGGCTGGCAGGGAAGGCAGTTGGGGGAGAGCACAATGGCACAGGGGGCAGTTGGGGGTGATTAGGTTGGTGGGGGAGGGGGTTGTTGGGAGTAAGCAGAGCAGCAGGGGGAGCAGTTGGGGGCAAGCAGGTCATCATGGGATCAGTTGGAGGTGATCAGGATGGTGTGGGGGGCAGTTTTGAGTGAATAGGCCAGCAGTTGGGGGCAAGCAGGCCAGTGTGTGTGGGTGTGGGGGTGAGGGTGAGCAGATCAGCAGGGAGGGCAGTTGGGGGCAAGCACACTGGCACAGGGGACAGTTGGGGGTGATCAGGCTGGCAGGGGCATTTGGGTGAGAGCAGGCAGAGTGGTTAGGGGCAATCAGGCAGCCAGGAGGGCAGGTGAGCAGTTATGATTGAGCAGTTCCAGATTGCAAGAGGGATGTCTGACTGACAGTTTAGGTTCAATCCCTGTAAATCAGCAGTAGGACATCCTTCAGAGGTCCTAGATTGAAGAGGGTACAGGCTAGGCTGAGGAACACCACCCCCCCATGCATGAATTTTGTGCACCAGGCCACTAGTATATATAATAAAAGCCCAGTGACCATTATGGCAGAACAATCAGGAGGACCAGTGTCTATGATGCACACTGTGGCAGCCAACCGGATCAGGGCATCTGAGTTGGAGATGGAATGGGGAAGCTTACCTGGTGGCTGCTGCAGTCCGCACGGGCCATGCATAGCAGCTGGGCATCTGGCCCTGATTGGAGCAGCAGCAGGAACAGGGGTGGCAGGGCGCAGGGGGTGGCAGCGCCCAGGAACCAGGAGGCTCGAGGCCCGACCTGGGTGCTTATTCTGCCCACGTGGGCCCAGCAGCACCAGCATGTGGGGCATGATGTGCTGTGAGGCGCTGGGGTTACATAGCCAACCAAAGGGAAAGCAAACTGGGAGGGTGAGGCCCTGGGTAAGCCAGAGCCCCGAGCAGCATGGGTGGGATGGGAATGCATGTGTGCCCTCATTGGCCATGCAACAGGATCCCAGAACGCATGTGTGATGGATGGGGCTGGAGCTGGAAACCCTGGCAACGTGGGTAGGGCTGCAGACCTGTACCTTTCTGGCCTTGGCCTTGGAATTCTGCGGGTGACCAGTGTACTGGCTACCAGTGTATCACAGGTTATCCCCACTTCAAGAGAGAGGACATGGTGGAAAGTGGCACGGCCACAGGAGGGATGGGAAATGTTGCGGCCATCTTCGGGAAACACAGCTGCCATGATACTCAATAACTATGAACAGATAATAATCTTTGGTCTCCGTTTTACAAAAGAGGAAGCTGAGACTCAAAGAAGGGAGCCTTTCACACCTCACCTATTCTCATACCTGACCCTGTGCAGCATTGTTTTAGTTTGAAAGTATAGGATCCAAAATGTTTTTAGATCTTTGATGTTTTAGACAGAAAAGAATTTAGCACAGGGAATTGGTGCTTGGGAAATCATCAGAAAGCCGGAGGAGTGGATATTAAGCTGGGCTCCCAAGGAAAGACTCCCTGGCCAGCGGGAGGAGCTGCCCCCTCAGCCACAACTGAATTCTAGGACACTCTGGCACAGCTGTGACCTGGGGATCGGGAAACTGCTGCCCCCGCAAGTGCCCTCCAGCTCCTACAAAACAGGTCCCTGGGCACTGCCTCTGCCACTACTGCCTGTGCACAGCCTGGATTCTGCTGCAGAAAACCTCCACATCTCTGCAAACATGATCACCAACAGGAAGATGCTCTGCCCCACTTCTGCCTTAAAAATATTGTGCAAGTGCATCCAATCAGCAGAAATGAATTCATATCCAGAAACTGAGCTGCAAAGGAGTTTGGGCAGTTTTATAGTTTAATGCAACATTTTTAAACAAAAAACAATGTGCAGCCAAGTTTTATTTTATATATGCAAATATTCTTAAGGGGATGTGTATATCTGGTGCTGCTGATTTATAAAGGAGGCATTGGACCATCAGCCTGGGGCTGATTGGGGCTGCTGGGGAAAGGTTGGCTGTGGTAGCACACTGACCACCCAGATGGCCAGGAGGAGGACCCCATCTGTGCAAGAATTCGTGCATCAGGCCTCTAATATCTAATAATAGAGCAATATGCAAGTTAGTCATCATTCTGCTACACAAGCCACGCCCACCGGCCAATTAGGGTGATTATGCAAATTAACCCAACCAAGATGGCAGTTAATTTGCATATCAAGGCAGCATAGAAAGAAGCCAAGCAAAAAAGAGTGAAGCTTTGGAGAAGCAAGCAGGGCAGGGAGAAGGGAGGAAAGTAGGTGGAGCTGGGCAGGAAGAAGGGAGGAAAGCAGGCGGGGCAGTGACCGCAGCAGGAAGCCCTATTGCAGGAAGATTCCTGCAATGGGCCACTAGTATTTACATAAATAAAAGCCTAAGCGACTATTATGACCAGCCACTATGATGCAGACTGACCACCAGGGGTCAGAAGCTCAATGCAGGAGCTGCCCCCTGATGGTCAGTGTACTCCCACAGCCAACCTCCCATGGCTGGCCAACCTCCTGTGATCCCTCCCCACAGCTGACTCCAATTGGCCCTGATCGCTGGCCAGACCAAGAGACCCCACATGTGCACAAATTAGTGCACTGAGCCTCTAATATATATATATATATATATATATATATATATATATATATATATATACACACACACACACACACACACACACACAAATGTTATCCCAATAAATTAAATAAAAATTAAAAAAAAAAAAAAACCCAAAAAGATTTAGGTCAAGGCTTTGGATTTTAAAAAAACTAAGGTCTTCTTAGTTTTCAAATACTTCTTTTTTCCATTCAAGTCCATAATGTTCTCCTAGAGCAGCAATTTTTAACTGGTGTGCTGTAGCAGGCACACTGGTGTGCCACAATAATTTTTAAAACATGCAATTCCTGACTCTTTAGTCAGGGGCACTGACCTCTTTTTCCTTAGATTGTCCAATAAAAAAAAAAAATGACAACAGCCAACACACCAATAGCTGTCTGGTATAAATTATTCTAGATTATACCTATTTTTTCTTGTCAGATCAGCAAAATCTCTATTTTTTAGTGTGCCCCAGAATTTTAGTAATTAGTTTACGTGCACCATGAGATGAAAAAAATTCACTGTCCTAGAGAAAGGTATTTCCCTCTTATTCAATGCATACATCACAGACCCAATGGATGCTAATGTCGCTAAGCCCACCCATTCACCCAGGAAAACCCTGGACACAGGGCCATAAACATCTTGGCCTATCCTAGAAGTGCTTGCTTATTTTCCCCTTGTTAGAATATTTACATCTCTATGCCTGTAAAAAGTTCTAAAAGAGAACATCTTTTTTTCTAACTAACAAGGAAGAATATGGCAAGATGCAAACTTTTAAAAACATTCAAAACTCCTACTTTTCCAAGAAACATTTCCTAGTGGCTACTTTAGGGATCACATGAGTAAGATTGATTTCCTTCTCTCTGCTATCTGCTAGGGCAGGATGTGAAATTCCATATGTGGATTAAGGATACAGAGAAGAATCCCTCATAACCGTCTCCTGCAAGAATTTCACAGGTCAAGGTGAGAAAAACAGATCAACCAAAATACTGATGGGTAAAAGAAGGTTTACAGTTGTTTGTATAGAAAAAGATACACAGGTTATGATTATTATAAGAGCTTTACTAACTCAAAAGAATGTCATTCATAACTATAAACCTATCTTTGCACAACCCTAAGTAATTCAATGAAAAAAATGTAATGAATTATTTGGGCCCTAAATTTCTAATCTTACAAAACAAGGAGTTAACTGATCCTTCCCAATGTTGATAAATTAAGGAAATAAAAATTGTCAATATACTATATATAATTAAAAATATAAGTGAAAATTGAAATATGGCTAGTAGAGATCAGCAAAGTGGGAAGACAGGGGTGAGTGAGGAGTTGACAGAGAAAATTTGAAGTTGACATATCAAGAAGCAGAGGTATTTATGTGTTATTTAGAGTTATGGGAAGAATGACCATAAAAAAACTAGGCATTAAACATGGCTAACTGTAATTACATCTTGGAAAAGGGACTAAGATATACATCTCTACCACTGTTATTTGATTTTTAATTTTAGAGCAAGAGCAAACGAAAGCAAGAGCAAGAGAGAGATCGAGAGAGAGAGAGAGAGAGAGAGAAAGAGATCGAGAGAGAGAGAAAGAGATCGAGAGAGACAGAAACATTAATCAGTTGTCTCCTGCTTGTGCCCCAAACAGGGACCCACAATTTAAGTATGTGCCTTGACCAGGATTTGAAAGCACCACCTTTTAGTGCATGGGATGATGCTCCAGCCAAGTGAACCACATCAGCCAGGGCAACCATTGTTCCATTAATATGATTTTTCTTACTATTTGTACATTTTATAATCATGAAAAATGACAATTGTGAACAATTCATATATAGGTATGTGTGATTCATACATACATAGTTCATACATATGAAATATTTATATATTTAATAAGTACACTTAATATTTATATATTCACATATAGTTCACATAGGTATATATGCAAGGCCACTGACAAAATATGAAGAAATCAACTGGAAAACTTTCTGTGGAAAATTCCAAGCAGTGTAGAAGATATAAAGCGGAATGCTCTGAGAAGCACCGACACTGGCACAGATTTCCCAGGTTAGGAGGCTGGAGACAAGCTCAAGATAAGAGAAAGCTAGAGGTCCTTCCTGTCCATCCAATAACTGGACCACAGTAATTGGCAAGTTTTACAACTTACAGAATTGCATTAAATCATTGCCAGGCCCAGTTGCTATGTTTCTCCTTAAAACTGAAGTCAGGATGTTATCAACTGCTTTTCCATTCAATATCAGACTAAAAATGGGGCAGAATTAGAATCTGCCTGAACAGAGCGTACTTAACTACACTGGAGATTTGTCCAGCATCTTCCCTTGATTTCACATACTGTGAGGCAGAAACAACACCACATGAATAAATCCCCCAGCGTCAAAATCCAATTCCTCTACTCTCCCCTCCCAAGGGAAATTTACTGGAGAGACACCCATACATTCCTGCTTTCTGCAATAACTATGGGCCAGTTATTGGATGGACAGGACCTCTAACTTTCTCTTATTGTGAGCTTGTCTCCAACCTGCTTATTTCCTCTCATAATGTAAATTGCACTCAGCCTAAATTCCTTTGGCAACAAAGCACCTTAAAATTTATCCCTGCCTTGCACATACAGCCTCCTTTATCCAAGAGCTGGAGCATCAATCCCTCTCCAAGAGAAAGAGGTGCTCCAGAGAAGGCAGCAAGAGACACTACCTCCAGCAGTGTCCTGGTCTGCTCATGTATTTAGCAAATAATAATACAAAAATAATTTTACTTGAACTGTATCCATTCAGGAACTAGAATAACTGCAGTTTGGTTTTCTGATTCCCAAGTTTCACCCTTTTAAACACATTAGTTCTTTTGTTCCCAAGTTTTTGCCAAGAGTTTTCATGAAGAAGAAACAACTATTTACTCAAGTCCTTGAGTTTTTTGCTATTTTTCACCACAGCTGAAAGTGTAGGGCTGTGTGTGTTAGCCCTTCCCTGCTGAAGACACACTTGCAGGTCAACATTGTTCACTGGGCAAACTTCTGAATCACTGAGAAGTTTCCCCCACACTCCCTCTTGCTCCTTAGTATCATGGGAGTATAAAGGGACTCTAGATCCCTGTCACTCCCTATTCCTAGAAAACTCTTCCCTCACCTGGACAGCCTGCAGTTCTCTGTTAGATTAGTATGATTTTTCACAATATTGCCCTTTCACCTCTTCCCTCTTTGAATGGGAAGATTTTCATAATTTGGGGATTCCTGTCATCTCTTCATGTTGGACATAGGAAAGGATATGTCATTGGTTGCTATTTGCTGGAGCACGGGAGTCGACATGGAGAGTGTGCAAGTAAGACTTAACACAGCAGGACTGAGCCTGCTCTCCTTAAGAAGGCCTGCTTGCAAGGCGTCTGGAAACTTGGAAGTCAGAAAGGTTTCCACCACTCCCTAAGTGATGAGTAACTCACTATTCCCAAACCATTGTTTATGCTAAACATGCTTTTCTTTTTTACTCTGGAATTTTGTATGTGGCAGGCAGAGAGTGCCTTCATGACCAGCCCCCAATAAGAACTTTAGGCAGAGAGTCTCTGACGAGCTTCTGTGATAGACAACCCTCCACATGTGTTGTCACAACTCAATGCTGGGGAATTTAGTGTGTCCTGTGCGACTCCACTCTTGGAAGCTGATGCCTGATTTCCTCTGCACTTGGCCCCATTTGCCATTCTCTCTGTAGATTTTTCTCTAAATCCTTTTGCTGTAATAAATCATAGCTGTGTGTATGACTATAGAACACATGCTGAGTCCTGTGAGTCCTCCTGGCAAATCATCAAACCTAGGTGTGGTTTTTGGGAACCCTAACACAGAGTTTTAAAGTGTTCCAATCAAGATGGTCATGTGCATTAATGCAGTACTCAAATCCTCTCACAAATACATCAAAATTACAGTTAAACTGATACTAGCACAGATTTCCCAGGTAAGGAGGTCCTGTGTGATTCCACTGGGAAAACAATCATCATTTAGAACCCCCTGAAATCTAGCAAAATGGAAGTCCTACAACTAAGGGTACAAGGAAGAAGCCACATCAAGACTGGTAAGAGGGGCAAAGAGTCAGAAAGGGCTGGTACTACACTTACAAGTGGCATTTTAAAATCAAGAGGGATATCTTACCTATGGAGGTCCCCCCCTGAGGAGCAACGGATCCTAGCCACACACCAGGCCACCAAGCCCAGGGTTCATCTCTCCTGCTAAGTGGCCTCAGGCCCAGCACTAGCAGCATCAGGCCTTGGTTCACAGCTTAGCCTCTCCTGAGCACCTCCAAGTAGAGCACAAGAAGCAGCCATCTGCAGATCATTCTGTAGCTTATGCTGAGTGGCCCCAGCAGTAGGCACCTTGTAACTCTTGGAATGCCCCAGATCCAATGCACCTGGTGGATAGCTTCAGACCACATCAGATTTCAACCCTACCATTTCCACGTGTGGCACACTAAAAGGGTAGACTTGGTGAGTAACAAAGCCACACTGAAGCTAGTCCTGATCCATAAGATTGACTCCTGCACAGCAGCTACAGCTGGTCCTCATAGCCAAATGGCCTGGGTGGAGAGGGTGGGTGGGAAGATTCAACAGCAATCAAGGCTCAACTACAATAAGACAATGCACACAGCCCTCACAGGAGCACACCTGGAGTGCCAAGTTTGTGTGACTAGGGAAGCTGCATGACTGAGCCCTAAAGGTCACCTACTATACAAGATCACTCTATCAAAACTATTTTTTTTCTATTTTTCCTCACTTAATTTTACCTTTTTAATTATTACATTTTATTTGTAATCAGCATTTTTCTACAACTATTTCACCTTTTTTATCTTATTTACTTGTGTGTTTTTTTATTATTTTTGATAACTGTCATATTATTTGCTCTTTATTTTATTTCGGGATTAGTGTTCTACAGTCTATTTTCACCTTTCCTTCACCAACGCTTTATTCTATCTGAACTCTATCTTTATGCCATCACTCTCTTCCTAATCTTTGCCCCTTTGGTGTGCTGTTTATCTTAAGCCTTTCGTGCTCTAGATTTTCCCTATTCTTTATGTTTACCCCCTGCTAAAATTTCACCCTACTTGTGTATATCTAATTTCCAACCCCTTGCTCAGAGTACATACACACCTCCCTTTTCGCCTGCCCCCGCAAAAAAAAAAAAAAAAAAAAAAAAAAGTTTTTCTCTCTATCCTTGTGTAGTTGTATGTTGAATGTTAACTATTATATATCAAAGTTTTATGCTTTTTTGTGAGATTGTTTTGCTTATTCTTTTTGTTTGATTGTATGTTTTTGTTAGCCGTGTTTTAGTTATTTTTTTATTTTTATTTCTGCTTTCCCTTTCCTTGCGTGATATTAGTTGGTGCCATAAATTATATTAATCTCCATATACTTGTTGCTGGCATTTGCTGTGATTATTGGCTGTTCCATTGGAATTTCCTCCCCATATATATAGTTAGTTCCTCGTTTTTCTCTTAGTATCATTCTAATCTCTCTCTCTCTCTCTCCCCTTTTTATTCCTTTTTCCAATTTCATTTTGACACTTCTTTTTTTTCTTTCTTTTTACTCTTCTATCTCTCCTACCCGCTAATTTTCCTTTCTATAATAGTCACCTTTATTGGAGGTTATTAATATTGCAAATGCATTTCTATTCAGTGCCTTGTGTGTTGTACCTGGTTGTGTTGTATTTTGTGCCTTTAAATCAATGCAAGAGAAAGAGAACTACATAACCAGACATCCTGAAAAGAGAGACCATGGGGAGACAAAGAAACAGCCCACATATAAAATAAAAGCAGGCATCACCAGAAAAGGAAGTAAACGAGTTAGAGACAAGTAACCTATCAAAGCAAGAATTCAGAGAAATGATCATAAGATGGCTAAAAAGAATGGAAAACAAATTTGACAATATGAGTAAGAACCAAGAGGAAATGAAAAATGATATGCTACTGTAAAGAACTCAAATTAGCCGAAACCGGTTTAGCTCAATGGATAGAGCGTCGGCTTGGGGACGGAAGGGACCCGGGTTCGATTCCGGTCAAGGGAATGTACCTTGGTTGCAGGCATATCCCCAGTAGGGGGAGTGCAAGAGGCAACTGATCTATGACTCTCTCTCATTGATGTTTCTAAGTCTCTATCTCTCTCCCTTCCTCTGTACAAAATCAATAAAATAAATTTAAAAAAAAGAACCCAATAGAAAGCATCAAGAGTAGACTAGAAGAGCAGAGGACTGCATCAGTGAGCTAGAAGACAAGATGGGAAAAAATATCCATCTAGAGCAGCTTCTAGAAAAAAAATTAAAAAGCAGGAAGAGAGCCTAAGGTAACTTTGAAACAATACAAAACAAAACAATATTCATATAATAGACGTACCAGAAGGAAAGGAAATTGAGGAAGACATGGAAAACATGTTTCAAGAAATAATGACAGAAAACTTTCCTGAGATAGAGAAGAAAAAACCCACACAAATCCAAGAAGCTCACAGAGTCCCAAGCAAAATGAATCACAAAAGACCAACACCAAGGCACATTATAATTAAAGTGTCAAACACCAATGACAAAGTAAGAATCTTAAAAGCAACCAGAGAGAGACAGAAAGTTACATATAAAGAAACCCCCATCTGACTAGAAACTGATATCTCAACAGAAACTTATCAGGCCAGAAGGGGATGGGATGACATATACAAAGTCATGCAAAGGGTCTGAATCCAAGAATACTGTACCCAGCAAGGCTATCAATTAAAATTGAAGGTGAAATCAGGAGTTTCACAGACAAAAAAGAACTAAGGGAATTTATCACCACCACACCAGCAATGCAAGAAATGCTAAAGGGTCTGCTGTAAAAATAAAAAAGAAATAGGAAGCAAAGAAGGAACACAGGGGTATAGAATAAAAATGGCGACAAATAAATACCTATCAATAATAACTTTAAATGTAAATGGATTGAATGCTCCAATCAAAAGACATAGGGTAACAGATTGGATAAGAAAACAAGACCAATATATCTTTTGTCTACAAGAAACCAATTTCAGAAAAAAAGACGCACACAGACTGAGGGTGAAGGGATGGAAAAAGGTTTTCCAGGCGAATGGAAATTAAAAAAAAGCTGGGGCAGCAATACTTATATCTGACAAATTAGATCTCAAAGTGCAGGGCATAACAAGAGATAATGAGGCTACTTCTTAATACTAAAGGGAGCAATCCAATAAGAAGAAATAACCCTGGTAAACATATATGCACCCAATACAGGAGTACCCAAATATATTTTTAAAAAATTTTAAAAAAAGCTGCTGGAGGTCATTAAGGGAGAGATTAATAGTAATGCAATCATAGTAGGAGATTTTAATAACTCTCTATCACCTTTGGACAAATCATCGAAACAAAAAGTCAGCACAGAAATATCAAACCTAAATGACTCACTAGACCAGATGGAATTAATCGACGTCTTCAGAACATTTCACCCCAAAGCCATAGAATATACATTCTTTTCGAGTGCACATGGGTCGTTTTCAAAGACAGACCACAAGTTGGGACATAGGCAAAGTCTGTTCAAATTCAAGAAGATAGAAGTCATATTAAGCATATTCTCAGATCATAGTGGCATAAAACTGGAAATCAACTACAATAAAAATAATCCAAATAAATCAAACACATGGAGACTAAACAGCATGCTATTAAACAAGGACTGGGTTACCAGATAAATCAAGGAAGAAATAAAAGACATCATGGCAACAAATGACAATGAAAATACAACAATCCAAAATACATGGGACACAGCAAAAGCAGTCTTGAGAGGGAGGTTCACAGCTCTACAAGCCCACTGCAAAAAACGGTAACGAATTATCTAACTTTACAACTCAAAGAGTTAGAAAAAAAGCAACAAGAAAAGACCAGTGTAAGCAGAAAATAATAAAAATCAGAGCAGGGATAAACAACATAGAGACCAAATCAACAATACAGAAGATCAACAAAACCAAGAGCTGGTTTTTGAAAGGATAAACAAGATTGATGATCCTCTAGCCAGGCTAACCAAGAAACAAAAAGAGAGGACCCAAATAAACAAAATCAGAAATGAAAGAGGCGAAATAACAACAGACCCTGCCGAAATGCAACGGATTGTTACAAAATACTACGAAAAACTCTATTCCAACAAACTGAACAACCTGGAGGAAATGGACATATTCCTAGAAAAATACAAACTTCCAAAACTCAATCAGGAAGAATCTAAAAATTTCAATAGACCAGTGACTTTGGAAAAAATTGAAGCAGTCATCAAAAAGCTTCCAGCAATCAAAAGCCCAGGGCCAGATGACTTCACAGGAGAGTTTTACCAAACATTCAAGGAAGATCTAAAACCTATCCTCCTCAGATTATTCCAAAAAATTCAACAGGAAGGCACACTTCGAAACTCCTTCTATGAAGCCAGCATCACCCTAATACCAAAGAAGATAAAGACAACACAATGAAAGAAAATAACAAAACAATATCCCTCATGAACATAGATGCCAAAACCCTCAACAAAATTCTAGCAAATAAGCTCTAGTGATACATCAGAAAGATCATACACCATGACCAAGTAGGGTTTATTCTGGGAATGCAAGGATGGTACAATATCCGCAAATCAATAAACGTGATATATCACATAAACAAATTGAGAGATAAAAATCATATGGTCATCTCAATTGATGCAGAAAAAGCATTTGATAAAATCCAACACCCTTTCCTGATAAAAACTCTCAACAAGGTGGGAATAGAAGGATCACACTTCAACATAATAAAAGCTATATATGATAAACCCACAGGAAACATCATACTCAATGGGCAAAATCTAAAACCATTCCCTTTAAAAACAGGAACAAGACAGGGATGCTGACTCTCACCACTCCTGTTTGACATAGTACTGGAAGTACTAGCCATTGAAATTAGACAGGAAGAAGAAATAAAAGGCATCCAAATTGGAAAAGAAGAAATAAAATTGTCCTTATTTGCAGATGACATGATATTGTACATAAAAAAACCAAAAGACTCCAACAAAAAACTAATAGACTTAAATGAATTTGGCAATGTTGCAGGATACAAAATTAATGCCAAGAAACCTATGGCATTTCTACACACCAATAGTGAACTTACAGAAACAGAGACTAAAAAAGCAATCCCATTTACCACTGCACCTAAAAAATTAAGATACCTAGGAATAAAGTTAACTAAGGAGGTAAAAGCCCTATATGAGGAAAACTATAGGACACTGAAAAAATAGATAGAGGAAGATGCAAAAGATGGAAGAACATACCATGTTCATGGATTGGTAGAATCAAAATAATTAAAATGTTCATACTTCCCAAATCAATTTATAGTTTCAATGCTCTCGCCATTAAAATACCAACGGAATATTTCTCAGACCTAGAAAGAACTCTCCAAAAATTCATCTGGAACAAAAAAAACCACCCCGAATAGCCACAGCAATCCTGAGAAAAAAGAATAAAGTAGGAGGGATCTCAATACCACATTTCAAGCTGTATTACAAAGCCACTGTTCTCAAAACAGCCTGGTACTGGCACAAGAACAGAAATAAAGATCAATGGAATAGAATAGAAAATCCGGATTTTAACCCAAATCACTATGCTCAATTAATATTTGACAAAGGAAGCATGAACGTACAATGTATTCAAGACAGTTTCTTCAATAAATGGTGTTGGGAAAATTGGACAGATACATGCAAAAGAATGAAACTAGATCACCAACTTACACCATACACAAAAATAAACTCAAAATGGATACAGTACTTAAACGTAAGACAGGAAACCATAAAAATACTAGAGGAATCCACAGGCAGCAAAATCTCAGACATATGCCGAAGAACTTCTTCACTGATACTGGCCCTAAGGCACTGGAAGCTAAAGAAAAAATAAATAAATGGGACTACATCAAAATACAAAAGCTTTTTCACAGCAAAAGAAACCATCAACAAAACAACAAAAAAGCCCACTCTATGGGAGAACATATTTGCAAATGTTATCACTGATAAAGGTTTAATCTCCAACATCTACATAAAGCTTATACAACTCAATAAAAGGAAGATAAATGATCCAATTAAAAAATAGGTAATGGACCTAAATAGAATATTTTCAAAAGAAGACAGAAGGAAGGCCAAGAGGCACATGAAAACATGTTGAAAATCACTAATTATCCGAGAGATGCAAATCAAAACGACAATGCAGTACCATTTCACGTGTCAGAATGGCTATCATCAACAAATCAATAAACGACAAGTGTTGGCGAGGATGCGGAGGAAAAGGAACCCTCGTGCACTGCTTGTGGAAATGCAGACTGGTGCAACCACTGTGGGAGAACAGTATGGAGTTTCCTCAAAAAACTGAAAACGGAACTCCCATTTGACCCAATAATCCCACTTCTAGGAATATATCCTAAGAAACTAGAAACACCAATCAGAAAGGATATATGCACCCCTATGTTCATAGCAGCACAATTTACAATAGCTAGGATTTGGGAACAGCCTTGGTGCCCGTCAGCAGATGATTGGATAAAAAAAACTATGGTACATCTACACAATGGAATACTATGCTGCCATTAAAAAGAAGGAAATGTTATCATTTGCAGCAACCTGAATGGAATTGGAGAACATTATGCTGAGTGAAATAAGCCAGTCAATGAAAGAAAAACACCACATGATCTCACTCATTTATGGATAATATAGAACATTATAAACCAATGAACAAAAAGATAGATACAGAGACAGTAAAGCAACAAACAGACTGTCAAATTACAGTAGAGAGGGTAGGAAGATATGGGGGAGATAAGAGATCAACCGAAGGATTTGTATGCACGCATATAAGCATAACCAATGGATGCAAAACTCTGGGGAGGGAGGGCATGTATTGGGGAGGGGGTAGTTGGTAAGATATGTACACATATAATACCTCAATAAAAAGATGTAAGAAAAAAATATAGCCTATAGAATACAGTTAATAATATTTTAATAACTATGTATGGTGTCAGATATGTATGAGATTTATTGGGATGATCACATAGTAAGTTATATAATGTGTAATCACTGGGATTTACACCTGAAACTAATATAATATTGTATATCAACTAATTGAGAAATAGAAATTATTTAAAAATAATTTTTAAAAATGAAAGTGTTCATAAAGTATGGTCCAAGTCACAAGAAGCCATGGGCTTATATAAAGAAGACAAACAGTAATAGAACCTCTAAGGAATGCTTACTCAATAAAAGTAAATAGGATGTGGCTTGGGGTGATAGGGTGCACTGGGGAGGACACTGAAAAATGTTACAGCAGAGAAGGCAATTAAATTTGAATGATCCTTTGCCAATATTTTATTATTATGTATACTATATCTTTGTCCTGGGTTTAAGATATTGTTTTACCTATTTCCAAAATATAATGAATTCACAAGAATTTTTGAAGATTCATTGCAATTCAATCTCCTCAGTAGTGGAGTTACTCCAAAACCTAGAGAAACCATGTTTGATACATGGGCTGGACAGCCCTGCTATTGGCAGCACAGGTCTGGCAAGAAGTGCACAATTTAAAGAAATATAGGTTAAATGAAAAAAAAATGCTTACAAGCTATCAGGTCCACATACACTAAGTGGCCAGATTATGATCTCTAAATGCATAATATACAAATTGTCCCCTTGACCAGGAGTTTGACCAGCAGGAAGGTCAGCCAACCGTCCATGTCCTCTCCCCATGGCCAGGCTGGCCAGACCCCACCCATGCATGAATTGATGCACCAGGCCTCTAATATGTACACCAATAAAAGAGAAATATGCAAATTGACCATACATCTGCAACGCCCACAAGCCAATGAGGAGTGAGTATTCAAATTAACCTAACAAAGATGGTGGGTGGATTTGCATATGCAATCATGAAGCAGCTGGGTGGGTCAGGATGCCTGCTATGAGGGGGATGGTGGGGGAGTGGAGGGAGCTTCAGTGAACTTTGAAGACTCCAGCTGGAGCGAAGGCCTGGGTCCCAGGTGCTGGAGGAAACTGGTGCCAGCAGCCGGGGGAAGGAAGGCCTATTCTTGCACGAATCTGCATGCAATGGGCCTCTAATATATATATATATATAAAATAATAGAGTAGTGTGCTAATTGACTGTACCTCTGTGATGCCCACAGCCAATCAGGAGTGGGTATGCAAATTAATTCAACATAGACGACATGTTAATTTGCATACACAGGCTCCAAGTAGGCTGAGCTCTGGTGGGATGCTTTCATCGTTGCCATGGCAGTGACACAGGCATTCTGTACCACCCCAGCCGCTCCAGACCTCTGGACAGCATGGGAAGGCAGAAAGGCAGCTCTGGCCAGAGCAGAAAGGTGGCTCTGGGCTGGAGTGGAAAGGCTGCTCTGGCCAGAGTAAAAGCAGTGCCAGCAGCCAGGGGAACAAAGGCCCATTTTTAATCTTCATTCGTGTATCAGGCCACTAATAAATATATATATATATATATATATATATATATATATATATATATATATATATGTGTATGTATGTGTATGTATACACACACACACACACACACATATATATATGTGTGTGTGTGTGTGTGTGTGTGTGTTCAGAGATCATAATAATCTGGCCACTCAGTGTGTATGCCAAATAGCCTCTCCCTTTGCCCTTATCTTTGATTTGCTAGTACTTGGTCTTCAAAATTAAGAAACAGACTAGTTAATGGGAGAACGTGTTTTCCATTGAAAATGAATTCATTTTATTTTAAAAGAATTGCAATGGATGAACAGGGACCATGTCTAATCAGAGGCACTAGTATTTTTTTTTTATGGTCCTCACAACTTTGTTACAAGATGAGCAATGATGCTCAATTAAGACTTACTGGTTGACTGATTAGTAATGGCTTTAGAAAAATTACTGCTTTATAAAAATTAATAATTCCTGAAGTCTGTCAGTTGAAGAACAAGCTAAAAAGCAATCCAGGCATTCCAAAATTATTAAAATCACAAATTAAGTCATTTCTATGGACTTCATGGAAGGAAATATATTTTTAATGAGGAAATTGAAGCTAATATATAACAGTTTTCCTGTTACCTAGTAACAGAGTATTAAAGCAGATTAAATTATTAATAAAAATATAGCAACTTGGAAATTTAACCTTTACACATTTTCCTTTCCTTTCTCTTTTATATATAGTTTTTAAACTGATATTTTTTAAACATACTTGGTCATATTATGTAGTTTCCATTTATAATTTTCTTTGCTATTCATTAGTTGTGGAACCTTCATCAAATGACTCACTACCAGACTTTGTCAAAATCCGTATCTAAAGTGTGTGTGTGCCTGGAAGAGCAGGGAGCCCCCAAGGAAATTTACTGGGTGATACCTAGGCTAGTCAAATGCCTAAACTCCCACTTATTTGGTGCCACCACTGTCTTCCCTAAATTAGCCAAACTAATCCCTGAGAAATAAATTGTTGACCCACAGATCCCTGAGGAAGAAACTGTTGACATAAAGCCATTAAGAATTTGGAAGTTATTTTATATGGAGCAATAGGTTGCCAATAAGTGATTCAAGAAGTTATTGTGGGGAGAATAACAGAGATAAATGAGATGGAAGGAAGGTTTAAAAACTAAAAACCATGGCCTAGCATGCAGGAGGACATGGTTGTGAAAAAAGGAGGACTTGGTGTGGTACCACCACTTCCTCCTCCTTTAGTCTCTGCGCCTATCACAGGAATTCTAAAAGTGCTATGTTGGGACGAAGCATCTGGTAGTTCACAAACTCCATAGTCCATAAGAGCCACTATGAGGAGATCCCAGGGAAGAATTTGCTATTTCCAGTGGAAAGTAAGTGGCGGTTACTAGTTATAATGATTATATTCTTTTTGGATCAGGATCTGCCACACATATCTTTTTAATAAAGAATCCACAGCTTAAGAAATAAGGGTGTTTTAGTTAATCCATGAAATAGGTAATTACTTAAAGTATTTCTCTTCTTCCCAAAGCAATGTTTTCCCTTTTATTTCTTTTTTCCTCCTTTCCGCACTCCTCTCCACCCCTCACAAATAAATTACAAAAACATGGCCTAGAAAACCATGTCTTGCTGCCTTCCACATCTTCACTGCCACCTAACGGGAAGGTAAGCACAGTAGCCATCCCAGGCTCAGAGGAGGTGGTGTACTCACGTCAGTGTTGCACAGCTTGTATTGGCGATAGGCCCCAATGCAGGAGATTGCTGCAGACCGGGCTGGCTGGGCAAAGCTCAGGGCTGCACTGTGGGCCCCCATGCCATGGCTGCTGCTTGTTTCTGGGCTGTGCAAGGAACTTGAAGCTACAAGGAAGCTCTGGTCATGGGTCAAAGGCAGCTGGTAAATGGAAGCCTCTGAGGTCTGCAGTCCAGAATGAGGGCCACTGTCACTGGGGTACAGAGGTCCATGGTGGGGGGCCCCGCCACCTGGAGGGCTATAGCCATAGCTAAGACCTGATGCCTCTTGGGATCTGGAATGCCGGGATGAGGACCTTTGCCTCCGAAGTCTCTGCGGTGAGTGTGTAGAGTCCGTCTGCAGTGGTAAAATGTATGGGGCCTTTCCATAGCCATACTTGCCAGGGCCGATTGGACCTCGGGTCTTGCTCCTACAGAGACACATAAGAAAGGAGATGAACAGTCATGAGAATTGTCACATTCATCCAGAAGCTCTGTTCCATGATGGTAGAGGGACTGGGTAGAAACAGGCTTAGGAGAGAGTCCATGGTGGGACAGGGAGGCAGAGGGCGCATTCCAGGAGGAGGGAATGTCAGGCTGGAACAGGCTCTGCAGAGGCTTGAAGACAGAATGAAGGTTGGTTATGTAAGCAGTTGAAAATGAGTTTAGGACAGTGAGCTGTGGTCTGTACATGACTTACATCAGGGAGTTTGGGTATTTTTATAGGTTGTAAGGAGCCACTGAAGGTTTTTTGAGAAGTATAAAGATATAATTGTAATTTCAGCCATAGTAACTTTCTGTTCATTTTTTTCTGATAGTGATTTGTGGGTTTTTTCTCACTCAACTATGCCTGATATTTCAGACCCTGTTTCCATTACCATTAGTGTCCAAATAGCATTTCTAGATAAGTAGTATTTAGCTAATCAGACAAATTCTGATGCAGTCCTAGGCCTGACTTGCACTGTGTCAGACTTAATCCCTTAAGAAACCAGAAGAGGTTGAGCAACTAGCTACTCATCATTCTCAAGGCAACCCATGCTGAACAATGGTCATCTTCACATTGTTATGGATTTATTGAGATCTGCTGCCTTATAAGACCTTATGCAAATCATATGAACAGTGGTATGCTAGGAAATTTTTGACAACTGGCATTCCAGGGCATAAAAGCTCTGATTTATAGCATTTTTTCATTTTCATAGTGTAAATACACCCAGTATGGCCAACTTCAAGCTGCCATTGTAAAGACACAATCAGCTCTAGTGAGGAGGGGAAAACCAGGTCCAGCACAACAATGCATGTAAAGTGACTATAAAGAAGTTGTTTGCATAATATAGGAATGTTAATGAAATACAAAAATGAATCAAGCATGGTTCCCAAGGCTTCAACCTTACAACTAAAAGCAACTAGAACGTAATGCAGAGCAAGATAAAAATTTTTGGAGGCATTGCAAAAAATAGTGCACTTGGAACTCTGAGGCAAGAGGAAGCACTTTTTCCTGTTAAAATGTTGTTGTTGTTTTTATCTTAGATAGAGAGGAAGAGAAAAACATCTATCAGTTTCCTTCCATATGTCAGAGACTGACCTGTAACTTGGGCATGTGCTCTGATCAGGAATTGAACTGCCGACCTTTTCACTCAACCAACTGAGCCACACCAGCCAGAGCAAAAGAAAGAACTTTTGACTGGAAGGATCTGAAAAGTTTTCAGCCACCAGTCTGAGACTTGGGAAGCACAGGTTCCAATATTCTGTGGAAGGACTTAATTAAGTACCAGGTAAGTAATATAACTCTTACTTATTTGTAAAATGACTGAACTGGATTAAATTACTGGTAAGGTTGTTCCAACTCTAAAGTCATATATTTCCATAATTCTACTTTTACATAAAATTGGAAATGTGCCCAAGGGTTTTTACAAGATGGCTCCATTAAAATAAGCACATTAAAGTAGCAATTAATATGAACAGTTAATTTTTATCTTGAGGAAATTTCTTTACTTACATAACCACTGAATATAAAATTTAACAGACCACCACCAGTTATTAACATCTTTATCACTAATTGCACCTTCATTCTTAACTGATGATTTTGAATTAAACTATGCTAACAGTGCTTATTGTGGCTTAAGGCATTTCTCAATTAATCTTGGAAACACTTGGGATTCAGTTAATGATGGGAGACCCAGCATGTTGCTTTAACAGATGCAATTAAGAAGTTAGTCTTCCTATTTCTGACATATTTGCATGCCTCTGTTTCTCTTAGCTACTTAACTAAGGAGTAAAAGACCTATATGCAAAAAACTACAAGACACTAAAAATAGAGATAGAGAAAGACATAAACAGATGGAAGAATGTACTGTGTCATGGAATGGTAGAATCAACATCATCAAAATGTCCATACTACCCAAAGCAATCTATAGATTCAATGCACTCCCCATTAAAATACCAACGGCATATTTCACAAACCTAGAACCAACTTTCTGAAAATTCAATTGGAATAAAAAAAGACCTCAAATATCTGCAGCAACCCTAAGAAAGAAGAACAAAGTACGTAGTATCTCAATCAAGCTGTATTATAAAGCCACTGTTCTCAAAACAGCCTGGTACTGGCACAGGAACAAACATATAGATCAATGGAACAGAATAGAGAAATCAGATATTGATCCAAACAACTATGCTCAATTAATATTTGACAAAAGAGGCATGAACATACAATGGAGTGAAGACAGTATCTTCAATAAATGGTGGGAATATTGGACAGATACATGCAAAAAAAAACCCTGAAACTAGACCACCAACTTATACCATACACAAAAATAAACTCAAAGTGGATAAAGGAGTTAAACATAAGAAGGGAAACCATAAAAATACTAGAGGCATCCACAGGCAGCAAAATAGCAGACATATGCTGAAGCAATTTTTTCACTGATACTGCTCCTAGGGCAATGGAAACCTGCTGTTGGCTGAGGACTTGTACAAGCATCTTTTCAAAGGCTGCCCATCACTCCTGAGGGGGGTAATGTATACATGTGCAAATGTGTATTTTTCCCCCCACACTGCTTTGTAGGAGGCTCTGCCTAAGCAGGAAAACCATTCAAAACTCACAAATAGTAATACCATCAGAAAGATGATCAACCTATCTAATGAAAGAGTAATATGCAAATTGACAATCACCCCAACACAAGATGGCCACCCCGGTATGGTCAAATATTGCTGCCACCATGTGGACACAAGATGTCCACCACAAGATGTCCAACAGGGGAGGGCAGTTGTGGACTATCAGGCCAGCAGGGGAGGCCAGTTGGGAGGGATCAATCTTGCAGGGGAGAACAGTTATGGGTGACTGGGCTGGCAGGTGAGGGCAGCTGGGGGCAACCAGGCCTGTAGGAGGGCAGTTGCAGGGGGATAAGGCCAGCAGGGGAGGGCAGTTAGGGAACACCGGGCCACCAGAGGTGGGCAGTTGGGGGGGGGGAGGGGCATGCAGGGGAAGACATGGGAGACCAGGCTGTCAGGGGTGGGCAGTTAGGAGTGACCAGGCTAGCAACGGGGGGGGGGCAGTTAGGGTCAATCAGGCCAGCAAAGGAGCAGTTAGGCATCAATCAGGCTGGCAGGGGAGTGGTTAAGGGATGATCAGGCTGGCAGGCAGAAGCAGTTAGGGGCCATCAGACAGGCAGGCAGGTGAGTAGTCAGTGGGATCTGGCCAAATGGGCAGTCGGACAGCCCTCAAGGGGTTCCATATCGGAGAGGGTGCAGGCTGGGCTGAGGGACACACACTCTCCACCATCCCCTGTGCACAAATTTCATGCACCGGGCTTCTAGTTTGTAAATAAATGACCAGTTAATTCTGAGAATCAGACTAAAGAGAATAAGAACCCAATTAGGGTGTGATTATGAGATGTGATTTCTGAAAACTTGGCAGCAGGTTCATCCCCACTTGTCCAGGAGGACGTATATTTTCCCTACAGCCGATCAGAGCTAATCATCCTGACCATTCAGAATGGCCTGTTCCTCAACAACAAAAAGTACATCTGGCCACTTGCAGAGCAGCCTACATGAACCAGGAAGACTTATGTAGAGTTGGGATAATAAGCACAGATATGGCCAATGCAAATTGTGTGGCCAGTTAACCCTCCATAGGGGTCCATGCAGAGATGCCCGAGGGCTGTTAAGTTGAATACTTGCACATGGTCGGTCTCCCCCTAACCCATTGCCAGAATTTTCCCCACTTGTCACAGCTCTGACTAGTTTCAGAAAGTGAAGCCATAAGAAAGAAACAGAAAAAGCCCAGTTTGTAGATCTAAAATATACATGATGGTGTAGTATAGCAGTTGTTGACTTGGACTCTGAAGCCAGGGTTCATGGGTTTATATCCCAATTCTGCTAACTTACTAATTACTGAACCTTTGAAAAAGTTACTCAGTCTTCTAATGCCTCAGTTTCTTCAAACAGGGCCAAGAGTAGGATGAGGCCAGTGAAGCACATAGGGTCAGGTGAGTGCTGTTTGAACCTGAGTGGTTTCTTTAGTTTGGGACCTAAGGACCTTAACCTAGGCCCAGACCTGGTCTTGTATGCATTTATAAATAAAGATGACAAGGCCATCTTCCTATAAATTGTTGTAAAGTGTAAATAACTTAGAAAGAGCAATGGACTTAAAGCACAACTAGCAAGAAACATGGATGATACAAGTATTTGCTTTTTTAAAAAAAAATCTGGATTTGCCACTTACTAGCTCTACAAACTCTGGCAAATAATGCACCATCAGGTTTCTTACCTATAAACTGAGAGCATATCCACTAGGATGGCTAGAGTAAAATGACAGATAACAACAAGTGTTGGAGAGGATGTAGAAAAACTGGAACCAACATGCATTTCTTTTTTTGTAAATATATTTCTTTATTAATTTCAGAGAGAAAGGGAGAAGGAGAGATAGAAACATCAATGATGAGAGAGAATCATTGATTGGCTGCCTCCTGCATGCCCTCCCGGGGATCAAGCCTGCAACCCAGGCATGTGCCCTTGGCCGGAATGGAACCTGGGACCCTTCAATCTGAAGGCTGACGCTCTATCCACTGAGCCAAGCCGGCTAGGGCAACATGCATTTCTGATGTGTAAAATGGTGCAGTCCTTTGGAAAACTATCTGGAAGTTCCACAAAAAATGAAATATAGATTTACCATATGGCCCAACAATTACAATCTTGGGTATATAACCAGAGAAATTAAAACATATGTCCAGCCAAAACCGGTTTGACTCGGTGGATAGAGTGTCGGCCTTCGGACTGAAAGGTCCCGGGTTCGATTCAGATCAAGAGCATGTACCTTGGTTGCGGGCACATCCCCGGTGGGGGGTATGCAAGAGGCAGCTGATCGATGTTTCTCTTGCATCGATGTTTCTAACTCTATCCCTCTCTCTTCCTCGCTGTAAAAAATCAATAGAATATATTAAAAAACAAAACAAAACATATGTCCACACAAAATCTTAACTCAAATGCCTAACAACTGAGAATGGATAGACAGTGTATAGTATATTCATACAATTAGATTAATCGCCACAAAACGATTGAAATATTGATATTTTCTATAATATAGATGATCCTTGAACACTTTATATGTTAAAGGAGCCAGTCAGAAAGAAAAGGCATGCATTGAATGATTCCGTTTATATGAATTGTCCAGAACAGGCTAATCTGTAGAGACAAAAAAAAAGTAGATTAATGGTTGCCAGGGGCTGGGAGAGGGGGGAGTAAGAAATGATGCTAAAGGATATAAGATTTCCTTTTGGATTGATGAAAATGTTCTGTAATTAGGTAGTGATGATGGTTGTACAACCTTGTGAATATACAAGAAACCTGAATTGTACACTTTAAATTGTGAATTTTATGGCATGTTAATTTGTCTCAATAAAAGTGTTATTTTTTTTAAAGAGAGCATGGATAATTTTCATCCTATTGACTTAGAAAGATCAAATTGAGAATGAATTTTTTAAATCTGAAAGCAGTTTTTATTATGTTTTCCATCATTTGTTTCAACAACCTTTTTTTTTTTTTTTTTTTAATATATTCTATTTATTTTTTACAGAGAGGAAGGGAGAGAGATAGAGAGCCAGAAACGTTGATGAGAGAGAAACATCAACCAGTCGCCTCCTGCACACCCCACACCGGGGATGTGCCCACAACCAATGTACATGCCCTTGACTGGAATCGAACCCAGGACCTTTCAGTCCGCAGACCGACGCTCTACCACTGAGCCAAACCAGTTCCGGCTGTTTCAACAACCTTTAACAAACCTTCTTTCAGCATCTTCTACAAACATCTACTCAGCATCTGCTGTGATGTTTTTTTTTCTGCTTGTTCACATTTCCAGCCCTGACAGCATAAGTCAATGCAGAGTCCCCATTCCCCATAGCATGGCTCAGTGACAAGAACGTAACAGTTAAGGGTTCTGACATCAGGTACCAGGCCCAGTTCTTCCAGCGACCTACCATGGGAGTTTGAAAAAATTGTTTCTTGGGATAATGGCTGCAAGTAGCATTTTGGAAAGGGTAATAAACACACAAAATATTTTGGTCACAACAGGCTGGCTACCATCCAGGGCTCATTATGTGCGATATTGTGCAGCTTTGTGATGTTAATGGTAAACAGTCACTGTGATGATTCATACAAGGACACCATATCCAGTCTCCTAACTACCTAGGGACCCTGAAAAATGTGTCATCTACAACCATCACTCACAAATGATAGCAACCTGTCCTCAAAGTCAACCACACAGAACCAACTTAACTCTAGGCTAGGGCCTGCTTCGCACCTGTGATGTGTAAGCAAATCACATGGGGATCTTGTCAAACTACAGCTTCTGATTCAGGAGGCCTGGGGAGATCTGATTCTGCATTTCTAACAAGCTTCCAGGTGATGCTGATGCTGCTGTGGGTCCTGGGTCCACAAGTTGATAGCCTCACCTAGACCTTCCCACACACATATTTTTTTTAAAAAAAAATCTTAATTGTTGAAAGTATTACAGGTATCCCATTTTCTTCACCACTGACCCTTTCTAACCCACACCTGCCCCTTGCCCCAGGCCTTCACCACCCTATTGTCTGCATACATGGGTTATGTATATATTAAGGTGACCAGATTTTAACATTGGTAAAGCAGGACACCATTGACGGGGGGAGGTGGGGGGTATAGGGGTGTGGGGGTGGTGTTCTTGATTAAAATTTTGGTCTATATGGAGCAACAAAAATTTTCATAGAATGCAAAAATAGCATTGTCATATATTTTTTAAATTTCAACATAAGTACAATTTACAAATATAATAAATAAAAAATTATATATAGTATTATTTTATTCTTTGGCATATTTCTCATTTGAGTGAATTTTTTTTAGTAGATTGTTGTTTAAAAGGTGATGAAATTTTCCACAAGAATTTGTTAAATTATATTTCACACATAAAATGGCTTTCAAAGTCTCAACACTTAATTGTGATTTTTCTGATGTCCACACTTTATTTACCATAGAAAAAACGTGTTTAGTTGCAGCATTAGTTCATGGTAAGGACAGCGCGTATTCCACAATTCTAACAATATAAAATTAACAAAAATAATATAAAACTCATATCCTGGCTAAATAGCCACATGGCCGCCGAAAACTGTATATTCTCTTCCCGTTCTCCCACCGTTCCCTAGCTTGTGCATTCTTTAAAAAAATCTGGACTTTTTTAAAACCCGAGGGACGTGGGACAAATTGTTAAAAATCGGGACTGTGCCGCCAAAAGCGGGACGTCTGGTCACCTTAGTATATATGCATACAAGTACTTTAATCTCTTCCCATCCAAACACTCACCACCTCCTTCCCTCTGGGATTCCACAGTATGTTTCATGCTTCTAAGTATCTGAATCTATTTTGTTCACCAGTTTATTTTGTTTTTCAGAGCCCACAGATGGGTGAGATTGTATGATACTTGTCTTTCTCTGACTGGCTTACTTCACTTAGTATAATACTCTCCAGGCCCATGAATGCTGTCTTAAAGGGTGAGAGATCCTTCTCTTTTACAGCTGTAAAAGTCCCACAGCTTTTTTATCCACTCATCTACTGATGAGTACTTGGGCTGTTTCCAGATCTGAGCTATTGTAAATTGTGCTGCCATTAACATAGGGATGAATATATTCTCTCTGACTGGTGTTTCGGGTTTCTTAGGATATATTCCTAGAAGTAGGATCACTGAGTCAAATGGCAGGTCCATATTTAATTTTTTCAGGAAACTCCCTGCTGTTTTCCATAATGGCTGCACCAGTCTGCACTCCCACCACCAGTGCACTAGGTTTCCCTTTTCTCCAAATCCTCGTCAACACTTGTCGTTTGTTGATTTGTTGATGGTAGCCAATCTGACAGGTGTGAGATGGTACCTCATTGTTATTTTGATTCATCTCTCTCATATGATTAGTGACTTTAAGCATTTTTTCATATGTCTCTTGGCCATCTGTATGTCCAATTTGAAAAAGTGTCTAAGTCCTTGACCTATTTTTAATATATTGTTTGTCTTCTTTTTGTTAAGTTGTAGGAGCTCTTTATATATTTTGAAAATTACCACTTAGCAGATATATCATTGGCAAATATGCTTTCCCATACAGTGTGCTCCCTTTTCATGTTGTTGGTTTCTTTTACTGTGCAGAAGCTTTTGATTTTGATGTAGTTCCATTTGTTTATTTTCTCTTTAGTGTCTTTTGCCCTAGATGTATCCACAAACATATTGCTCTAATAGATGTCTGAGATTTTGCTGCCTGTAGTTTCTTCTAGGACTTTTATGGTTTCACAACTTACATTTAAGACTCATCCATTTTGTGTTTATTCTTGTATGGTGCAAGTCGGTGGTATAGTTTCTTTCTTTTATTTATTTGTACTTTTTTTTTTTTTCAGCTATCTGTCCAATTTCCTCAACACCATTTTTAAAGAGACTGTCTCTACCCCATATGCTCTTGCCTCTTCTGTCAAATATTAATTGAGCGTATGGCTTGGATCAATTTCTGGGTTCTCTGTTCTGTTCCATTGATCTATATGCCTGTTTTTGTGCCAGTACCAAAATGTTTTTATTAGAGTGGCTTTGTAATTTAATTTGATGTCTCGTATTATGATCCCTCTAACTTTGTACTTCTTTCTCAATATGGCTGTAGTGATTTGGGGATCTTTTTTTTTTGTTCCATACTAATTTTTGGAGCATTTGTTTCAGATTTGTGAAATATGCCTTTGGTATTTTAATATGGATTGTACTGATTCTATAGGTTACTTTGGACAATATGAACATTTTAATGATGTTAATTCTACCAATCTATGAACATGGCATATTCTTCCACTTGTTTTTATCTTCTTCCTTCTCTTTTAAATGTCATGTGGTTTTCTAAGTACAAGTCTTTTACCTCCTTGGTTAAGTTTATTCCTAAGTATCTTAAATATTTTTGTTGCAATGGTAAATGGGATTGTTTTATTGGTTTCTCTTTCTGAGAATTCATTATTGTTGCATAAACATGCCATCAATTTCTGAGTGTTAACTTTGTATCCTGCTAAATTGCCAAATTCATTTATTAAATCTAGTTTTTTGATGGAGTCTTTAAGATTTTCTATGTACTGTATCATGTTATTTGTGGAAAATGACAGCTTTACTTACTCCTTTTCAATTTGGATGCCTTTTATCTCTTCTTATCTGATCACTGTGGCTAAGACCTCCAGTACTATTCTATATAATAAGAGGCTAATATGCAAATCGACTGATTCGGTTCCACTGAACAACCGGTCGCTATGATGTGCACTCACCACAAGGGGGCATGTGCTGAACATGGCAGTCATCAACTGTCATGGGATGGTGGAGCAGGTGAGTGAGGGTGCCAGATCAAGGTGGGGCATCAGTTGCTATCATTGGGGTGAGCCTTTGGTGGTTGCTGAAAATTCTTTGCTCCCACATGCTGCAGTCCTGCCCGGTGCTCACACCTGCTGCCAGTGCTGGCCCTGTTCACACCTGCTGACGGCTCCTGCCCCAATTGTTCCCTGCTGTCAGCAGGTACAAGCAGGGCCAGCACCATCAGCGTGTGGGGGCAGTGACAGTGGGAGCAGAGCTGCCAGCAGACAGGAAGCTGGGGGTCAAGCAGAAGGGGCCAGGCAGGGGATCTAGATTTTAAGAACATATTTTAAAATATAAAATCCCGTGACAGTTGATGACCACCATGTCCAGCGCATGCCCCCTTGTGGTCAGTGCACGTCATAGGGACCGGTTGTTCCACCAACCAGTCGATTTGCATATTAGCCTTTTATTAAAGAGAATAGTACTGGAAGTCTTAGCCACAGTGATCAGACAAGAAGAGAAGGTGATCAGAGAGGAAGGGAGAGCTAGAAACATCAATGATGATAGAGAATCAATGATTAGCTGTCTCCTGTACACCTCACATTGGGGATTGATCCCACAACCCAGGCATATGCCCACACCAGGAATTGAACCATGACCTCCTAGTACATAGGGCAATGCTCAACCACTAAGCCTCACCAGCTGAGCACCCTAGGTTTTTTTCATTTCCATTTACATGGAAAATATTTTTCGATCCATTAACTCTTATTCTGTGTGATTGGGTCTCTTGTAGACAGAATATATTTGGGTTATATTTTTGTATACATACAGCTACCCTATGTCTTTTGATTGGAGCCCTTAACCCACTTACATTTAAGGTTATTACTGAATAGTGGCCCAGTGCACAAATTCATGCACAGTGAAAGGAAATTATTGTAATTAGAAGAAATATTTTAATATCGTTATTTGTCCTTTCTTTACAATAGAAGTGTCAACCAAATTCACAATCAACAATGATAGATGGAAACACACGTGTGCAATTGGCACCAATAAGAACTTTATGTATATAAACTTGCTTAATTAAACCTGCTTTCTGATTTAGCTAAACGTTTTCCACCCCAGTTAAGCGCCCACATTCTCTTTCAGGTAATTGTCACCAACAAAGCAAATTATTATTGTATATCATACAGGGAGAACAAAGGGAAAAATATTTAACTGCAGCAGTGTTTGACTATATTCTGTGCAGTGAGAAAACCTGAAGTCATTTTTAATGACCACCATTTCCTACTTCTTTTCAGTCAGGTCAGTTTCTAAGTTTTCTAAATCTCCATTTTCTGGCTAATGAAAAGAAAATAGGATTCCACGGAGTCTCCTATCTACCTACTCCAGAACTTCTGTGAGGATCAAACAAGATGAAGCATGGGAAAAAGCTTCATAGACATTTGGTTAAAGTGTAAAATGTTCCCACTTGGCTATAAAGCAAGTTGTGTTCCTGGGCTGAAGCAACTCCAAGGAGGCTAGTAGTCACTAGGAGAGGAAGTGGGAGTTGCTACACAACATCATTACCTTGTGCCTACAGCCACCATTTCCCGGCTGGGCTGGATTGTGGGTTGTATAATATTTTGCACCATGGGGTCTCAGCAGCATTGGCTGCAATTTGGTAGGCTTTCAAGATCCAGGGTGATGGTAGAGCCTGTGTCCCACTTGGGAGAAGCCGAGTGTTGCTTTTTGGGCACCAGGTCCGCAGTGCCGTTTCTTTGTAAATGGACAGTGCATGTCATGGCAGTTCCTGTGTTGAACATCTGCCCCCTGGTGGTCAGTGCATGTCATAGCAACAAGTCTGACAGCATATGAGCCATATGTATATATGTATATATATATATATATATATATATATATATATATATATATATATATATATATATATATATACTACTGGCTCGGTGCACGAAATTCATGCACAGGGCAGAAGGGGGAAGGGGAAGGGTGTCCCTCAGCCTGGCCTGCACCCTCTCCAATCTGGGACCCCTCAGGGGAGAACCAGCAGTTGGACATCCCTCTCACAATCCAGAATTGTTGGCTCCTAATTGCTTGCCTGCCTGATTGTCCCTAACTGATCCCATAATGACTTGATTGCCCCTAACCACCTCTGCCTTAGCCCTGCATCTGGGACCCAGGATTCCCTCCTCTCACCGACCACTGGCACCCAGGATCCGGGCTTCTCTCCCTCTGGTTGACATAGGCTCCCAGGCTGGCTGCAGCTGCAGGGGATGGTGGGCAGGTGGCTTTGCCTGGGCTGTAGCCACAAGTGCTAGGGCCCGGATTTGAGGGGTGGGCAGTTTCTCTGTCTCCTGGACCACAGCCAGCCGCAGGTACTGGTGCCTGGGACTGTGGAGTGAGTGGCTTCTCCGTCTACCAGGCTGTAGCCAGCCGCAGGTGCTGGGACCTGGATCACAGACAGGTGGCTTCTCCATCTTCCCTGGGATGCAGTGTCGGCAACTTCTCCAGCTGACTGTGGCCTGGGATCATGAGGCAGGCGGCTTGTTCTTTTCCAGGATGCAGCCAGCCTCAGGTGCTGGGGCTAGATTTCTCCGTCTCCCCCAGGACATGGGGCAGGCAGATGTGACGCTTCTGCAGCTGGCTGCAGCCTGGGATTAAGTGGCAGGCGGCTTCTTCGTCTCCTGGGCTGCAGCCAGCCTCAGGTGCTGGCATCCAAATTTTCTGACCCCTACAGGTCCAGAGTGGTGGTGGGGGGCAGCAGGGCTGCTGCCATGGTTTCAGGTTAATTTGCATACTCACTCTGATTGGCTGGTAGAGTAGCAGAGTGATGGTAATTTGCATGTTTATCTTTTATTCATGTAGATAGATACTTATTTGCCTATATTTTTTTCTCTCCCTCCCCCCCGCCTCTATCTCATATATCTCTTCTTATTACAGTAGACTCTTTAGCATTTCTTGCAGTGCTGGTTTTTGGTGTTAAACTTGTTTGTTTGTTTTGTTTTTATTTGTTTGGGAAATCCTTATTTCACCATCTATTCTGATAGTCTTTGTTTCAGATCTTGTTTTTTCATTACTTTGAATACTTCATGTCATTCCCTTCTGACTTGAAGAGTTTCTGATGAAAATCAGCTAACAGCCTTATGGGAGCTCCTTTGTAGGTAAAAAAAAAAAAAAAAAAAAAAAAAAAAAAAGGTTTTCTGTTGCTGTCTTTATAATTCTGTGTCTTTAATTTTTGGCATTTTAATTATAATGTGTCATGGACCTGTTTGGGTTCTTTTTGCTTGGGACTCTCTGTATCTCCTGAATTTTGTCTTTTTCCTTCACCAGGTTAGGGAAGTTTTCTGTCATTGTGTCTTCAAAGAGATTCTCTATCCCTTTCTCACTTTCTTCATCTTCTGGTACTCTTATAATGCCAATATTATAATGTTTCATGTTGCCCCACAGCTCTCTTAAACTGTCCTCTTGTCTTTTGTTTTTGTTTTTCTTTTTTGTTCTCTAATTAAGTAATTATTCCTATACTGTCTTCTAATTCACTGCCTCACATAATCTACTGTGTATTCCTTCCAATGTGTTCTTTATTAGTGCTACATCTGTTCTCAAGCTGTTGAGCATCATTATAATCATTCTTCATTCTGTATCTAATAAATTTCTCATCTACATTTCACTTAGCTCTTCTTCTTGAGAATTCTCTTGTTCTTTCATTTGGAGCTTGATTTTTGTCTCCTCATTTTGGCTGCCTGTTTGGGTTTATATCTATGTATTAAATAGATTTTCCAGTCTCTGGTGCAGGACCATGTCAAGTGCTGTTTTTTCACTGGCCCTGAGTACCATTTGGAGCTATCAGCCATCCACAGCTTGTAGTTCCCTCTGCTGGGGCTAGATGCCTTTTTAAAGGGCCAAGATGTGCACCAGAATCTGCTTTTCCTAGACCCAAGCCCACAAGAAGATAAGACAGACTCAAAGCCTCCAAAGATCAGCCTCTGCCTGCAGTCTGATTATTATTAAGTCTTGATTAGCCTCAGGCTATCAAACTCAGCAAGGTGTAGATTCTCCAGGGTGGAGCAAGAGGTTTTTCAACAGGATGGAGCAATTGCTTCCCCCACCACCCTGCTAAAAGCTGCCTGAGAAAGATGGCCTCTGCATTATGAGGCAATGACTCAGCACAGGAGACCAGGTGTCTGCCTTCCAAGCTCTAACCTCCGAGCCCCCTACTCTGAATTCTTCTCACATAGCTCTAGCCCACTCTGCCCTCCATCTGTTGGATCCCAAGGTGAGTGGCTGCACATGCAATTTTGTGTGTTGGCCCTTTAAGAGGGTGCCTGCATTTCCAGCCATCTCTCCCTGATAGACAGAAACCCTGCTGCTTTTCACAGCCATATGTTATGTGGGCACCTTTCTCAGTTCTGGTGCTCTAGGCTGGGAATCCCAGCTTAGAGTTTAGACCCAAGAGTTCTCAGTGGGAATCTCCCATAGCTGGTATATCCCTCCAGACCTTCAGCTCTGTGGGAGCCCTGCCAACCTTCTCACACCTCTGCCCTTCCTACCCATCTCTATGTGGTCTTTAGTTTCTATCCTTGGTTCTAAAGGTTCTCTCCACCTAGACTCTGACTGATTTCTCAGGATGCTTTTTCTATATTTTAGTTGTAATTCCAGTTTGGTCCTTGGAGAAAGTGAGTTTAGCTACTTGGGTTATGCCACAACCTTGGAATCTCTTCCCCACAGAAATCTTAAATTCAATACATTCAAGCCCAAATTCATCATCTTTCCCCACCAAAACTGTTCTCCTTCTAATTCTTCCTATGTTCTCTATCTCAGTTGTTCTGAAGCTTGAGCAACCATCAAAGTCACCCAGGAATGCTGTTTAAATTGCTCAAATGATCGTTGAACCCCACATTTCAAAGTTTGATTCAGATATGGTGTGGAGTCTGAAAATGTGCATTTCTAATAAGTTCTAGGAAAGAATTAAGAAGTGGATGGTACTCCACACATGCCTATCAGAGCTGTAAAGCCACCTAGGCAAGGACGTCTTCTTGAAGCTAGAAGATGGGGTCACACATCTTTCTTTAGTTTCCAATACAGAGCTGGACAGACAGAGTGGGAACCCTGACCTCCAGAAGCCAGGCTGTTTGTATTTCTTATACTCTACATGTTTATCCCCCTTTTGTTTTCTTTTAGAACTCAGTCAAGTCTCTGTGAGAGGCCTAGCCTCTCAGCTGTGCTAACATGAACCACATATGGGCCATAACATCTGACAGAGCAGCAGCCTCGGGAAACAGCCTTCAAGGAAGCCCAGCAGTCTGAGCCTGCCAGACTGGGTCAAGGCCGTGAATCAGCTACCCCTGTTCAAGTGAGAAGTCTGCTTACGCTGCTGCAGGTTGACATTCTGGGTTTACAGTATTAGAAAAGAGGCATTTCTTGCAGCTAATGTACCTGAGTTGAGTTGTTAGGTAAACAGACATTGGAAGATTATTTATTACTGAAGACAGTTGACAGATTCAATGTGGATGAAGTCTTTGCACTAGAAGCTATTGATAAAAATCTAAGAATCTCACTGAATCCCACTATATCTATAAATAATCTCCATCTGACTTAAATGGTTCCTTTATGCCACATTTGCACTTTGCACTAACATTAAAACAAAACTCTTACCCTGACAATGTTTTGAGGCAAATTTACATGGCCAGTCTTAGCACTGAAGATAGGCTAAAGAGAATGAGAAGGTGAACATTACAGACTCCTAGTCTCAATGGACAAGTTAAACCACAATAACTATCAGAGTACACAGTGGAGCACTACAGGTCTGTTACAAGAATGAGGCAATACCTAATACAGAATGGTCTATAAAATACTATTAAGTTAAAAGAACAAGTCACTAAAGGCTACACAGAATACACATGCTCCCATTTGTGTTTAAAAAGAAAAAATATATACAATGTATGAAAATGCATATGTATGTATGCATGTAGGATATATTTCTGAACTGATACAAATAAAATGTTGGGCAATGATTTCCTCTGGGAAACAGGCATGGAGCAGAGGCAGATTCATTTGTCATTTATTATTCCTCTATGCCACCATAAGTTTTTTTGTTTGCCTTTTGCACAGGCTTTCAATATATGAGAGCACTAACCTGTTTTCCACAGACTCTTAAGAAGTGTAACTGTGGATGTGGGAGGATCCTAAGAAGCAAATGCAGGAATTTGCCATCAGAACTCCCAGAAGCTGCGTCTGCTGCACAGGCAGCTTCACTAGAGGAGCCACGTCAGTGCACCTGATATCTCAATATGCTAACTTTATGAGCAGACACAAAACATTCCCTCCGAAACAGGCTGTAAGCCCCAAAGACTGAGGGAACAGAAATTCTTCAGGGACAAGTTATACTTCTGAAATGTCACTATCAATAACTAAAAAGTCATAAACTCCTCGAAAGATTTTAGATCAACAAAGACCATCAGCAGCCTCATGTGCAGATGGTAACATTGTTGAATAAACGGCCTGGCCCCCTCACAAGTCTTCTAGTCCTTCAGGGCAAGGCTTGCCATTTTCTTATCCTGAGTGCATAATCCCTGAGACTGGCAGTGGGTCTGACCCAGAGGTACTGGCAGTGGGTCTGACCCAGAGGTGCAGATTTATTGAAATAACAATATGAGAGACTATAGTTTAATTGCTCAACATTTCTAAGCAATGGGTCAATGAAGGCTGTCTGCCTCTCTGGATCTATTAGTGGAGATGAAAAGGGTCTGAGTTCCAATAAGCAAGAAGTCAGGATAGCCCTGCACATCTGGGTGGGAAGCAAAGGGAGCTGATAAAATTAAAAGTCAGTAGCTAGTGGCTACCCTGAGAGACCAAAAACCCCAATTTCAGGGAGGAAGACTAGGAAGGAACAGCAGCTGAAGGCAGAAACCTGCATTCACAGAGGAGCTGCATGATCTGGTGAGCTGACCAAAAGGAATCTACAGCCTGAAACTGGAAAGAGAGCCCCATGTTTCTAAAACCCTCTCTGTTCCATTATGATCGCCTGCCAAGCTAAGTTCAAAGAGGCTATGAGCAAACGGTTTAGGTTGATTGTGTCTGTCTTCTGAGAACTTCACAACACTGGATGCTGCCAGGGCAGTCACTGACCTGGTGTCTACAGGAGGTAAGAGAAAATTCGGACCACTCCGGGAAACAAAAGCTTTCCTGGTTACACAGTAGGTAACACTGTCACAAACATTCCCCATTTTTCCCAGATCTACTGCTGATCCCAAGAAAGTATTTAAGGTCTGCATCTAAAGACCAGTGTGAGAATCAGCTGACAGGTTTGCTCTGAACCTTCAGGAAGAAGGATCCCAAAGTCAGGGAGGGAGAAGGGGAAGGGAGGGAGAAAGAGAGGGACACAGATGGAACTGATGAATTTGTACTAATAAGAGAAAGGAAAGAGATCTTGTCACAAATCATTTCAAAAGCACTACAAGGAGCCCAGAGGCAAGTGACCTAACAAAGGAAGTAGAAAGCAACTCTAAGTTTAAAAGGCCTCCTTTAAAAGTATATATATTTTATTGTTTTCAGAGAGGAAGAGAGAGATGGGGAGAGAGAGGAACATCAATGATGAGAGAGAATTGTTGATCAGCTCTCTCCTGCATGCTAAAGGTTTCACACCAGGAAGACAAACCTAAAGAAGACCTATCTTCAGTGACCCACCCACTGGCCTCCCAGGAGGCAGGGTGCCAAAATAAAACTGAGAGCAGGCTTCAGAACTGACCCAAACCATCTGGGACAATAGCCCAGAGATGACACACTCTGATTCCAACCATTGCCAACAAGCTGCTTCTTCTTGTTTAAAAGATGATGTTTGCAAATGAGCCAAGCATCCAAGAACAAATCAACCCAGTGCTCGCTGTGCATCCACGTGGTTCTGGATTTCCAAGACTGATTTGCAGGTGCCTTATTTGCAGGGCCCAGAGAAGGTGGAATAAGACAAGTAAATGGGCATTCAAGAAAACCAATTCAGATCAACGGAAAGCAGTGGTGTCTTGTGTCTGCAGGGATGCCACTTAGAGCTGAGTAGGTTCTTCACCGCAAAAGGACATCTGGGTGCAGAAATCCAGTGTGGGGAGATGAATCTGGCCAGAGGAAGAGGTATCTTGTCTGGATTCACACAAAGGTGAAAAATGAGCTTATGGAAGTCCAACAGAGAGGCATTTCCAGTTAAGGCTTAGCCAATATTAGAGAATTCAGAAAAAAGAGGCAAGGGCCCCACTCTCCATTGTTCTGGGCAGGTCATTCTGATAGGTGAGGGTCACCTGGGAGAGGGGTAGCAACATACGATGGCAGAAAGAGTCTAGGCATTCCAGAAAAACAGGCCAGATCAGCCACATATTACCTGTGTAACCATGGGTAAATTACTACCCATCCCTCATCCCCAGCAGTAAGATGGGGATAACAAGGCCTACCTCATCTGGCTATCATGTGGATTAAATGAAATAATGCAGCTAAAGTACCTAGCACAAGGCTTGGCCCTCAGTGGACACTCCATAAATGGTGGTTACCATGACAGCAATACTGTCCCAAAGGTGAGAGGCACAAAGCTTCCAACCTTGACATGTGAGGGTCACTGCAGAGGCAGCCAGCCAGACACAGGCTGAGAGGTATGAAGCCAGTTTTTCATGAAATAACAGTAAATGCTTTCATTCCTCCAGTGTAACTAAGAGCAGCCCTCTTGGGAGTCAAACCTCTTGCTGGTATGGGTTGTAATCTGTACCTGAGTAATCCTCCAGGACTATATGGATTTAGGAAAACCAAATGAAATTACCTGTGGGGCACAGTGCCTGGTCAGGGCAAGTGCTAAGAAAATGTGAGCTCCAACCCCTCTCCACTAGGGAGCCTCAAACAGTGCCCCTGCCCCAGAGGCTGATCCCCAACAAGTTGAAGTAAGCTAAAGAACTATTTGCTTTAAGTTTTGCTGAATTCATTAATGTAATAGTAAATCAATTATAATGCAACTTACATTTCTTAAGCATCTTTTAAGTGAAAGGCCCATTGAGGAAGCAATGTTATTTCTCTTACTAGAGGCCTGCTGCACAAATTTGTGCATGGGTGGGGTCCTTCAGCATGGCTGACCAGCCAAGGGGAGGGGCCATGGGAGGTTGGCTGGGGGAGTGCACTGGCCATCAGGGGGGTTGTCCCTGGTGGTCAGTGCACATCATAGCTATTGGCTGGTCAGTCAGTCAGCCATTTGTAATGGTTGCTTAGGCTTTTAAATATATAAATATTCTGGATGTCTCCCAAATCTGAATTTTTGTGCTGTTATTAACCCTCACCTGAGGGCATTTTTCTTTTGATTTTAGATAGAGTGAAAGGGAGGGAAGAGTAAGGGGACTAGAGAGAGAGTCAGATAGACAGACAGAGACATCAATGTGATTGGCTACCTCCCTCATGAGCCCAACCAACCAGGGCTGGGGATTGAACCTGCAACCTAGGTACATGTCCTTGACCAGAATTGAATCCAAGACCTTTAGGTGCATGAGCAGATGTTCTAACCACTGAGTAACACTGACCAGGCCAACAATTCTGAATTTTTATACCTCCTTCTATGTGCCCGCTTACCATATATCACTTCACTTATTTTTATCAAAAATATGAAATATTTTAAGTATGGTAATTAAGGTGAAAATGATGCATTCCTTTCTCCTTTGCATTTGAGGAAATTATTTAGGTGTAAGTCTGTCACCCTCAGTTAATTGAAGGAAAGAGGGGTTTGTTCTAGACTTTTCTCCCACCCCTCAAAATATTTAGTCTCATGTACTTTAATAAATTCTGTATTCAAATAGCACCAATTTACTGAACACCTGCCGAATGTTTTATCTATGTTATTCTATTTAGCCTTCACTGAAAAAAGCAAAAGAGCCATTATTCCTGTTTTATGTATAAGAAAACGTAGTCTCAAATACATAAACAATTTTTCCAAGCTAGTATATCTGTGTGAACAAATATTATTGTAATACTAGAGGCCCGGTGCACAAAATTTGTGCATGGGGGAGGGAGGTGTCCATCAGCCCAGCCTGCACCCTCTCCAATCTGGGACCCCTCGAGGGATGTCCAACTGCCCATTTAGGCCCAATCCAGGTAGAACATCTAGGATGCCTGGGCAGTCAGACATCCCTCTCACAATCCAGGACTGCTGGATCCCAACTACTCATCTGCCTGCCTTCCTATTGCCCCTAAACGCTTCTGCCTATCATCCTGGTCACCGCTAACCACTTCCATGCCAGCCTGATTGATGTCTAACTGCTCCCCTGCCAGCCTATTTGCCCCCAACTTTCCTCCTCTGCTGGCCTGGTCACCCCTAACTGCCCTCCCTTGCAGGCCTGGTCCCTCTCAACTGCCCTCCCCTGCTGGCCATCTTGTGGTGGCCATCTTATGTCAATATGGGGGCAGGATCTTTGAGCACATGGGGGCAGCCATCTTGTGTGCTGGAGTAATGATCAATCTGCATATTATTTTTATTAGATAGGACAGAGGCCTGGTGCATGGGTGGGGGCCGGCTGGTTTGCCCTGAAGGGTGTCCCGGATCAGGGTGTGGGTTCCCTTGGGGCATGGGGCGGCCTGGGTGAGGGGCCTGTGGTGGTTTGCAGGCCGGCCATGACCCCTGGTGACCCAAGCAGAGGCCCTGGTATCTGGAATTTATTTACCTTCTACAATTGAAACTTTGTAGCCTGGAGAGGAGCCAAGCCTCCTGCTTTCTCCATGACTGCAGCCATTTCTGTTGGAATGTTTTTACCTTCTATAATTGAAACTTTGTAACCTTGAGTAGAGGTCTAGGCTGGCAAGGACAGGTGGAAATCTTGGCTTCCTCCATTGCCAGGGAAATCCAAGCCTCCTTCCTGCTCTCTGTGGCTGTAGCCATTTTGGTTGGGTTATTTGCATACTTGCTCTGATTGGCTGGTGGGCATGGCTGGTGGGCGTGGCTGGTGAGTGTAACAGAGGTAAGGTCAAATTGCATATTATTCTTTTATTAGGTAGAATTAACAAATGTTACGGAATGGTAAACTCTTAAGGAGCTTAAATAGTTGCAATATAGTACAGCTTATAAATACCAAATGCCATTCAAGAGCATTACAAATGAACTGTTTTGAATGAGACTTTATTGGAAAACATGGAGCAAAATGACTATTTTCTTCCAAATCCAGAAAGAAATGTTTTCTGCACTAGCCCACAATGAACTGTGTTCTAATTACTGAGGAAAATGGAGTTTCAGTTAACTGCTGTTTGGCCCACCTGGTCCACAGGGGACCAAATGTCTCCATATGGAATAGATTGATGAGAGAATAAATAAAATAAAGTACTCCTAAAAGGCAAACCTTAAAGAGGAAAAAGAAGGCTCTACAGGCAAGGCTAGATCTTGACCTTGGCCTGACCTATAGGGCATTGGGGTGAGAATGGAGTCTGGAGCAGAAAGGGACAATAACACAATGGTTAAGAACAGAAACTTGGAGCTAGACTCTAGTTCAGATCCTACAACCTCCCAGCTCTGGGACCTGAGACTCCCCACTTCCTCTCCTTAAATCAGAGTTCCTCTCATTTAAAAAAAAAAGGGGGGGAAGTGGGGGGGAAATAATACAGATACTTTATGTATGAGTCCTTTGAGGTTTACCTCAGAGCCTTAAACATAGTATATTAGTTTCTTAGGGCCGCTGTAACAAACTACCACAAACTTGGTGGCTTAAAACAATAGAAATTCATTCTCTCACAGTTCTGAAACTTCAAAATCGGTATCAATGAGCTGAAATAAAGTTGTTGACAGGGCTGTGCTCCCTCGGGAGGCTCTAGGGAAAAATCTGTTTCCTTGCCTCTTCCAGTTTCTGGTGGCTGCTGGCATTCCTTGGCTTGTGGCTGCATCACTCCATTCTTCAAAAACAGCATCTTCAAATCTCTCTGTTCTATCTTCCAATTACCTTCTCCTCTGTGTCTGTGTATCAGCTCTCTCTCTCTCTCTGCCTGCTTCCTCTAAGGATACACATGGTTGCATTTAGTGTGCACCTATATAACCTAGACTAATCTCCACATCTCAAGATCGTTTATCACATCTACAAAGTCCTTTTTCCAAATAAATTAGTACTTTGGGGCTCCAGAGATTAGACACTGATATATTTTGGGGTGTGCAATATTCAACTCCCTCAACAGCAAACCCTCAGTAAATTCCTCATCTTTTAGGAATACTCTTGTTACTATTAACAGAGATTAGACAAAAGTACTAATTTCCTGGACGTCCACACGTCCAGGAAAGGGTGTATGGACAAGAAAGAGAGGCTATTAACATTTTACCACGAGAACCAACAGAGAGGCACAGGAATTGTTCCCCAAATCCTTCACATACAGGTACATTACTGGGATCTACATTATAAGCTCAGAGTGGGTGAGAAGAGGGAGGACACTGGGGTCAGGCAAGCCTGCATTCAGATCCTACTCTGATCCTTATAGAAGCAGGACACTGGGGACTTCTCTACCTCAGCTCAGTGTAACTATAAAATGAGGCTACTTGAGGTTCAAATGCACATGTAAATGATGTGGACGTGGTAGGTGCTCTAAAAATTATTGTTATTAATACAAACAAGTCTGCAACATGTGCAGGAAGGATGAGTAAAGGAAATGACAATAACCAGCGCACGCAGGAAACATCCCCCTCCCATCCTTACTCAAAGGCATCTCATGCTGCCATCAGGCATACATCCAAGGAGAAGCCCTAGTGGTCTCAGATGCAAAGTTGAGATCCCACTTCTGAGACACACATATTGTAGTCAGGCTTTTTCCATAGTCCATCTTATCTTTCTTCTGAAATCCAGAGTTATGAATGACTTGGAGGGGGTTCAACAAAACATTCTTATAGCAAATGTGATCTTTGTTCTGATAACTAATGAAATACTTCTGACACTTAATGAAATGCCACAAGAAATGAACAAGGGCTCTTTGGAGCCTTGTCTGAGATCAGAGTAACTCAAGCTTAAAATCTGGCTTCAATCTTTACTAACCTACAGGCAGAAATGTACATACCAGTGGGCCGGCTCTGCTACAAACTCTCCCACTAAACAGGGCTAGGGTTTCCGATTTAGAGACCAAAGCATATTAAAACCCCATTTATCTGGTTAGCATCATCAGGTAACTTCTTGTCAAACAATTCAGGGACTAAGTGGAAATCCTGTCTATGTAGGTAAAGAAATGAAACTTTTCATTGTAGGAGCAAAACAAAAAAACACCAAAAATGTGAAGTATACATTTCAAACAGATGTACCTGCTGTCTGCTGACTGCCCAGGATTGCCAGGGAGGTTTTCCAAGGAAAAACACAGACAAGGCCAAAGATTTCCCTTCTCTTTGCCATGTGGTTTCTGTCCCCCTGTGTGTAATAATACTCCCTCGGTATCCACTGAGGGACAGGAAACCAGCATTTGACTTTGTGAAGCTTAATTAACAAAAGGTTTCCTATCCCGAATCATGGAGCCCACTGGCTCCAGGGGCCCCCAAGACAAAAATAACATATTGCTCCAGAGTTATTAATGGTGAAATGCAAATAGCCTCCAAGAAAGTGGGCAGGAAAGGAGGAGCTGAAAAAACAAATGATTCCTACCAGCAGCCAGGGGCAGTTCCCTGGGGAGGCAGGAAAGGGTAAGTAAAGCCTGTGATCTAAGCTTGATCCCATCTGTCCTGTCTCAAAGCTAATAGCCCTTTCAAGCAAACACACACACACACACACACACACACCATATACATGCACATACATAGTACTAACACACATCATACAAATATGCATGTCCATGCACACATACACAGTTGCACACACATATGCATGCACATACTACACACATGTGCACACTTATATACATGCACATGCACACTCATACAAAAAGTTAGAGATAAAGACACAGGCTATAAAACCCCAAGATAATATGGTAAATGATAAAATAGTTTGCCATGTTGTTTTTGAAGTGTCTTATATTTTTCAAAATAGTTTTATAGCTAATACCTCATTTGACTCTCTCAATGGGCCTCTGTGGTAGACAGAAGACATATAATTATCACATTTCTTACATTAGATTGATTCCTGAAGACCATCCAGTTAGCAAATAATAGTGTGGAGACAGGAAGTGGGGTCTAATGACACCAAGCCCAGGGTTTCCTCCAAGGTAAGAAATATGAATGCTTTCAATAGAAATGGGCAAAGCCCGGGGGTGTAGGGGTGGGGAAGACAATAAGAGAAGGTCTGATGTGTTGATGGCTCTTTTGAGAAAAACTCATGTTATGACACAGAAATCTGAACAGAGGTATTTGAAGGTTAGTGATGTTGATGTACCTAGAAAGAATAGCCAACAAATTGTAGAGCATGTCTGAAAGTGTGTCTGAGGACTGTGTCTCCCAGGCACCTTCTTCCCTTTCAGTACTTGGGATGGCAGAATGGATCATTTAAAGCAGCAATTGCTCCTCAATCATGCATTAGTATCTAGTAGGAGACCTTGATGAATAGAATATACCCCCTTACTTTATAAACATGTAAACTAAAGCATTGAGAAATAAGGTAACCTGGCCAAGATGAAAACATTGGTGAGAGTTAGAATCTGGACCCTGAATTCTGAACTTGGGGTTCAGGGCTCTTTATCCCATCCAGCAGCCTTGGGCATCTATTATCTTTAACCTCATTACAGGCACTGGTCTTGGTTAATATTAGTGCCCAAAGAACACTGAAAGATAGGGTGGGAAGAACGGCTTTCCTTTTCTTTTTGGGGGACAGAACTGCTAAATTTCCCATGGACATTAACTAGACAGAATGTGGGGAAATGCCAGTGGTGCTGTTAGCACAAAAACTGTCTTATTTCTTGAGTATTTTTAAGACTTCAAAATGGTTGGCTGGATAATCCTTTACCCCCACCCCAAAGGTGTCCATATCCTAATCCCCAGTGACTTTATGTGGAGAGGACTTTGCAGCTGAGATTAAGTTAAGGATCTTGAGCTGGGGAGAGGATCCTGGTTATGAGTGGGTGCGATGTGAACACAAGGGTCCTGGAAAGGAGGAGGTCCGAAGATGAGAGTTAGCAAAGTGGGAAATGACAGAAGCAAGAGGGTGGGTGATGGGAGGGGCCAAGGAACGCAGGCAGCTTCTAAAAGCTGGAAAAGGGAAGGACACAATTTCCCCTAAAGTCCCCAGAAGAAATGTAGCCCTGATAACATCTTGATTTTGGACTTCTGACTTTCCGACTGCAAGAGAATAAATTTATGCTGTTTTAAGCCACTAAATTTACATTAAGAGTTACACAGTCAGTGTAACTATTACAAAACTGGAGGGGCAAGTCTTTGCTCCCCAGTGAATAAACAGACTTTGTAAGATGCGGCACAAACATTTTTAAAATCACAGGGGCATTAGGAGATATTTAGACTGACTATACACTAGATACACTGTCTTGCTTTAAAATAAGAATTGGTTAGCTGTGTTTGTGGGATTTCTTTCTCAGAGAACTTCTAGTTTAATTCTAGGACTGCTCCACAGCCCCACCCTGAAGGGGAGCCCATGGACTCCCCCAGTCCAGCCTGGACACTCCCTCAGATGCAGCCTGTGCTCCAGCCCCAGCAGGCTGATTCTGAATTCTAGAACATCAGGCTCACTCATGCCTCCAGGACTCCATCCTACACTTTGCTTTTTGGGTAATGCTCTCCTCACTCTTGGGCTCTGCAAAAATCCTTCTTCCTCAGCTCAGCCCAGTCAGCACTTCCTCTGAGAAGCCTTCCCTGGCCTCCCTAGTCCTCACTCCCACCCACTCCCCACACCCAGATCATCCCTCTGAAGAGAGCCCTGAACCCTTGGTCTTATAAATGTATGTTTGCTTATCTTCCTCCCCACCCCATCAGCATGAGTCCCTTAAGGACAAAAGACCTTGTTTCTACATCACCAAAGCACTGGCATCCCCTATCCATTCCAAGCACTTCCTAGCTCCTTCCAACCTGAGAAAGGCAAACTCCTCTTGATTCCCCAAAAATTAGCCCCACCTCAGTGCTCCCAGTGTCCTGGCAAATGGAAGGCCATGTTCGCTGAGTGTTTATGAGTTGCTCTACACTGTGCTGAGTGCTTTATAGGAATTATCCCATTCACAGTAACCCAGTGAAGCAGGTGTATTATTTTCCCCATTAGGGAAAGTCTGAACAATGCCAGCAAGGCACAGGACTAGTAAGTGGTAGAGCTGGGTAGACAACCAAACCTGTCAAACCCAGGGCTGAACAGTTCACTATCATGTGTTAGCTCCTGTCCCCATACCCTACCTCATCACCTGAAGGACTGGTTAATAGAATAGACACAAATAAGACCACTCTTTCAAAGAAAAACAGTAATTGATAACTGAGCACAAACTGCTCCTGGGCTGTGGGTCTGCAAAGCCTCTGTAAGAATATCCGTGATGTAGGCAGATTACTTCTCAACACAAAACCAACTCTCCTTCTCCAGGCGGTTCTGAGAAGCCCACCCTTGGCAAAGTTTCTGACACACTCCACCTAATGAAAACAGTGGCCATGATTTACACAGATGTGATTGTCAACTCCCAGGATCCCACAACTGTCTGCTGTAGACATTGACAGATGTTCTAGATTTGGCAATGCTCAGTGGGGGAGGGGAAGAATGTGCCGGATCTTGAAAAGCTCTGAATTAAAGTATCAAACTTCCCATTCCTCAGATGCCACTAGTTCACTTGTGTAACGATAAGAAAAACTGGCCACTGTAGGTGAGCTTAAGGAAGGAAGCCCAGTGGTAAGGAATACCTACCTGTGAGCGGGCTCCCTGGCAACTAGGGAGGTGGTCCTTGATGGAGTGGCCAGCGTCCTCAACCCTGACTTTGTAGAAGCTGAGTTAAACTGGCCAGTGGACATTCACAGCATGTTCTCTAAGGTTACGCATTTGGACTCTGGGCGGCAGAGACTTTCTCTGGGTGCTGTTTCCCCCAGACATTTTAGGAATGGAAAGAAATCCATTTGGTTTTCTGAAGGAAAATCCAGGGAACATTTGGCAGTAGCTCCCGCCAGTCTGCAGGTATTCATTCTGGAAACTGAGGGGAAAGGCTCTCCTACTTTGGAGTGCTGTCAGTGTCACAGTAGTGTGTTGCTGCATGGTTGTACAGGCTATCAGACTCACCTGATACCTTCCTCCTCACCTGCCCCTCCCCCTCCAGCCATCACAGAGATGCAGCCTTGGACAGGGAGAGAGGGAGGAGTTGGTAAAGTGCCCTATGGAATCTGTTGGCCAAGACCTGCAGGCTAAACACCCCAGGTCCAGAGCCTCCCCAGGCAGCCACTCCCCTAAATCCCAGGAGAAGGCCACCCTTTGTGGAGGGCTTTCCTGAGAGGTCACACCAAGAAAGGGCAAAGGGCAGGGTGCCCAGGCCCTGGGATGCTGTGCTGCCCAGAGTCCTGTCCTCCTGTACTGGACCTCAGTCCCTGGCTCCCTATCTTCCTGTGTGGCCCCATTTCTCCACCTGATCATTCCTGCAGAACCACAATTCTAACTGGAACTCTCTAACACAATGCCCAGCCTTTAAATCTATAATGGTAGTTAGAGCTAGAATCTATTGGGCACCAACTATGAACTGGGCAATATAAATATTTCATTTAATTTCACAACAATCCCATGTGATAGGTATTATTATTACTCTCATTTGAAAGATCAAGTCCCTGTAACTTCTTAGTAACTTCTCTAAGCTCAGGATCTTTGTGAGAGCTCCAATAAATACTGATATAATTCATATGGTTTTTTAGAATGTGATTTTCAGTGTATGTGTGTGTTTTAATGAGATATGGAAGCAAGTAGACCCAAAAATGTTTCCAGATATATTCCAGCTAAGTAAATTCTACTTATTCCTCAAGGTTTGGTTCAAATCCTACCTGCTTTGTGAGGTGTTCCAGGACAGCTCCATCCCACAAGGAATTCCCATCTTCCTGAACTCTGGTCACACCTTTACTGTCTCCCACCACGTGTAAACCCATGTATTTCCTGGGTTTTCCACTCATCCACCACACAGTATCAGGCCCCCAAGAATAGGAACTGTGTTTCCAATTTTGTGAATCCCCCTCTGGTGCCTAGGACTAAAAATTTCCCGATTAAGAGAGCTGAACATTGCAAGAAAGAGATGCAGTTCTTTTTAAGCCTTCAGTGCCAAATCCACCAACTTTTCAAGGTGTGGCTCAAACTGTCCAATCTTTAAGCAGCTTTCCTGATCACACCTGCTGGAAATAGGGTACCTCACTTCCAAAACAACCATTTCAGTGAAAAGAACGTTAGTGCCTGATTCCAACAGACCTCCATGAAATTCTGGTTCTGCTGCTTCTGAAGGAGGTGATTGGAGCAGTTCATTTCCTTCCTCTGAGTCAGTGTTTCCCAAAGTGTGGTATGCGTACCCCCAGGGGTACGGGAAGAGTTTGGTGGGGGTACATGTTGCACCGGAGTTTGGAGGGGATATGCGCTGCACCGTGCATAGCTGCGCCTAATTCTACGTTCTCATGAGTACGACGGGTACTCAGTGTTACAAAAATTATAGAAGGGGTACATATATGTCAAAAGTTTGGGAAACACTGCCTGAGTCCCTGTTTCCCTTCGGTGAAATGTTAACCTGCCTCCCAGGATTGAGGTACCTGTGATACAATGTGCATCTCTGTATCTGCCTCTCAGGGTTGAGGGGCCTGTGTTATAATGCAGTTGATGTAGTGCTGTACAGAAGACATGCTCCACAAAGGTAGAGCACTATCATTCCCATTACTATTCCATCATACTAGCCCATAAGGAAGGCATTTACATCCATGCCTTTTCTAACCTTCTAAAACTCTGGAATCTGTCAGAATCATTTAAACAAAGTTACCTAGGTCACACCATGGACTATAAAGCAATCCCCATTAGGCAGGAGAGATGGTGGGAACTAAACTGCTCTACTTTAAACAATACTCCCCACTCTACTGCAAGTGATGCTTATATGTGCTCACTAAACCTGGAATATTCTGTAACTAGACAGTATTTGACTCCCAAATTCTTTTCCATGGAACCCTGAAAAGTTTCCAAGATACTTCCAGACCTACGATTCCCAACCCTGGCTGTATTCTTTCGATGTCTAAGAACAACCCTTAGAGATTGAGATGTTCGTTTGGGATGTGACCAGGGTGTCAAGATTTCTAAAAAGTAGGCAAAGGACTCTAATGGTCAGCCAAGGTTAAAAACCACTGCCAGTTTTGTATCTAGTCCCCAGGTTTGTTTTTGTTTGTTTGTTTTTGTTGTTGTTGTTGAATCCATACCTGAAATATTTTTACCTTAATTTTTTTTTTTTAGAGAAAATGGGAGAGAGACACATTGATTGGTTGCCTCCCGCATGTCCCCAACCAGAGTCAGGAGCCTTCAACCAAGATACATGCCCTTAACCCTAGGAATCGAACCCAGGACCCTTCAGTCCACAGGCCGACTCTCTATCCACTGAACCAAACTGGCTAGAGCTAGTCACCAAGTTTTTATAGTGATGTATCTAAAGCTTCAAACAGAGCGGCTCAGCTTTTGTCTGTTACAAATTGAACCTCCATCTAAGACTGATTTTGCACAAAGAATTCTTACACCTAAAAAAAAAAAAACGTTTGCCAGCAGCTGCTCTAGCCTGTCAGTAAGAGCCTTGATGCCTCCAGCCCTGTTTTTATACCTTTATGTCCCAGAGCTTTACAACACAGTAAATGCTTAATAAATATTTGTTAGAAGGTTGAATAGTTTTGTTTGATTGTTATCTGGCTCTAATTAAGTTTTCAGTTGCCTAGCATAACAACCTAACAGTTTCTTAAACATCTAAGCCCTAACAGCCTCCACCTCAAACCTCAAACCTGAAACAGAGAATGAGGCAGACAGCCATCCAGAGAACACACTGACATTTCTTCTAGGGTCATATATACTATGAAAGTTCCTAATCACTGATAAATATAAGCAAATGCTATCTCAATAGCCGGGAAGAGCATGACAGTTTTCAGCAGCACAGGCCTCCTAGGCTAATATTTGGATTATTTCATCTGAAACTGTCAAATTAAAAGAGCATGATAAAAACTTGTAGGAACTTCATAGTAAACAGTAACTGGCCCCTTGTCAATAAGTTAGAAGAGAAAACTTTCCTGCTGCCAAAATGCATGGGCCAGAGAGCCAGCAGCCCAGGCCGGCAGCCAACTAGTGCCTGTTCGCTGGGCAGCTTTTCTAGGTTCTCAAACACAATGGCTGGAAGAGAAGTTCCTGAGTACTTTAGGGACCTGGGAGTCAGCAGCACCTTCAACTCTCAGCTTTTCTGTGGCTTTATTTAGGACTCTGAGTGGTCTTTTAACATCTTAGCATCTCAGATTCCTTATGTGTAACATCTACTTCATCAGGTCCTAATAGACATGGCTCCCTGGGTTTGAATCCAAACTCTTTGCATACTAGCTATGAGGCCTTGGATAAGTTACCTCACTTCTCTGGGCCTCCATTTCCTCACCTCTAAAATCTAAGGATATTAGCAGCCATTTCATAGGGTTGTCAGTGTAAAGCAATAGGAACAGTGCCTGGCATAGGACAGGCATTCAACAAACCTCAGCTATTATAAATCTGCATCCTAAAAGCAAGAGTTTTGAAAACTGAGTTTTTGTCTTTCTTTTTTTTTTTAATGTTTTTATCAGTTTGATGTCAAAACTCATTGAGACAGTCAACCTGACCTTAACAGACATGGTTTCTTTTACCCTATGTGATGTGAACATCCATATGTTTCACTGCAAAAGTAAAAATGTGTTTAATTATGGGATGCTGCCCACACCAGAGAAGGAATGTCATTAAAGTGTGAAATATGCCCTGAACTACCTTTCTAAAATCAGAACAGTTCTGAATTCTAAAATGCACTGATCATAAGTATCCTAATAAAAGAATAAAATGCAAATTGACTGTACCTCTACTACACCCACCAGACACACCCACCAGCCAATCAGGAGGAAGTATGCAAATTAACCCAACAAAAAATGGCTGGCCACTGAGGGAGAAGGAGGTTTGGGTTTCCCAGCAATGGAGGAAGCCAAGCTTCCTGCACAAACTGGCTGGCCCAGACCTCCGCTCAAGGCTACAAAGTTTTAATTATAAAAGATACATAAATCCCATATACCAGGGCCTCCATTTGGGGGGGGGGGGGGCGGCGCTGGCCTGCAAACCACCACAGGCCTCTCGCTCAGGCTGCCCCACATCCCAAGGGAACCCCCACCCTGATCCAGGACACCCTTCAGGGCAAACCATCTGGCCCCCATCCATGCAGCAGGCCTCTATCCTATCTGATAAAAGAGTAATATCCAAATGGACCATCACTCCAACACACAAAATGGATGCCCCCATGTGGACACAAGATGGCCAGCAGGGGAGGGCAGTTGGGAGGGATCAGGCCAGCAAGGGAGGGCAGTTGGGAGTGATCAAGCCTGTAGGGGAGGGAAGTTAAGGGTGACTAGGCAGGCAGAGGAGGGAAGTTGGGGGTGACCGGGCCTGTAAGGAAGGGCAGCTAGGGGGACCCAGGCCTGCAGAGGAGAGCAGTTGGGGGGACCAGGCCTGCAGGGGAGGGCAGTTAGGGGTGACCAGGCAACTGGTTGCTATGACATGCACTGACCACCAGGGAGCAGACGCTCATGCAGGAGCTGCCCCCTGGTGGTCATTTCCCTCCCAAAGAGGGAATTCTGCTCAGCCACAAGCTGGGTGGATGGCTGTGAGTGCAGTGGCTGTGGCGGGAGCTTCTCCCACCTCCTCTGCAGTGCTAAAGATGTCCAACTGCAACTTCCACCTGTTCCCCGCAGGCAGGTGCCCTAAGCTGGCAGGTGGATATTCCCTGAGGGCTCCCAGGCTGCCAGAGGGATGTCTGACTGCCAGCTTAGGCCTGATCCCTGATCCCCAGCTCCTATACTCCTATACAAGCTCTTCTCAGCTCTCATACCCCTGGGGATCTGGCCTAAGCCAGCAGGTGGACATCCCCTCCAGGGGTCCAGGACTGCAAAAGGGTGCAGGCTGTACTGAAGGACCTCCCCCCCTACCCCCCAAGTGCACAAATTTTTGTGCACCAGACTTCTAGTTTCACATAAGGGACTAGGGAGCTATGTTACTATGGGATGTGGCTGGAATGAAAGGAGCTAACACATGATAAGCACTCAGACTTCAGTAGTAGCAGACCCTAGGAGTGTCAAGTGATGTTGGAGGGTCTTTGGGTTTCTACACAGGAAGAGAGAAGGCAGCATCCTCTCCTAGCCTCTCTTTACTCTCCCAATGACATGCCATGCCAAGCCTTGAAACTCTCGGCTCTCTGTGGGGCAGGGCTACAGTGTATGGACAGGTTCAAGCCTTGCACTGATGAGAGGGCACAGTCCTCTCATTGCCACATGCAGGTCCCGTCTTGGAGGGCAGGGCCCTGCCAACACAATTATAGCTAACAGCTTTGGTTGTGGGCTTGAACCTATGGTCTGAACACGTGCCTAAGTGTGTGGGCTTGACAGAGTTCAGATGCATATTGTTGAGTAGGATTGAAACCCACGAGAATGTTGTAAACATCTTCATTATGTCCTTACTTTGCCTCGTGGCATCTGCTATAAAATAAAGACACAGCTTGTGGATGCACTCTCTGTCTCTCAGAGAAGCAGCATCCCACTGAGACACAGCTTTTATTCTCTTGTCTGTCTTTTCTAAGACTTTTAGCTGCCTCCACTCAGGTTCACCGTTGGCTGTATTGGCATTACACAGCTCTCCCCTTCTCTCTTCTCTCAGCCCAAATGTGGTTTATTCCTCAGAAATCAGCTAAAGCATGTTCTCTGTGAAATGGTTCCCGCTTGACCAGGTCAGTAGCATGTGGCAGGGAAGCTTGATGGGTTGTGTCTCCTCTCCACATCCAGTCAGTGGCAGGGACAGCCTACAGCACTGGGCTGAGAAGGACTCTCAGAAACATCTAGCCACAGTGGGAAAGTGTGGTCATCCATGCTAAACTTTGAACTGCAACTGATAAGAGAGGCTAGACTACCCACCTAACAGGCTCAGGCCCTGCCTGGGATGGGCATTAACTTGGCTTGACCACTAATTTGTACATTTCTTAAGCACAGAGATTATATCTTACACTTTTTGTTTTCCCTGTAAATATTTGTTTGTTGTTGTTAATGCTTTTGCATGAATATCCTCTCAGATTCTATCATGCACCTAGGGCCATGGTGGACAAACTGCAGCTCGCGAGCCATATGCGGCTATCTGGCCCCTTGAGTGTGGCTCTTCCACAAAATATCACGGCCTGGGCAAGTCTATTTTGAAGAAGTGTCATTAGAAGAAGTTTAAGTTTAAAAAAATTGGCTCTCAAAAGAAATTTCAATCGTTGTATTATTGATATTTGGCTCTGTCGACTAATGAGTTTGTCGACCACTGACCTAGGACACCCAACAAATACTGATGAATGAATGCTATAATCTGCAAATATATATTTTTTTTAATTTTTTTTTTCAATTCACTGACAAGCTCTTCTCAGCTCCTATACTCCTACCTTTGCCGTGGGCACTGCCTAGTTTGGCATATTTATGCTGGCCTACCCAGGGAGGCTTCTTAGGGCTATACAACTATTTTAATGCCATGATACCGTATCTAGACTTTATATTTTATTAAGTCTCTAGACAACATCTAGGTCCTCAATTAGACACAGCCTCAAAGCTGTGTGTTCACTCAAAATACTCGAGATAAACTTTCTAGAAAAGTTCATAGAATCCTGAAACCTACAACCTGAGAGCAGATAACACTCCAGACATTCAACATGTCTAAGGATTTGAAACTCATGTGAACTTAAAAGGCACCTTGGTTTAAAAGCATCTTGTCTTCAGCTCAAATCCACACAGCCTGGGCCAGGGTCTCCCTTTACTCCCCATTCAGGCCAGCTGTACTGGAGCGAGGTCTTCCAGTCCCCACTCCCTCTTTTACCCTCCACAGAGCCTCCCTAAGGTTGATGCCTAAAGGCTTCTGAGAATTAAGCTTCACTTTGAAGACTATTCAGAACCACAGAGTGCGGTGGGAGTGGCCTGAAAGCTTTAAAAAGCTTCAAAATAAATCAAAGGATGAAAGGAGATGTGTGAAGCCAAAAATTCCTTCCCACCCCGCAGAAGCAATGCATTAACCAAGCAATCTGTGCTGCAGAGCCGCGTGCAGCACGATGGGCGGGCAGGGAAGAGACAGGGCCTGGACGGGGCAGGGCAGCAGGAACCGGAGGGCCTGTACCTTCTCTCCGCGGTGGGTTCTCGCACCCGCGCTTGCGAGTGCCGGCTGCCCCGGAGCACCGGACCCTGGCGGCTGGCGTTGAAGCCGGCGGGGGAGCGAGGCTCTTCCCGGCTCCGGTGCAGTGGCACTGAAGTGCGCACAGCGGACACCACGTGGCCCGCGAAGGCGTGCGGGGGGGCTCGGGGCCTGGGGCCGAGCGCGCGGTGGGGTCCCGGCAGGCAGGGCCGTGTCTGCTCCTTCACGCCACCGCTGCAGCTGCGTGAGCAGGCGGACCAGGGGCCCCAGGCTCCCCACACTCCTGGGACACCGCCTTCTTCAGGGGCGCCCTCTGCCACTGCCATCCGCTGAGGGACCTGCGGAGACAGAGGCTGGTTAGGGACCAGGGCACAGGTTCCTGCTTTGCCCTAAAAGGTGGTGGGTAACCTGAAAGGTTTGCCTATTGTCTTTATACCAGCGCACTCATAAAATATATTTTAAAATATTTTTATGGAGGAAGGAACACACCAAAGCACAAGTGCTCACGGCTCAGGAAAATCATAATGCAGTCCTTGCTTTGGGTGCCCTGACCTGGGGAAGCGCAGTTTGGCGCCCTATCCTCTCACTGAGGTTCTCCCCTCAAAAGTTCCCCTCAACTTCCATCAGGCCATAAGGAGATTTAGGCCAGGTCAACCATGTGCACAGCAGAGAGCTTGGCACGAAATGCCTATTTGTATGCACCATTAGGACAGTCTCCTGCTTCCATGGTGAATCCCAGAAGGTGGGAAATGTCAGAAAGTTTTAAAGTCCTATCCAAAGGGTGATTCTATATTCCCATTTACTTGCAATTTCAAAGACCTTCCAGGCCCAGCACGCTGGTGCTAAGGAGGGTGCAGTCTTCCTGCGCTGTGCACGTGTGCTCGGAGCATCAGCGGGGCACCAGCACTGTGCTGGGCCCTGAGGACAAAGAGAAAAGCACCCAGGTCCACACAAATGGCCTGGACCCAGCAGAAGGAAGGCTCTAAGTTAACATAAGATTGGGGGAGGCTGGCTGGATGACGGGGGTGCGGGTGAGGGTGGGAGCAATGAGAAAGCCACAGAGGTGGGACCGCGTGCACACTCAGTGCAGTGACACGTGTAACTGCCACTGCTCAGAGCTTTGGTCGCCACCACTCCCACCTTTCAGTGGTGAAGCTCCCCAGCTGAGGTCAGAGATGTGCGACTTGCCCCAGCCAGACATGTCACTTCAGCAGAGTTGGGATTTAAGTATAACTAGCTCCCAGTGCCTGGAGCTCCAGCACTCACTCCCTGCTGTCTCCCCGGCAGACAGTGCTCTTGTGCTTCTGGATCCTTCTCTTGAAATGTCCTTCCTTTCAGTGAGCTCACTGTGACTTTCCTTAGAAGGTGGGTTTTTCAGTGACCCTCAGGCTTCCATGTAAAGTGGAAAATATCTCCGCATGCTCACTTACCTTAGCCTTTTTTGTTTTTTAAGATGTTGGTTTTTGGCAGCTTTGTTTGGCCCAAGATCTCAAAGACCTGTCACATTTGTACTCTTCCTCTGTCCCTCAGTGCCCTGAGCAGTGAGAAGGTTCAGGGATTGTCTTCCCTTTTATGTGAAATTCCTTCCCACCACATGGAATGAGAGATAGAGCTAAGATCACTTTGGGGGATAACTGTGAAGAAGCATGAGGAGACCTAAGTGCTCAGTAAATAGCACCACTGTTGTAGCTGAACCATATTGCCAAAAGCAAGGATTCTGCTCTTGGGTAGAGGTCTTGCCCCCAGGCACTCCCTCAATCAGCCTAAAGTCATGGTACAGGTTTAACTGAGCCTACTTTCTATCAACTGCTTACCAGTACACAGATTAGTTTCAAGATGACCTTTATAAGCTTAAATTGGATTCCTGAGGGAGCCACATGGCAGGATGAGTGAGAGGGGGAACCAAGGGAGCAAACAAGAATCTAACCAGAGGGAAGCCTAGAGCTGGATTTCAAACACCCAAGCTACAGGAGCCCTATTCAGAGAGCCAACGTGGAGACATCAAAGATGGGGTCAGAGAAAGGGCATGACCGACGGCCCATGACAGGGAGGCTCCTTACCACCCATTTGTGAGCAGTGTGAGCACCAGATGGGGATGAGCATAGGAATGATGTGCTCAAGTCATCACTACTAAACTGGGGACCCTGGAGAAAAGGCTTTTTGCCTGCTTATAAACACAAAACAAACAAGCAAGCTTTTGTTCTTTCTTCTCTTCTTTTACATGTCCTGATTTATTAATATCAAAATGATGGTAGATTCACTGAGGTGGTTATAAAAATGCCTAATCACACCACAGTCTTGATATATAAAGGAATCCCTAAAGTATGGCTAGTGGCTTGAATGGTGACCCTCCCCAAAAGTATGTCCATGCCCTGACCCAGAACTTGTGAATGTGCCATTAATGGAAAAGGGTCTAGATGTAATTAAGTTACAGACCTTGAAATGAAATCTTCCTGGGTTTTCCCTGTGGGACCCACATCCAATGACAAATGTCCTTATAAGACAAAGACAAACGAAGAGGCCAACGCAGAGACTGGATGTAGCCATAGCAGGAAGGCTGAAGCCAGTACCAGCTAAATGAAGCAAAGAGAGAGCCACCCCTAGTAGAGAGTGCAAGTGGCCTCCGTGGCACCTGGATTTTGAACTTCTGACCTCCAGAAATGTGAATGAATACATTTCTGCCATTTTAAGCCATCAGGTTTGAGGACAGTCCTAGGAAACCAACACAGTGTGTAAGTACGTCTAAGACAAGAAAGAAAAGTGGGCAGACGTTTGCAGAGCACCTTTTCTGTGTCCAGCACTGCACAAACAGCTCACATGCATAGGGCTGGGCTCTGTGGCAGGGCCCCTCAGCCACGCTGATGTTGGTGTTATTCTTTTTCTCTTACAGAGAAAAGCTGAGACCCCCAGAGCTGTGTGCCTTGTCCATGGTTCAGGCGAATGAGGGGCATTCTGACTCCACTCCAGTGCTTTTGTTTACCCCACACTGCATGTCGCCTCCCTGACCGTGTTGACAAAAACAGAAGGGTAAAATAAACCTACTTGTATAGTTCCAGCAGAAGGATAAATAAATGAAGGCAGAAGTATGTTTCTGAGACATTTGGAGATTTCACTTATCACCAAGTCCTGCTTTCTCACTAACATATATCTAAGGCACTATAATTTTAGGTTAAATGTGCAGCTATACTAAAAATCTGCTTCCTAGAACTAATCCCATCCTTAATTTACTTTCCTGTATGGAAGTTGGGCAGGGTCCCTGGGAAGAGAAAATAAAAAACCACATTCCATTCTATTCTCTTCATAAGAATTCTTTAATATATACATATACATAGTTGAATTATGGTGAGTGACTTGAAATTCCATCTCAGTCCCCATGGTGTGAATCTAACCATATTCTCCATTGTGTTTTTATAGTATATAGCCAGAAACATAGGGAAAGGGTGCAGAAGAAGCAAAAAGGAAGGAGTAACATGCAGAGAAAGAGAAAGAACCCACATCTTCCTTCCACGCCTTCCCACCCTCCAAATGATAGTCAAGGAGTTTTCTGTAAAGCAAAATGAGTAAACTTCCAAGTGTTCTGTGACATAATATTCCTAAAATTAGGACTAACAGGACCTCTGTTAGTCAATGACAAACAAAAAAACCAAAGAATAAGTAATGGTAAAGGACAAAAACAAATAATCCAAAGTCAAAGCCTATAACCTGCCAGCCTGGTGCCCCTTCCCCAAAACACTACTTGTAAAGACCGGAGCAGAAAACCTGAGGTGCTTCTAAAATACACCCAAAATCCTGATGTTTCTCATTTACGAAGAAGTCTGATTAGTAAGGAAAACATGAACAACCCAATGAAAATAGGGATGATGGACATGAATGGGAAGTTGTTATGGATTGAATGGTTGGACCCCTCAAAATTCATATATTGAAGTCCTAACCCCAATGTGGTAGTATTTGGAAATGGGACCTTAGAGAGGTAATTAGATTTAGATAATGTCATGTGAGTGGAACTCTCACGATGGGATTAGTGTCCTTATTCGAAAAAGTAGTAATGCCAGAGCTCTCTGCCTCTCTGCCCTTGAGGACATAGCAGGAGGCCAGCTGTTTGCAAACCAGGAACAGAGCCCTCACCAGGAAAACAAATCTGCCAGCATCCTGATCTAAGACTTCCTAACCTCCAGAATTGTGAGACACAAATTCCTGTTGTCTAGCCATCCAATCTCTGGTATTTTATTATAGCAGTCCAAGCTGACCAATGTAATGGGGAAATATATATAATACTAGAGGCCCGGTGCACAAAATTTGTGCACTTGGTGTCGGGGGTGGGTCTCAGCCTGGATTTTGAGAGGACACAAGATAAGCCAAAGGATCCCACCAGTTCACAATCAGGGCTGGGAAAGGACCACAGAAGGGCTCCAGGGCATGTCTGACCTGTCTTGTTCAGTGCTGATTGGCTGGATCCCAGCAGAAAGCTAATCTACCAGAGAGAGTCTTCCCTCTGGTGGTCAGTGATGTCATAGTGAACAGTTGAGCAGTCTTAACATGTCATTAGCATATTATGCTCTGATTGGTTGAATGGTTGACCGGACGACTGGACACTTAGAATAATAGGCTTTTATTATATAGGATATAGAAACTATTTAACATATACCATCAAATAAATGCAAAATAAAACAATGGAATTCCGGTTTATAGCCATTAGATTGGTAAAGATTATGAAGTTTACAATACTGCTATGGCAAGAATGTTCACTACTAATGGGAATCTAAATTATGCAACTTGGTTGGAGGGAACTTCGAAATAGCTAACAAAATTTTATTTTATTTTAAATTATTTATTATTGAAAATATTACATATGTCCCTTTTTTCCCCCATTGACCTCTCCCAGGCCACTTCCCCTTCCCCCTCCCGCCCGCTGCCCCAGCACATGTCCCAGCCCCGTACTATCTGTGTCCTTTGATTATGGTTGATCTCTTACCTCCCCTCTCTCACCCTCCCCTTCCTTCCCACCTTTAGGCCATCAGCTCTACTTCTAGTAGTTCACTTTACAGATACCCAAAACTACTGCATTAAGCTGTGTAAGTTGTGTGTATAGACTTTTACTGCATCCTTTTATGAAAGAATAAAACAAAAATATCTGAAAACAAATTAGGAGCTTGGTTTAGTGAAATCCAATTTGTCCAAACAATGGAATACAATTTATCTTTTAGACACTGGATGGCTTCAGCCTTCTATGACAGAGATCAGAACTGCCTCTGAGAGGAGCAGAGGCAAATGGGAGAATTACAGAAAGAAAAGTTGTAGAATTAGCAATAATACGCTTTATCTCCCTTAGCTGCTATAATACAAGCCTAATATCTAATATAAGATTCACTTCAAGGATTTTTATTTCCATTTTGCAGATGTGGTCACTGAGGTATAGAGTGCGCTAGTGGATGAAGCATGGGCTTTGAAAACACATAGAAGAGATAAAATAATGCAAATCTGATGGCGTTGTTAGGTAGATTAAATGAATAAAGTAAAGCATCACACCCACTACCAGTCATCAGCAGGAGCACTGCAGACCCCCACTTCATTGCTTCAATGGGAGAACTTACATCACAAGTCAAAAGTTTTAAATATGTAATAGCAGTGTAATATGCAATATGTAAATATGTAATCAGAGAACCGAAATGGTTCTTGCCATTTCACTGGAGTTTTTAAAAAATAGGGGTAGGGTGGATATAGGGGTATGGTAACAGAATCAAAAGAGAAGCTTTTTGATGGGATTAAAGTACACATACCATATTATGTTCCTTTCCCCAGAGATTATGATAGATCCTGCCTACAGTAAGGCTAAGGACACACATATGTTTTGGATAAAATCCTCCAAACCTTCTTATTCCCTTCCTCATATAAAAACTACTGCTTGATATTACCTTGCCTCTCTTAGTAGTACTATAGGGCATAAACCAGGAAGCAGGAGAAAATGAAGGCATGCAGAGATGTAGGAGAATCAGGTAGAATCACATCCCTCTTTAACTCAACTTGGGCCATGCAAAAGAAGAGGTTGTGCCAGAACTAGAGGGGGAATTGAAATCCCCCATAGGTCAGGAGTTGGATGCTATAACTAACACAGTTTGGGATTAGTTGTATATAAGTGAATGTTAGGCAGGGATGTTTGTGTAGATGTATATGGATGGGAAGGTGTGTGTGTGTGTAGGTCTTGGCAATCATTCTTCTTTCCCTGGGTCCTTTAGGAATCACCCCTCCACGTTGAATTAAGTGTAGTGGGAAGGTATTCAGGGGCCCTGCCAGCTGAAGCCAAAGTAGGCAATGGGGGTCAATTGGACACTCCCTCCCTGGAATTTGAATCTCCAGTAAAGTGACCAAGAGTCCACAAATGGTGTTGAGTCCTTTGCCCTATCAATTACTTTCCTGACTCAACTGTTTATGTTTTGAGACCATCCCTCTTACTCTCTGATATTGCCTGAATGCCCACCTGCTTTCTAGGCTTGCTCTACTAAATTCTCCATTAGTTATCTTAGTTTCTGTTGCTTATAATAAAGAATCTAAATAATATCTAAATGTTTGCAAATATCATCTATATATATAAAAGCCTAAGCAACCATTACAACTGGTCTACCAAATGACTGGTTGATCAGTCACTATGATGCACACTGACCACCAGGGGGAAGACACTCAACACAGGAGTTGACACCCACACCCGGGTGATCAATGCTCCTACAGCCAACTTCCTGTGGCCAGCCAACCTTTTGCAGTCCCTCCTACCCCTCCCTCCCCTCGGTCAGCCAGCCTGATCGGATCCAATCAGGGTGGGCTGGCTGGAGCCCCAATCGAGACTGTGTGAGATGGCCCTGATTACCCCAATGGCCGACTAGGCCAAGGGACCCCACATGTGCACAAATTTGTGCACCAAACCTCTAGTAATATATAAAGCATAGTAACCAAGACGTGAAGAGAGCTGTGTCTACCCTTGGCACAGGACTTGGAAGAGAGAAAACAGTGATTGGGATAATCAAAGAAAGTCTAGATCTGTCAGAAGCCTCTGGATTAAGGGAGTCCAGGGCTGGAGGATCCATATGGAGACAATAGTTGATCACAGTCAGCATACCAGAAAAGTGTTCCACAGGACAGACAGCAAGTGACTTCAGAGAAGAGCAGGAGAAGCAATAATAAGAGTAATTGTGGCTGTGTTTTATTTCATCATAATATTTTTAAGGGGGTCATATTTGACCATAATAGAAGAATAAGCAAATAAATTAGGGTTTAGTAACTCAATGAAATATCATAATCATGAACAATACAGAGCAATATGGAAATCCTATATAATAAGAAGGTAATATGCAAATTGACCCTAAAGGCAGAATGACCAGAATGACCACTCAACCAGTCATTATGAGGCACTCTGACCACTTCTCTGTCCCTCCCCACAGCTGGCAGGCTCTGATCGCCCTATGGTGAACGGGAAACTGGGATTGAGTGGCGGCACGGGGCAGGGCCAGTTACCAGCAGCCAAGATAGCCCTGATTGCAGGCCAGGCCTAGGGACTGTATCCACACACAAATTTTGTGCACTGGGCCTCTAGTAGTCTTATAATATATGATAGTATTAAGTGAAAAATGCCAAATACAAAATTGTAACTATATCATGATTATGGTAATGTAAAGATTCTGTAGGAACATGAACAAAGCCTGGAAGGGAATATAGAAAAATGAAAACACATGATGTATTACTGAAGTTAAACATGGGGTAAGTTTCCTTGTAATTTAAAAAGTTCAGTCATGGTTACAATATTGCTCACTCAATAAATAAAAATAAATAGTCTAAATAGAGGAAGATTCGGAACAGATTCTGGGGTGTGCAAGGCAGGGAGTAAACAAAGAGTTGGTAGTCCTTGTCACAGAAAGCCCAGGCACTTCTCATCTCTGCCAGTAAAGCCATAACTAGGAGCAGCTCTAAATGTTTTCAATGTATTTGGTTTCGGTCTTAATGTAACATCATGTAAGATTTCACTGGTTTCTAATTTTCTTTCTACAAAATTAAACCCACCATCTGTTTTTCATAGAAAATGAGTAATATGCAAAGTCTGAAATTTTAAAGTCTCATTCTAGGAGATACTGGAAAAAGTAGGTTTGGTTTTAGCCACATAACCAAGTCACCATCTTAAAGCAAACATTACAAAAATACACCTTGGAGTTTGGGCCCAGAGAGCAAAGTTTTGGACAGTTGAGAGCCAATACAAGCAGGAGCATGCAGCTGGCAACTCAGCCAGAGTATTTGTTACCTGGGACCCTGCACAGGAGCAGGGGGAGATAGCACAGATTAATAAAGAGGCTCTAACCTCAAACCAATTCTAAATTAAGGACCACCAGGATGGTTTTTTCCAAGACACAAATTCAAGCTAACATCTCAATAAACTCTCTTGATTCTGACAAAACATGCTGCAAAGGTTCCAAATCTTACCCCTCATCAATGCCAACAGCTAAAAAAAAAAAAAAAAAAAAAATTTAAGGACCTCACAAGGGAGATGAGCACAACACTCTCAGTCTTGACCACTGACTGAATCCCGCACATAGTAATGTATATATGAATGAGTTCTACAAGTGCATTCCAGAAACAGCTGAAAGGCTTCATTTGCACAAAACCATAACAAAGGAGGAGTGAGTGGAGGCCAAGGGAGAGATAGATAAATGTGAAAATCAAGTCATAGCTGTAGCAGGAGCCAGTTAGAAGGAAAAAAAACATTGACTTATAATCATCTGAAAGCTCAGCAGGTGAGGATTTGGTTGCCCTGGAAATTCCAGCTCTTTGTGTAGGCCCTGAAGCTTTCTCTCACTATCTTTGTCTTTCCAGTTGATGAATTCTTATAGTAAATGATTTCATACATCAAACTGTACCACATTCATCCATATATATGGTATTCAGTATAAACTCTGACCCAAACACTGGAAAACAACACAGACATACCCTTGCCTTCTATTCCTCGTCTTGTGTTGTTTTTCCATGTTTGACCCACAGGGTACCTGCAAAATAATCCACCTATATCTACCTCAGACCTGCAGATTCCTGGCTCCTGGATCATACGTAGTGATAAGATCCTCTGGGGTGGGGCCCAGTAGTAAGCATTCTAAATGAGCTTCCCCGGTGATTTGAATTCATCCTCTGGTTTGAGAATTCCTGGCTACTGGATACTTCTAGGTGAGGCTCAAAGAGGAAAGCACTTGGCTGACCTAAACCTCCAGGCTTTGGAGCTCCACCAATCACTGCTATTTCCTTAACCTCAAAGTGCTTAGCCACATTATTTCATTACCCTCAACTTCCCTGCTTTTTGACCTATCCCTTTTATTTCTTCCATTCAGATTGAGGTTAAATTGGAATTTATCACATGAGACAGGAAAACATTGATGGAATGATGCCTGCCTAACTTGAGATCCATACTAAGCAGACTCCATTTGTAATGTACTTTCATAGCAACAACAGGAACTGTGGATATGAAAGAAGAGGGAGGGGAAGACTCATGGGAAACCCTGGTCTGAGGCCTGTGTTCTAGTCCCAAGTCTACTGCTACTCACTCCGTATATTTGGGGCAAGTCAGTCTGTGGCTCTGGACTTCAGTTTCCATATCAGTAACATGAGCCAGTTGGGCTTGATGAGGACTGGGGTCCCTTCCAGTGCTAACAGGCTCTGATTTTTCCTGGAAGAGAGTTTACATTCCTTACCCCATATTGATTCTCTTCTAGAACCACAAAAAAAAGAGGCAATCCTACAGGTTGTGCCCAGGGCTACCCATTGCCAGTGGAGCAGGCTGTAAGCACAGAATATCTTCCCTAAATGCAGTGCAAAGGAGGCCATGGTGCCTGGCCACAATATTCAAAGGCAGGGCCCAGCCAAAATGATGGAATGAGGTAAATATTTGGATGCGATCTGCATAATCGGAAACACTCCCACTTCTGAAACTGACCTGATTCTTTCATCAGCAGCCACATGGAAACCATCCTGGGTTATAACTAGAAAATAACTCAGAGCATGTGCCTGGGTACCAAGTCCACCTTGTGTTGCTGCACAGTTACTCAGGAAACAGAAGCAGATGTCTCTGTGTGCAGTGCCTGGGCATGTTTTTTTGTTCGAGGACTAGTCCGTTTGGATTCGTGCTCTCAGCAGCATTTACCTATCTGCAACCCAAGCCAACCAGGGCAGTCAAAATAATGACTAATTCACATAATAAAGAGTGCCAGCTTCTGGACCCTGAGGTTAACTTGGGGAACAGCAATGTTCCAACAGAGAATCCTGCCTGGTAATTGGCCATCTGCATCTAGCAGTCCTTGGGAAGCAGCTGGATCCAGCAGGCTCCTAAAAAATAGGTAATTCAACAGCCTATCTCTAAAAGGTGGCATCATACAGCATGGAGCAGAGCACACAGTAGGTGTTCTATAAATACTTTGCTAAATAAATAAGGCTGCACATGGTTTGAGATAGGACCCTACCTGGATTCCCTCAGTATTTTCCTTGCTCCTTCAGATCTCCCCAGGCTATTTTCTTGAAATCTAGCTCTACTGTGTTACTCTCTTGCTTACCAATGTCTCTTGAGTTCTCACTCTCCAACAGATAAGATCCAAACTAGTCTTTTCCATGGCATTCTAAGCCTTTCATAATCTGGCCTCACTCTTCCTTCTATCTTCAATTCTACCACTGCTGTCCCTGCCATTACTGAGGTTCACACCGTGCACGATATAGGACTTGCCCTTTACCCTCTCCTGCCTTCACCACTAAGCTGCTCTCTTAGCTCCAATGCTCCCTCCCTTCTCCCCTACTCTGCCCATAACTTCTACTCACTTCTGAAGACCTTTCCCCTCCTAGTCAAATGGTCTCTCCCCCAAACTCCAGAGTCACTGCACACACCCCTCTCCAAAACACCTACCTGTGTATCTGTATACAACCAGCTCTCCAACAACACTGTGAGCTCCCCAAGGCAGGAATTATGTCTTATTTATCTTTGTGTTCCATCTAATCTCACTAACAGCACCTAATACAGAGTCTGTCCCCTGAAAGACCTTCAGGAAATATTTGGTGGATGACTAAATGAGCACATGGATGAATTAATGACAAATGCACCAACTGCTTGGTTTCTGCCCATTCATTGGTGAAATGTCAAACAACTCTTCTCTCTCTAGAAGCACATGTTGTGGCTATTCAGCCACTGGGATGGTGATCTTTGAGGCCTCTCCTGTGTTCCTTGCCATATGTGCCTAAAGAATAAGAGACTGACAATCCAAATGACAGCTCTCCTGTCTCTTCAAAGTAATTCACAGGTGTTTCATCCCCTGACTATCTCTTGCTTATTGAAACTTTCTCCTTCACTCTAGGACACTATATTGTCCTGGTTTCCTCCTAAACTTCTAGCTGTCTTCTCCTACCTGCTGGCTGCTCTGTTATCTGCTCCTCAAATGTTAGGATTGTATTCTGGTACTTCTAATCTTATCCAAACTGTTTTAATAAGGTAACACTGTAGCGATGATCTTCCTGTTGGTATCTTCCTTATTCACAGGTAGCCCCAGCTTTCTCCCAAGGATCAGATTTACATTCCCATTAGCCAACTAGACATAAAACAACTACCACCAAGATGATGCATGGGCTTTTCATACGCATTATGTCACCTAACCAGGACCTGAATACCTGCTCCATCTTCTCAACTGTCCATTTTCCCATTCATCCAGAGTGGCCCCACCCCTGAATCCGCTCCTCCAACAGCATTCAAATTACACCAGTTTACCTTAGAAATATCTCTGCACACTTCCCCTTTTCCTCCATCCTCTTAGCTTGTGGTTGGATCAAGGCCTCACTCCCATTTGCTCTTACCTAGTCTCTCTCCATCTCCCCACTTCCAGAATTACATTCTTAAAAATCACATCATCCAAGCCCCATGTTTATTAACCTCACTGAGCACCCTTTGCCTCCATGATTAAAACCAGTCCACCACCCTGGCTCACTAGGCCCTTTACTATGTGGCTTCTAGCTAGCCTTACAGCCTCTCCTGTTGGCACTTCCCTGTTCTTAACCTATCACTCAACCAAGCCTTTACACCATTCTGTGCCTCAAACAACCCATGTCACTGGCCTCGAAGGACCTCCCTCACCACCAGCTTACTTCACTTGGCAAATTCTTGTTCATCCTTCAAGATCTACTGAATGTTACACCCTCTGTGTAGACAGCCCCAACTCTCCAGGCAAGAATAGTTGCTCTGTCCTTTAGGATCCACAGCATTTTGAGCACACTTCGCCACATTTCATTATAGTAACTTCTGTTTTTATGTGTCCCATACCACAAGTTGTGAAACAACCAGGTAAACATTTCTCATGCTAATTTAAAAATGGCATAAGTACAAAACTGAAAAGAACAAAATTCAAATTAACAATATTAATTTCATGTGATGGGTAGTTGATGGAACTGAGCAGACTGCGAAGTTTCACTTATTGACTACATTCTTTGAATTTGGACACAATGAACCGTAATTTTAGTTGTTATTTTTTCCTTTTGAAAAATGAACTTGTTTTAAACCACCAATCCATTACATTGGAAGGTCAGTCTATACTAGTAAGGCTGAAAAGTTTTAAATGATGCTTAATGAAAAAAACAAAAACAAAAAACAAAACAAAACAAAAAAAAACACTAGCATTTATCACTGTACTTGCTGTTAATGAACTAGTGTGAGTTAGGTCACAAAAGAGAGAAGCTAGCAGTACAGCTGAAGGTAGACATAGTGTGATCTTCACAGGTCAGGGTCTTGGGAGATTGGTACCATGCATGGTATCTCAATATCTCCACCTTTTTATGGATTCAAAAATTTAAAAATCTTTTCTCTCTAGCATGGAAGTATTCAGTGAATACACTATCTTAGATGATCTAAAATAGATTTATGTTAATATTTTAGTTATCAAATTAAAAATTCTAAACTAAAAATAATTTAATTTAAGTTGCAGACCACCAAGAATATGCCCAAGATTCCAGGGACCAATAGGTCCTCAGTTTACAAAACTCTGTTTTAATTTTTATTTTTAATAGCAGATGCGGCTCTGAGCCAGGATTTTCCCACAGGTCAAGCTGATTCCAAGGCTCTGACTCTCCTCTCTAACTCCAACATGATTAATGCTCAAGAATACTGGTACCAAAGGGCTTCACAGACCATTACATCCTATACAATTGTCAGTTTAGGGTTTGGTTAGTATCATCTATATATGTAAAAGACAATACTTTTAAAAAGAAAGTGACATTTTTTAGGAAATTCCCTGTCTTGTACAAAACAATGCTTCTTTAAGGAGATAATAATTATATCATTCTTCCCATATATGTAAAAGGTTACAACTCAAACTTGATATTATTTGATTGAGGATGTGAAGATTTTACAGTGGTGGGCAAAAGTAGTATTACACCTGTAAGTATGCAAAACACAGAATTTATTCTTGTATTATTATTTATTAACAACTAGATGCCTGATGCATGAAATTCATGGATGGAGCGGGGGAGGCGGGGGGATTGTGTCCCTCAGCCCAGCCTGTTCCCTCTCCAATCTGGGACCCCTTGAGGGATGTCCAACTGCCCTGTGGGATCAGACCTAAACAGTCAGTTGGACATCCCTTTCACAATCCAGGACTGCTGGCTCCCAACTGGTCACCTGCCTCCTTCCTGATTGCCCTTAACCACTTTTGCCTGCCAGCCTGTTCACACCCTAACCACTCCCCTGCCAGCCTATTTGCCCCCAACTTCCCTCCTCTGCCAGCCTGGTCACCCTTAACTGCCCTCCCCTACAGGCTAGATCACCCCCAACTGCACTCCTCTGCTGGCCTGATCACCCTCAACTGCCCTCCCTTGCAGGCCTGGTCCCTCTCATCTGTCTTCCCCTGCTGGCCATCTTGTGGAGGCCATCTTGTATCCACATGGGGGCAGTATCTTTGACCACAGGGGGGGCAGCCATCTTATATGTTGGAGTGATGGTCAATCTTCATATTACTCTTTTATTAGATAGGATAGAGGCCTGGTACATGGGTGGGGGCCAGTTGGTTTGCCCTGAAGGATGTCTCAGATCAGGGTGGGGGTTCCCTTGGGGCATGGGTTGCCTGAGTGAGGGGCCTATGGTGGTTTGCAGGCTGGCCACGTCTGCTGGTGACCCAAGTAGAGGCCCTGGTATCTAGAATTTATTTGCCTTCTACAGTTGAAACTTTGTAGCCTGGAGCAGAGCCAAGCCTTCTGCTTGCTCTGTGGCAGCAGCCATTTCTGTTGGTATTTATTTATCTTCTATAATTGAAACTTTGTATCCTTAAGCAGAGGCCTGAGCTGGCCAGGGTGTGCAGAAAGCTTGGCTTCCTACATGGCTGGGGGCAACCCTAGCCTCCTGCTCTTTCCAGCTCTGTGGCTGCTGCCATTTCTGTTTGGATTTATGTATCTTCTAGCATTAAAACTTTGTAGTCTTGAGCCGAAACCGGTTTGGCTCAGCGGTAGAGCATCGGTCTGAGGACTGAAAGGTCCCCGGTTCGATTCCGGTCAAGGGCATGTACATTGGTTGCGGGCACATCCCCGGTAGGGGGTTTGCAAGAGGCAGCTGGTCGATGTTTCTCTCTCATGGACGTTTCTAGCTCTCTATCTCTCTCCCTTCCTCTCTGTAAAAAATCAATAAAAAATATATATTTATTAAAAAAAAAAAAAAAGAAAAGAAAAGAAAATTATTTAAAAAAAAAACAAAAAAACTTTGTAGTCTTGAGTGGAGGCCTAGGCTGGCAGGGGCAGGTGGAAAGGTTGGCTTCCTCCATTGCCTGGGAAACACAAGCCTCCCTCCTGTTCTCTGTGGCTGTAGCCATTTTGGTTGGGTTTATTTGCATATTTGCTCCTGATTGGCTGGTGGGCATGGCTTCTGGGCATGGCTTGTGGGTGTAGTGGAGTGATGGTTAATTTGAATATCACTCTTTTATTAGATAGGACTGTATCACCTATTATTATGATTAACCTATTTTTGCCCATCCTTGTATTTACATGCTCTGTGAGAGCAGGTCATGGCAATAGGTAAGTAGAAAACATAGGCCTCTTCAACAAAGAAAAAGGTTCTTTGCTGGAAATCAAGATCAACAGTAATTAATATAAATGCGAGAAGTCTGTCAGAAGGCTGACCTGAGTTCCTTTCATATTCACAGTGTGAATTTGGATTTTATTACCTACTGCTGACTCAGTGGCCTAAAGAAAACTCCCCTCTAACCTGATAATCTTACTGTTTTGTCTGTTTGCATTCCTAAAAGGCAATTGTGTATTCTATTAAATAAAAGCAGACAGGAACAGAGACTCAGTGGAACTTGACTACTACAATTAAGTTTTCCCTGGCTTCCCCCCATAATTTCAAAATTATTATTTCTTGTCTTGTGTTTTAATTTGTGTATCAGCTCTTTCTGAAAGCCTTTGAACAGGAAAGCTGACTATGGCTTTTCACAATTGGCGTCCTTGAACTGGGACTTGGAGAAAAAGGGTTCACCAGAACGGAAAATATCACCAGACTCAGTGGTGAAAGATTAACTGCATGCAAAACTCTTGTCAGCTGTAGAAGCCCACAGATCCATAAATGCTTGATTTTTTTCTTTGTTTCAGCCAGATCATAATGGGACAGAATTCGTCGAAAGACAAGTGACTTTCCTGTAGACTTTTGACTTGCTTACTAAAGGATAAGGAGTTGCAGTTTTAGAAGATTTTCTCTTACAGTTTCTACAGAATATAATCTATAGTTTTCTGATAAGGGTATATTGGATATTGGATGTTGGGAAAAAATAGGTCAGAACTTGAAAGAAGCTTAGCAGCAGGGGAAAAGTTTGCCTCCAAATTATTTCTCCTTGTGGGAAACAGTATTGCATTTGCTAGATAGAGCCTTTCAGAGAAGAAAGAGCTCCTCCCTTTTCACCCTTCGCTCCTAAGAAAAGCAGAAAAATAAACTGGAGGCGTGGCATTCATGTCCTGATTCTGAAACATTTAAATCGCTGCTAAAAAGAGTAACTGCTTTTCCTGAAGTCATAGATTCAGAATATAAGGGAGAAATCAAAGTACTTTTAGAATGCAAACATATTATGCAAATTATTCCAGGACAAAGAATTGTTCAGCTCCTGCTTTTGCCTTATATTCAGCAATGTGAAAATATCAATAGGAAGAGAGGGACATAAGAATTTTGAAGGTCAGATATAAATTGAATACAGGAAATTAGCAAGACCAGTCCTATGATTAATCTAAGAATAGAGGGAAAACTGTTTAAAGGATTAGTATACACTGGAGCAGATATTAGTTTTATCAGTCAAGAATTCTGGCCTCAAGTTGGTCCAGGATAGAAGCTATAGGCTCTATCACAGGTGTTGGAATTCCTAATAACACGCAACGCAGCACTGCAGTGTTAGAGTGGAAAGATGAGGAAGGACAAACAGGATGGTTTCAGTCTTATATAGTCCCTGGAATTACAGTCAACTTATGAGGCTGAGACATTTTAGAAGGTTTATAAGCTTTTATTATTACCGGCAAGGGACAACAGTTCATAACTCAGATGAGATATCAAGCTGGTCAAGATTTAAAAAAAAAAAAAATAATAATAATAATAATAATTAGGAGATTAAAGAACCCATTCTGGCCAAAGGAAACACAAGAAAACAAGGATTAGAATTTCAGCCTTTTTAGGAGTGGTCATTGCTCAATCTCCTCACCCCCATGCTAAGCTTATAAAATAGAAAGATGATAGGCCTATATAGGTGGATCAGTGGCTATTAACCAAGGAGAAATTAAATAATATTCATGAATTAATATAGGAACAAGTAGAGGCTGGTCATATAGAACTTTCCAATAGTCCTAGGAATACTCCTATATTTACAATACCTAAGAAGGCGGCAGGAAAATGGAGATTGTTACATGATCTTAGAGCCATGCATACCAGGGGAGCTTTATAGCCTGGACTCTCAGCACCTTCACAAATCCCTCTAGATTGGTCTCTTATAGTAGTAGATCTTAAGGATTGTTTCTTCACCATTCCCTTGGCACTACAAGATAAACAAAAATTAGCCATCTATTAATAATAAGATATCAATGGAAAGTTTTGCCTCAAGGAATGGCCAATAGCCCTACTTTATGTCAAAAGTATGTAGCTCAAGCTATTCAGCCTTTAAGGGACAAATATTCCCAGTGTTATATTGTCCATTACATGGATGACTTAGTGAGTCCATGGGAAGAACAGACTTTACCAATGTTTTCCCAATTAGAAAAGGAACTTCCTAAATGGGGCTTAAAAATTGCTCCAGAAAAAGTACAGAAAGAAATGCATTTTAAATATCTACATACCATAATTGAAAACCAATATATTAGGACTCAGAAGGTAGAAATAAGGAAATACTGCCTTGAAACCTTAAATGACTTTCAAACATTATTAGGATATATTAATTGGTTAAGACCTTACCTAAAAATCTCTACAGGAGAAATGACAATTTTATTTTATATACTTAGAGGTGCTCTAATCTTTCCTTACCCCGAATATTGACAGATGAAGCTAAGAAGGAGTTAATAAGAATTGAGCAGGCATTCTCCTTAGCCCAAGTGGCACAAGTACTGACTGAAATGCCTTTATTGGGACAGATTAATTCTACTGAAAATAGTCCCACTGGAATCATCTTGAAAATAAAAACTCTCTTGCTTTTATTGAATGGCTACACCTAGGAAATCAATCCTCTAAAACTGCAGTTACATATATAGAACTTATGGCTCATTGATATTTCAACTTAGAAAGTGTTGCAGACAGCATAAAGGACAAGAACCCCAATGTATTTACCTTCCCCATACTGGGAAGCAATTAGAAATGTTATTTCAGACTGATTTAAATTGGCAAATTGGATTGAGTGAATATTCAGGAGAACTTAGTTGTCACCTACAAAAAGAAAAATTATTACAATTTTTATATTATACTCCTATTATTATACCAAAAAATACTAGGCAGGAACCTATTCCTGAAGCATTAACTGTTTTTACTGATGGATCATCAAATGGTAAAACTGTTTATCATACAATGAATTTAGATGGAGTAGTCAAAACTAGTCATACTTCTATACAAAGGATTGAGTTGAAAGCTATTAAGGCTGCATTTTAGGATTTGCAAGAGCCTCTTAATATTACCTCTGACTCCTCTTACACTGTAGGTTTATTAAAATAGGATTGAAACTGCTTTTTTAAAATAACTCAGTGGCCAAAGTTTATTTTTACTATTTAAACAAGTTTAGCAGATTATGGAGCAGACAATATCCTTTCTATATTACTCACATAAGGGCTCACAGTTTATTTCCTGGACTGTTGGCAAAAAGAAATGCACATGCTGATTAATTGGTTGCTTTATTAAAACAGGCCTCAGAATTTCATTAGCTTTTACATCAGCCTGACAAAATGTTGTCTAGACAATTCTCAATCTCAACAGCAGGCAAAACAGATTATCAGAGAATGTCTCACTTGCATGTTACATCTACCTCAAGGGCCCAACACAGGAGTTAACCCTAGAAGTTTGTTAAGGGATCATATCTGGCAAATGGATATAACACAGTATACTTCCTTTGGACACCTTGGGGCATTGCATGTCTCTGTAGACACCTTTTCAAAAGCCCCATGGGCTACTGCATCTATAGGGGAAATGGCAAAAAAAGGTTATTAATCATTGCCTAGCTGCTCTTGCCATCGTGGGAATTCCAAAACTTATTAAAACTGATAATGGGCCTGCATACACAAGCTATCATTTCCAACAATTTTGTAAAAGGTGGAAAATTCAGCACATTACAGGAATACCATATAATTCCCAAGGACAGGCCGTTATTGAACACCAGCATCAGTGGCTAAAATACCAACTTGAAAAACAAAAAGGGGGGATTATG